>NC_056509.1:31650341-31699477 GCF_014905685.2 Nematolebias whitei
GGATGAGGAGCGAAACGTCTTCTGTTACTAATAAAGTCCAGTTGTTTTTGTACTGAAGATTTTTTGAGTATATCAACTTTCTTCTATAAAGTGTAATTGTAATTTAGTTTTTACGTTTATCAAAAATCTAAAACCTTGTTCATACTAAAACTAACTTTTTGAAACATTCCTTTTATTTGATGAAATGTAAGATACCCTTGTAAACATGGAACGGTTTCTAGGAATGTTTTCATCCACCTAGGTTAGAATAAAAATGGAGCTTTGGCTGTCTACACGAAAATGCAAAATAATGGTGTTTCAAAAAGACTGAAGCTCGTTGTCAATGTCCTATAACTGTTTCTGTAAAAACTCGCAGCTGAAATGCTGAGTTTCTTTGTTTTGTTTTTCATCCATCCATCCATTATCTTTACCCGTTTGTTCCATTTTGGGTCACGGGGGTCGCTGGTGCCCATGTCCAGCAATCACTGTGCGAGGGGCGGGGTACACCCTGGACGGGTCGCAAGTCCATCACAGGGCCACATAGAGACAAACAACCATTCGCTCTCTCACTCACACCTAGGGACAATTTAGAGTTACCAATCAGCCTAACATGCATGTTTTTGGTCTGTGGGAGGAAACCGGAGTACCCGGAGAAAACCCACGCATGCACGGAGAGAACATGCAAACTCCACCCAGAAAGGCCCCTGGACCAGGGTTTGAACCAGGGACCTGCTCGCTGAGAGGCAGCAGCTCTACCAGTTGCGCCACCGTGCTGCCCGTGCTGTAACTCTGCCACAGAAATATCCCCAAACTGGAAAAAAATAAAATAAAATACATGAAGCACATGCATAAATTTGCATCCTTGGTGCATTTTTCTTAATCTAGGTTAGAATAAAAATGGAGCTATCATTTTCAAAATGTTGTGCTTTGGCTGTCTACACGAAAATGCAAAATAATGGTGTTTCAAAAAGACTGAAGCTCGTTGTCAATGTCCTAAAACTGTTTCTGTAAAAACTCGCAGCTGAAATGCTGAGGTTTTTTGGGGGGGGGTTTGCATACTCATAAAAACCCATGTTTTGTTGTAGAAACCATATTAAAAGTATCTAAAAAAAGTTAAATCTGGTCCTCTGGACATTCAATAAACAAAACAAACCAATAAAAACGTAGAAACGTTTCGTCTTTCATCCGAAAGACTTCTTCAATCGTTCGGATGAAAGACGAAACGGTTCTACTTTTTGTTGTTGTTTTGTTTTTTGAATGTCCAGAGGACCAGACTGAACTTTTTTAGATTTTTCTACCTGGATTATTGAGCATGCATCAGCATATTAAAAGTATTTTTTTAAAACAAGACCAAATGAAATGTTAATGTTTCGGCATATGGCTCATTAAGGTCATAATTGTAACCACACACCTGTGTGTCTCACTCCCTGACAGCACAAAAAAAAAAAGTAGACAAATGCACGGTCACAAACAGTCTGTAAAAATTAATAAGTTGCAATTCATTTCCGCAGAACACACTGTGTGGTAACTTATAAAGACCCTTTAATTCAATATCATAGGAAGAAACCTAAAGCTGAGCTATAATGGAAGTCTATGAGAGTGTGGAGGTGCGCTGACTGCATTCTGGGGAGATTTGAGAGAAAACTGCAAAACCTAAAGCATGGAGAGACACACTGAGTGAAAGAAGACAAAAATCACTGATTTTGGACATATAAATACAAAAATTGTTTAAGGTTTGTGGAAAATAAGAAAAGCTGCCAAATTTTTTTGAAAAGTTTAAACAGCTCAAACTTTAAGTTGAACATATTGTGGTAAAATCTTAAATCATGAAAACTAACCTCTGATTGCATAAAACTATTTTAAGATATCCCATTTGCATTTCATTTGTGTAAAGTTCAACTATTGACTTTTTTAAATATTTCTTCTTTGAGGCAGATGTAAACTACCATGCTCTTGGTAATGTTGAATTTTCTCACTCTTGCTAAAATCTTAGGAGTTGTGGTCCCTGGTGTCATGTTTATGTCTGCTTTCCCCTGATCCTCTGTTTCTTTTATAGGCTTTGTGTTTCTTTAGTATCTAGCTCCATCGTGTGTCCTGTTTATGTCTTACACCCTCTGTCTCTTTCTTTGGCATCTATGATTACTCACAGGTGCCTTCATTTTGTCTAATTGGTTTTTCCAATACATAAGTCTGTGTCTCTGTGTTAGTGCTTGTCCTAGCGTTGCTTACTGTCCACTGGTGATATCCTGGTCTGCTCCTTGTGAACTCATAGTTACTCATTTGAGTTTATATATATATATATTTCTCCTGAGTCCTTGACTGTCTGCCTGCACAACTGGGTTTATCTGCACCAGCCCATTACGACACTTATTGCTGTGTGTGTGGAAATGGTTTGCAGTTTATCCCAAATTTCTTCTATGCCATATAACACTGCTACAGAAAATCATAGCACACTATTCCTGATTGAGCTACCATAACATCTGAATAGTAATAAAATACACTCTTCACCCTCAGTAACAGTCAAGATAGACAGTACATATCACCTTGTTATCTATCTCACCAACCATCGTGTTAATGCAGGTGTATATGTTGGGATTATATTCTACAGTAGCCTCCTTGGATCTTGTTTTTTTCCAGTTATTTTATAAACAAGCTCAATCATCCAACCTCTGTCCTTGGAGCCCCTTTATATGTATTCTCTCTGTGTCAGGGCTGCTTTTCAATCTAAAAATATACCATCTGGGAGTGGGTAATTAGCTCATGTATATGAGCATCCTTGTGTCTGTTTGCACCCAGGTCACCTACTCAATTCCCATCGAAGCAGATCAAACGGCTGCATCTCTCAGGTCGGTGGCATGCTTTCATCAAACGCAGCACACAAGAGAGCGTGAGAAATCTCTTCAGAGGGGCCCGATATTTTCAAGCTGCATTCCTAAAGCAAACTGGGATGATGCATAAGTACAAACACACTCATGCACTGATATCAATGGAAGCAACCTGTATCTAGTAAACAGGCCTGCGCATGGTGCAAAAATATACAGCCAAAGATATGCACGCCATTCAAAATATGACAGAGAATTCAGTTATTAAATGTCAGTGGCTTCCACTTCCGCAGCTTTTTCTTATTCCACATAGTTTCTGTTGGTGTCAAAGTGCAGGAACAGGCTTCAAACAGTCTGCTCCCATCTACCAGCACGCCCTGTCGGCTTTACCTTTGAAGCATCCTGATCCCTAAACAGAGCATGCTCAGTGGCACCCAATCTATAAGTCATTAGCAGCAGGTTCAGTAGTGTTCTCACCCCTTTGTGAAGCTATGCACTGACCCAGAGTCAGAGCAGAAACTGCCGGTCCACCCCTCCACCCTGCACACACATTACATGTTGAACATATGTCTCCTTCCATGTTGTGTTTCAACAAATTTCTAAAACGAGCTCAGAGTATCGTCGTTAAACTGCTTGAAGTGTCAGCGAGGGTGCTGCTGTTTGATAACTAGGTTCTACAATGGTGGTCATCTGCAAAACAATGCGTGACACCCGGAGGCAAGGTTTTGTTCCCATTGATTGACATAAATTTATCAAAAGGCTGCACATTACATTTGATTATAAATTATTTCAGGCGCTCGCATGTGTTAGACTCATCCAAGGTTCTCTTTTGTTTCTGATGGTAACTGGTTTGTAGCATATTAGCAAGCTTGTTAAAAATAAATGCACATTTTAGTCAGTAAAGTTTATTCAAAAGCACCTTTCACCAACATAAATCACAAAGTGTTTGATCTATATGTATCTGCTGTGTACTTACATGTACATATATGTATCTACTAAATACTTTGTATACTCACAGTATAGTGTTTTTAGTTAACCATCTGCTGGTGGTAGCTTTATGATTACTGCACAAAAACAACATTGCACAAACAATTTCAAGCTTATTATTACAATAATTATTATTATTAAAAATCATCCTATCTTCACCTAAAACAATGAAAGGCTTGAGTAAAAGTCACATCTTATGTGTGCAATTCAAGCCCAGAAAAGGCATAGTTGAGCTGTAATGGGGCCAAGCCATGCCATGTTAGCCTGTGAACTGATGTGCAAAAAGATTTGAAGGTAGAAACAAGCGTTGAGATCTTCGTACTTTCATGAGGCCTGGATGCGGATGAAGATCAAAACCTGCATGCACAGAGCAGAGAGGCCATAAAAGTCTCTTTCATGCCTGCTACAGCTCTGACCCAGTCCAAGCACATCTGCACTCTTATTTAACTATAATAACTTGTTTTCTCTCCTGCCATCCTCCACATTTCCCTTATTATTTTCACCTTATGCACTCCTGCTTGTCTGTCCACCTATTCTGTCATTTTTCTCTCTCTCAGCCTTTTTCACACGACGTGTGAAGACTCAGTAAGAGACACTGATAAGAATGCTATTAGAGGTGTTTGTCCACAGTCCTTGCCTTAATGTTTACTTAATGATGCCACGGCGAATGGCTCTCGATACCTTATGAAAGAATAAGCACTAACAATATGCTTTATGAGGGTCAGCCAGTGTAAAGCACAAACATTTAAATATTTAAGAACCATAAGCAGAATGATGTGTACATTCAATCTTTAAATTTTTTTTAGGATTAGCGTCCTCATTTTTAAGAATATTAAAGGACTGGACCACTTCTGTACCCTGACGAAATACATATGTAGCAGTTATTGTTGTAATAAAATGGTGAAAAATGCTTGTCTCTTTTCAGATTAAATGAACACACAGGCCCAAACAGATATTAATTAGCTTCA
Source organism: Nematolebias whitei (assembly GCF_014905685.2). Taxonomy (NCBI): domain Eukaryota; kingdom Metazoa; phylum Chordata; class Actinopteri; order Cyprinodontiformes; family Rivulidae; genus Nematolebias; species Nematolebias whitei. Next base: position 31,655,098 of record NC_056509.1, read on the forward strand.
AACAGGAGAATCTGCTCAAAGCAGATCCTGTCTATAGTAAATTAATATTTATTGGTGCAACAATAGGACACATTAAAAGCTTCTCTGCTTTTTCTTCAGCCACAATGGGATAAATTGGCTCTTTCTCCCTCTTGTTCCTGGCAGTCAAATACGATGGTAATTGTGTCGGCAGCCAATGTTTTTGGAGACTGCTCAATCCAAGTGTAGTTTAGCCATAGGGTTAGGGTTTATTTATTTATTTATTTTGCATCTTTTATCTAACAATGAAGATCCCCATCTTTTCTTCTACCTGCCATGCCAGAGTTCAAATGACAAAGTTACAGTTTTTGTCAAACCTTGAAAATGACTTTATGAACATCACATGATGTCACGCTTAAAGTTTGCTTTGAATTTGACTCTCAGCTACAACCACGTCAAATTTTAGCTCAATATCTGCAACACTGACCGAGTTTTAACTGTTCCTGTAGTTAATTAACCATGACAGCCATCTTGAAATGGATTGACTCCAAAAGTTAATCAAGTTTTAGATTTAAGGTGATTACTCAGAGAATTTTAATAGCATTTGTCCAATGAGATTAGATGGTTTAGTAACAGACGTAAAAACTTTATTGGTTGCCTTTACCTCTCGACGGTGGGAGGTTTTTTTTTTTTCCCTTGAGATAAGATTTTTTTATTCATTTTTTTTTTTCACCTTACAACTTCACTTTTAATTTCTTTTCACACGTCTTTATACGTTTCTGTTACATTTTGCAAATTAGGAAGGTGGTGTTTTGGGCCGTCATATGCACTTTTTTTTTCTTACTTTAATGAACTATAACATAAAAAAGGAACAAAAAAAACAAATGACAATCTCAAATTGCAATATTATCTATATAAACATGTAAAAAATCCTCTGTCATACCTCCTATATATGTCGACAGTGGGAGTTAAAATGATCATTTTGAAGTTTTATCTTAAGAATCACTATAAGGTACTAGTTTATACAATTTTGCTTCTATAAATTGCTGGAAAAGATTGGTGGAATTTCACACCAAGACAATCTGCATTACTTTGTGTGTGTGTACACTTTTCCCACAGCTCGAGTTTTAAAGTTCTCCTGACCTGAGATCACGAGTCTCTAATCAACCTCCTCTGACTCGGCTGAACTGAGCATGACTGAGCGACTGTGAGAGAAATGTGAACTTCCAGGGGAGAAGCAGAGAGACGGTACAGTGTCAGCACAGCCTCGGGCTTCGTACGCTCGGTTCTTTCACCTGAGTCTCAGAGGAGCTGCCTGGAACCAGAACAGCATCTGACAGCTGAAGCCAAAAACATTAATGCACAATCAAATGCTGTTCAGAGTACATCATCATTAGGAGCCCTCTGAAAGAAAAAAAACATATTCAATTTTCACTTTTAGATTATTAAAATCTTAAATTCAGTAGTGCTCAAAAACAAACGAGAACCTATTAAATCTACTTCACATTATGTTCTATAGAAGATATAAGGCCTTAAAGAGGTATTTTCTAAAGAAAGATTATGAATAAGTGAATATCTTACCTGTTGTAGGTAGAACTTTGAATGACCTCAGTTTGGAGGAATCGTTCAATTCTAACCAGATTGATGAGCTAATGGCTAGTCAGAGTAAGGCCAAGACCAAAATTGGTTGCTTCTGTTTCAAACCATCCATCCATCCATCCATCCATCCATCCATCCATCCATCATCTTTACCCGCTTCTTTCTTTTCGAGTCATGGAGGTCGCTGGTGTCCATATCCAGCAGTCACTGTGTGAGAGGCGGCGGGGGACACCATGGACATGTCTCCAGTCCATCACAGGGACACACAGAGACAAACAAGGCAAACACTCACACATAGGGACAATTTAGAGTTACCAATCAGCCTAACATGCAGGTTTTTGGTCTGTGGGAGGAAACTGGAGTACCCGGAGAAAACCCATGCATGCACAGAGAGAACATGCAAACTCCACCCAGAAAGGTCCCCGGCCGGGATTCGATCCAGCGACCTTATTGCAACAGTTCTACCAACTGAGCCATGCCACCCTGTTTTAAACAATTCCAGTAAAAAAATAAAATAAAACAATTGTTATTCATGCAAATGCTATTTTTTTTATATATAACACTTTGCATCACTGTTAATTTCTCATTAAATATCCCTTACATGCAGGTTTTTGGTTGTTTGAAAGTAGCAACAATAACAGCAACAGCTAACTGTAGGTGCTTTTCATGCAGCTTAAGGCATTTGCGAATATCATATGTATGTTAGTTTTTCTAAGTGGTATTTTATATTGTCCCCATGACCCAAAAAGGAAGAAGCAGGTAAAGATAATGGATGGATGGATTTTATATTGTACTGTATGGAGATGTTTTTGTCCAGTGCTCTGAGATGAACTGTTGCAAATTGGCGCTATAAAAAATAAACCATATTGAATTGGCTATTTATGCTGGAATAACTGGGTAATGTAAAATTGACTGTGGTAAAAGAGTTTACACAGTAAAATAATGTTCACATGTTTGAGAGTGTAGTTGTTTGAAGACAGTCAATTTCGCTCTTTACACAGACTAGCCATTAGCTTGTCAGTCTGGTTGGAATAAAGAACTAAATACAACAGATTAAGGATAGCCAATTTACACAAAATCACTCTTTGAATTTCTCTGGTAATTACTCTATTTTTCTTCAAGTATTAGACCCCACCCACATTGAGCTCACCCAGGACCATAGATTCCACTTTATAATCCTTTCAAAATAATCTACAATGACAGAAGTTTTTTTTTTTTTTTTTTGTTATTTCTTTATAGGGAGGGGGAAGGTATTCTGTTGAAGAAAACATTACGACTGGAAAAGCAATGTAAGTGAAACAAACTGTCACTCCTGGGCACCAGTTTAAAAATATAAAAAAGTTAGATCAAGAAGCAGCCATGACGGTTTCATTAATTCTCCCATTTTAACAAGAATTTTTGAAAATGTCTGTCCATCCCTACAACAGGTAAGATATTAATTGTTCATGGCCTTTCTACAGAATCACACTTAAAGATTTTGAACTATCCTATAGATGAGCTCTAGCTGAGGTTTGTGCTTCTCATCTACCTGACGAACGAGTAGATTAAAATGAAGCATCTTCTGTACATAACCAAATCAAGTATCTGCCCACTCTGGCTCTTCAGTCACTTGAGCGGGGCCCTGCTGGGTTGGAATGACACCATCTGCAGAGGCCTCGAAACACACCCACACTTGGACCACAGTGGGGTACTTTGGGCTTATATGGGATGCTATGGTAACCACCATGGATGAGTTCTGAAGTGAGCTTTTTTATTTAGTTTAAATGCAACTGTACCTGGAGATTCAAAAGAAGCTGAATTGTGTGTTTTTAAGACGTGCTTTATAAGCAGGGAAATCAAATGCATTATTACACTTTACATTCTTGGGGATGGACCATCTGTACAAATGTCCAAGTGAAAGCTCACACAGGTGTTTTTCAACAGTCTTAAATGATTCCACACCTTCTGGAGATGAGTATTGGAGTGCAGAAAGACACTGACAAAAGGTACAGGTAGCAGCGTCGGGAGACATCTGGATGAGTCAACACAACACAGAGGCAAATCACAAAGTAGACGCAAGCACCATCTGGAAGCCAGAGAGGGTTGCCGTCATTCAGCCGCTGCTCTGTACGTGAAATCCAACACAAAAACCTGCTAATCAACACAAAGCTGCTGGAGTCGGAAGCCCCACGGAGAGGGGAAACAATTAGCGACAACACCAGGCACTCAACAAAACAGGGCCACCAGAATCCAACAAGCGTCTGCTGATTGTCGTGTAACACCTAATCACGCCTCGCTGTTACGTAGTGGGCCAACAGCTGCTGGGGGTAGGAGTGGTGGTGGAGTAAACATCTGCACACCAGTGGGTTTAGTCAATTCTGAGAGTACACAAAACAGTCAACTTTTGGCGCAAAAGTCCTCAATCCTCTTATTTTCTGCAAAACTCCAACTGGAAGCTCTTGGGTGAGCAGTCGCTCAAAGTCCACAAGTTGCCATGGCGATTAAATGTCAATCAAGACATGGCTCCACTGGTCATTATCAAGGGTTCAAGGTTCTTTATTGTCATTCACATCACATGTGGTACATGAGGTGGAATGAAATCTACACAGGGTCTCAGTTACATAAAAAAATACAAATTGTAAAGAAAAACAGTGATAAGATCTACGACATGAACTAAGAAATACACCAAACTAATAATACACCAAGCACTAATAGTACAAAACAATGCACCAAACAACAGCAGCACGAACATGAGTCTGTGTGAGCAGATGAGCACGAATGAACACAGTAACATGAAATAAATCAGCAGCATGAGATCAACAGTATATTATATATATTATACTATATACTATAATAATATATATATAATAATAAAATATATAATGATAAAATATATCATATACTATAATATACATATTATACCCACATGTGTAGGAATTATGTCTTGCCTTGGTCATTTTTGCTTTAAACTGAACGTTCTTCATAAACAAATGTGTGTCTGTATCAGTTAAAGCTTTCATTTATGCAATGGAAAAATAAACATCAGTTTAAAACTGATCTCTGATCTGGCGTTTCATTTTATAGATACTTTGTTTGAGTTTTTAAACACAAACTTCTGAGTTATAATTATAGCTCAGTGCTGAAAAGCAAAGGGTGGTCAATAGTGTTTTACCTGTCTGTATATGTGCATTTTTTTCTCAGCAAAATATCTCGTGAATATCTTGTCAATTAACAGATTTTAATGAAACTGATAGCAATCATTGGATGAATCAGACATTAGCCAACACAAAGATGGTTATAACGCTGTTAATTTTATAGATATTGAGCTAAAATTTGGTGTGATAGTAGCTGAGAGTCACCAGCACATAGTCAAATTCACACTGTGCAAGACATTTGCTTAAAACTTGATGTGGTGATAGTTGAGAGTTATCCACAACACATTCGGCGAGCGCTAAGTCTCGCATAAATGGCTACAGCTTCAGCATTTTTCAGTAAAAGATGATTTTTGTTTACAACTCTGGCATTGAAACTGGTTGGGTGTTCTGCATTCCTTTAATTCATCATTTAATTAAATCTATATCGCTTTTTTTCTTCACGTAGTATCCATTCCTGCTGTTTTCCAGCAGCCTTCGCTCGTTGCTCCTCTTTCTTGCTCCCTCTTTGTTTTTGCAGCTCAGACAGAACCAGAGAAGTCTCAGAGGTGCTGAGTGAAAGTGACCTTGAAATCGACTGCTAATACAGCTGTCATTGCCTACTGCCCGCTAAAGCCCACCAGGGTAGGTTTGTCGGGGGGAGGAGAGGAGAGGAGGGGGGTGAAGGCAACAGAGGAATGACACAGAGAGGAGCGTGGGAGTAGAGCTGCAAGATACGACAGCATCATGGCGAAGAGGCCATGTAGCAGAGGAAGTGGTGCAAAAATGTGAGCAAACAGACGGATGGCAGACAAGCACATCGAGACAGAACTTATGTCGGGGGGGTCGGGGTGGCAGACTGCTCCGGCTAAGCTGAGTCACCGAGGTCGCCCTGTGACAGAGGTGCACGCTGTAGCGTCATGGTCAGCAGGTCAGACAGGTGGACGGCTGAGCAGACACTGGTTTCCACCTCAGTGGACACATCCGGCTGAACATGAGTACCTCAACCACCGTCGGCACGTGGTATAAGTTTTACATATGTAGATACATGTTGGGTTTTATATATTTTTTCACATCAAAGCTGTGGATCTAAAATTTATAGCAACAAAATACTTCCAGACATCTTGTGTTGAGAAGTGTACACAGCCATTGTGGTCATAACTGGAAAATACACAGTACTGTGAAGTTGTACACATTTTATTAGTACTAAAAGTATGCGTCGTGGTAGACTCTCAGATACTACCACACTGAATTTTAGCTCAATATCTGTAAAATCTACTGTGTTATACCCATTTCTGTTATCTGTTGAATTGGGTTAACTCCTAAAGATAATCAGTTGTAGACGTGGATCCAATGATTTTTCTAAAAATCCGTCAAGTGGAATAAAACAATTTGCTGACAGACACATGAACACACATAGAGCCACAGGCAAAAACATTAATTCATAAAACACTTCCTTATAGATACAATGGTCAAATTAATTGGACAGTGTCAAAGATGATAAACAGTCTCATCGAGGTTTGTCTGGTGGTTCATGAAATACAGTATTTTGCTACACACACACACACTTTGCACACATACAAAGTACAAAACACTGCCTGTCTTACAGTGTGGGTGATAACGACTAAACCACTCGTCTCTAGAGGAACTGTAAGAGGAGTGACGTGGTGTCTTGGAAAGGTTGACGTTGTCCTTGAAGGTTTTTCTTCCCTGTAATGTCTGAACTTTGAGACATTAGTTACTTGGCTGATAAGTTCAAACTGCTTCTCCTGGCTAAAAGCAGAGCCTTTAGGTGATACATGAGAAGAGGTGGGTGAATTTTTTATTCTAGTGATTTATTTTTCTTAGTATTCCTGAGAAAAACTTTTAAATTTCCACTAATTTTTATAGACTTTTAAATTTATTATTGACCTTTATTTAACCAGGCAAATCTCATACAGATCACATATATCTTTTATAAGGGAGGCCTGGACCTGAAGGCAGCATACCATACCATACCATACCATATCATACCATACCATACCATACCATACCATACCATACCATACCATACCATATCATACCATACCATACCATACCACACCATACCATACCATGTTATATATAGAGCACTTAAAACAACAACAAGACCAAGCAAAGTGCTGTACAGCACAAACAAACAAGTAAAGCACACAGCAAAATATACTGTACATAGATCTAAATGGAAAAAGATAATAACAAATGGCTAACGCTGTAGAATACAGACAGGTTAAAAACAAATTACACAGTGTCAAAAGCCAGGGAATAAAAGTGGGTATTTAAGAGAGACTTAAAAACCGCGAGGGAGGGTGCCTGTCTGACATGCAGAGGTAACTCATTCCACAGTCTTGGACCTGCAACAGAGAAGGCCCTGTCACTTCTGAGCTTAAGACGGGTTTCTGGAACCAATAAAAGCATCTGTTCTGCTGACCTTAGAGTGCGCTGTGGGACATATGGCTGCAGCAGTTCAGCGAGATAAAAGGGGGCAGAATTGTTAAGAGGTTTAAAAACATACAGGAGTATTTGAACTGAATTCGAAAGTGAACCGGGAGCCAGTGCAGGGAGGCCAAAACTGGTGTAATCTCCTCTCTTTTACCTGTGCCAGTTAACAATTGGGGTGCAGCATTTGGGACCATTTGTAAACATGCAATGGAGGTCTGACTGATTCTAAACAGAAGTGCATTGCAGTATTTGAGCCTGGATGTTATGAATGCATGTATTACTGTCTCAAGGTTATGTTTGGACAGTATGGGCTTCAGTTTAGACAGTCGCCTCAACTGAAAAAAAAAAAGAAAGGATTTAACAATCGTGTTTACTTGACTGTTAAGGTTCTTGGAAGGGTCCATTGTCACTCCCAGCTTAGTGACTTTTTGTTTCTCTAACGGGGCTAGAAAGAAAAGGTTGATGCAGTGGTTCTTGATTGTGCCATAAAGAACAACATGACTTTAGACTTTTTCCTCATTAAAACAAGAAATTTAAAGCCATCCTGTCCCTGATGTCGCCCAGGCAGTCAAGAAGAGGTTGAATAGAATGTGCACTGGTGTGCTTCAGAAGGAAGTAGATTTGACCATTGTCGGCGTAGAAATTAAAGGGTATGCCATGTTTATGAAAAATAGCACCTAGTGGTAGCAGTAGCAGGTATAAAGAAAAGAGAAGAGGACCGAGGATGGACCCCTGCGGTACCTCCCACCGAAGCATGTCAGGCATGTTTTTGGACTGTGGGAGGAAACCGAAGTATGGGGGAGTGGTGGTTGGTCTTTGGTTGCGTCAGGAAGGGCCTATGGCGTAAAATCAATTGCCAAGTCTTCGTGCGAGTTAGTTCGTTGGTCTGACCCCGGAGGAAGGGAGCAGCTGAAAGAAGAAGAAGGAAAATGAGGAGGAAACCAGAGTATCCAGAGAAAATCCATGCAAACATGAGAAGAACCATACAGAAAGACCCCAAGCTGAACCCTTCTTGCTGTGAAGCAACAGTGCTAACCACTAAGCCATCATGCTGCCCACTTTACGCCCAAGGAGCCAGACCTTCTTGTAATCTTTTAACATGAAGTTGATCAATAATACTTCGAACTTTCCAATGGTCTTTTTTGCCCTTTAGTTACTTTTTTCACCCATTAACTGTCCAGTTTGGGCATCTGATGATGACTGCAAATGGTGCTTAGACATAAGGAAATTAGAGGACAAAAGATGAAGCTTTAAACAATCTGCATCTGGTGAATAGTATGGGGGAAGTCATGTCTATATAAGGAGAAAAAAGTTAAAAAGCATTTGATGCAGGACCTGAAAGGTGCATCATCCTTCATTTCTTTGGAAATCCTTTTATTGGTGCTTTAATGCTATTTTATGTTTGTGAAATTGGGTTTTCTTTAGTAATTTTAATAGATTCTTCCAAAATGGGATAAACTGTGTCTTTGTGACAGGCTGCTGATAAGAATAAAAATCCAGTTCAGAAACTGTTTTTTAATTCTTTATCAATGTTTTCTTTTTCTTATCGAAAACAACCCAGCAACTCCCCCACCATCAGGACTTTAAAACAAAATCATCTAAGTGTTTTTTCCCCACCTTTCTGATGCATGATGCTACCGTCAGTACCCTCAGTAACTACTGGTGCACACAGAGGATGAAAGAGGAAGATTGTGCACTTTGCTCTTCATTTTCCTTTGCATGGCTGGAGCTGTTTGAAATGAAAGCGAGGGGCTGCCACTGTGCAGCAGCAGCAGCAGTAATGGTCTGACTGGTCAGTGCTGTGCTCTAAAACTGGGTCACAGTTTGCAACGGGGCATCAGCTAATTAACAGTTCTCAGTTTTCAGCTCTGACCACAGGGCATGTTTGTGACTAAACAAAACAACAACCTAAAAAAAACACCATCTTTGGAAACTATGCATTACCCTTTATCGTTAAAACACAAAAAGCGTGAACAAAGATGATGTGTGCATTGCATTAATAACAGAATAGTTGCATTAGTAAAGCAATTTGTCATTGTTTTAAAGGCTTAATTAGGCTTTAGTGAACATTTTCTACAAGCGAGCATGTTCTAACACTTCTCTGAAAAATTCTTATGCAAATCTAACAGCTGGAAAATGTTTAGAGTCTGACTTTTTATGCTGTGAGTCTGACTGACAGATACCATAAAAAGCACAATTATCACACATGCAGCGAGTTCAGCCGTGATTACTTAATTGCATTTTGATTCTGTCATATGAACTATTCAACGAAAAATGAAAGCCGAAAGAATTCAAAAAGTCGACCAAAAAATAAAATAAAACAATCAGAAAACAGCATTTTTAAAACCACACATTCCACTGCGGCATTTCTTTCCTTTTATCTTTGGTTCGTCCCGTCTGTCTTTTTTCCACTCTTCAATCACACATATGGCATTTCATCGAGCTTTGATGTACGGCATGCTAATGACTGCCGTGACGTTTGGAGACACCTAAAGCAAATGAATGTTTTAGCTCAATTAATTTCACAGTGTCTCTGGCACGGACAGGGGTAAATGAAACCTGACACATCATATCAACATCAACAGCCCCGAATCCAGGTGGGAAACAGTCACACAAGTCAACACACACACAAACACACACACAGTCACCTGAGGTGTAAAAATGACTGCAGTGTTCACGCCACTTGTCTTGGTGTATCAATATATCTGGAAGAAGTAACTGTGATGCAGTCAATAAGTGCAAAATGAAAAAAGCATCCCTGTTTGAAAGGCTTGTGAGGGTATTCAAGCATTTATCCAGACCTCGGCACATCTGCTTCTGGAGGTGATATTATCATGATTTGTGGTTGGATCGAGCCCAAGGTGCAGAGGGGCGTGAGCAACTCAAAGATAAAATAAAGAATTCTAATTTATTAACAAAAGGTCAAAAACAAAAGCTGTCATGGCAGCAAACATTGCAGATTCACAGGAGCAGGGAGACACAGAGGAAGACAAAGCATTTGGCTATGGGAAGCACAATACACGGACAACCAGCAAACACAAAGACGCAGGAGTTAAAGGGACATGAACAAGACATATTGACGAACACCTGGGGTGATTGAGATCGGGAGCAGGTGAAGCAAGGAGCTGGTACATGAAGGAAAAAACACTGGGGAAGGCAGAAAACACATAAATACAAGAATCTATAATGACACAAGACAGAACACAGATTGTCACAGATATATTCCAGAAATGAATGTTTGGGCCAAGATGCCTTTTTTACTCCAAATTAAGTGTAAAAAAGCTAAATTATCATGACAAAGTCTTAACATTTTGGATTGAATGAATATTGAATGTGGGCTGAAAACATTCTCTCGATTTCGAAGATGCTTTGAAAATGAACCTTTTTGTCAATTCTGACACATGATCTGGTGATCTACTCTGTCTTTTTTTAAACACACATTCCCAAATTATATTTTGCTCTGGGTTTGCCTCTTCAGTTATTGGATTTTTTTTGCACCTGCAATTAAACAATGAATCCCAATTCACCTCTTCTCCCGACCTCTACATCTTATATCCAACATTTTTCAGTCCGGTCATCTGGACAGTTTCTTTTTTTGTGCTGAAACGTTTCACCTTCGATCCAGAAGGCTTCATCAGTCAAGGAAACACACAACAAAAATGATTCTTCCCCCAACAACTTACTCCAAAGTGGAACAAACCAGTTTTGTTTTTGATAAGTTAGTCTCTTGGATTATTGAGCATGGACTTTGTTGTTTTCAACCAGTTTGACATGACTGTCAACAAGGAAGAGAGCCGGCAATGGAGGAGGGGCCGTACCAAAGAGACCATCTTGTCACAAACAAAACTGGTTTGTTCCACTTTGGAGTAAGCTGTTGGGGGAAGAATCAGTTTTGTTGTGTGTTTCCTTGACTGTTGAAACCTTTCGGATCAAAGGTGAAACGTTTCAGCACAAAAAAAGAAACTGTCCAGATGACCTGACTGAAAAATGTTGGATTGTATACCTGGATTATTGAGCATGGACTTTCTTGTCCACATTTTATATGTTCACACCAGGGGGCTCAGGCATCTTGTAATGTGAGGAGGAAGCCAAGTGATAGAACTTACTGACTTTTCGAGTGAACATTATTTAGGCGTACACATATTTTATTCAAATTCAAATTCAAAAATACTTTATTAATCCCAAAGGGAAATTAAGTGTTGTCGTAGCTTATCATCCTGGTTTCATTCAAGAGTTGTTATAGATGCTGATAGCTGTGGGCAGGAAGGATCTCCTGTAGTGAATCCGAAGAAGCCACAGATACCGATCCGGCCACCTGAATCCAGGTTGCTGTCAGATCTGGCGGGCCTCTCAGTCCTCCTGGGCAGCAGGGCTGCCCAAAAGCTCCTCATCACCACGGACAGACAGCTGAAGGTGCTGGGGTGTGATCCCAGTCCTCCCGTTGTTACGAGCCGAGTTTTCCACCAGCTCCATGATCTCAGCGGTCGGGTACTCGAGCACCACTGACAGGTTGATGTGAATTCATCCACGGTGCCTCTTTTTCAACTCATTTGGGATTTGGGGCTATAGCTGAGGTATTTGGGCTTTTGAGATGTTAATCAGCTGCTCCTGGTTGTTAAAAAACACCTTGTTGCCATGGTTACGCATCATAGCAAATGCCCAAAAGTAAAAAGTTTTCTGTAAAAATCCATTCTGCTGCACAGCATCCAATACCAAAGTAAATCATCCGAAAAAAGCGATTTACATCCAGAAAAAAAAGGAATTAAAGTTTTCCAAAGCAATAACTCAGAATGAAAGTAACGGAGCTACTCAAACATGCAGCCACCTGCAGCGGTGCAATTCTAGAACATCATTGCCACAAATGTTACAATTGGTCATGTCACCGGCAAAAACAAGTTCTTGACTTAAATAAACTTTATTAGCTCCAACTGGCACTTAAAGCCCAAGTGTGAATGTGACAATAACGAAATGAGGTGGTGACAATGGGCAAATGACACCGAGAGATATTGTAGGATGTAATCACAAAATAAAGAACTGGTGTGCTGATTTGTAATGAAGACTAGGTGGCAGGGAAGCAGAGCAAACTCGTAAAATAAAACAGGAGCAGGCTTTACTTTCACGTTCAAGTCAAACAAAAGAAACACAGAGCAAGAATCTATAAATTATAAGGACAGCAATCGTTTAAATATCCAGTTAGTTTGACACTGATGTATTACACTTTGTCAGTCTTTCTCAACCTGTTTTAAAAAGGTAAATGTTGTTACACACGTAATGGACACAACTGATGGCCTTTTGGCTCCATGAAAAGAAGGGTGGGTCTGTTTTGTATCAAACTATTCTAATTACTGCATCTTGCAATTTTAAATTAACGGGGGCAGGATAGAAATTTAATCTGGTCTACATATACTTCTTAGTTTGTATTTTTAAAGAAGAGGGGAATATTATTGTTCATCATGACTGCATCCTCTTTGTCCAGGCTGGTAGGTGGTCTCAAAGCTGCCCCACTTATTAAAGCCTCATACTGCTGACACTGGAGGGACCCTGCTGATGATGTAATCTCATTTTTGTACATCACATAAGCAGTTTATTTGGAAGCGATACATAACAAAGCCTGGTGCATATCTTGTAATTACTGGCAGGTACCAGGTGAATACCAGTCTGTATTTTGTAGTTCTGATGTTTATTTTACATATAGGTGCAAAAATTGAAAAGTTATTAAGGAAAAATGGTAAAAAATTATTTAAAATATTGTTTCCTTGTACAGACACCAGATTCTTGATCATAATTTAAAGCATGCAATTAGTATCCTGATGCATGCTCAATAATCCTGCAATAAGCATGCAATTAGTAGTTGTTTTAAATTAATAAAGTTAAAGATGATTGCAGTGTATTAAAGCCATTTGAATTGAACTTATTTTTCTTTCCAGGAAACATTTTATTGCTGCTCCAAAGATTTTCTTGACAGTTTTTTAATTTTTTTATTATTGTTTTTGGGATAATCATATTATCCTTATTTTTGGTCTTTAACCTTCTTACCATTTTATCATTTTCCCTTTTGATTGTCCCACTTCTTCAGCTTTTTGTTGCTTTATGAACTTGATCTGAAATTTCATAACTCTGCTTAATCACCACCATTGTCTAGACTCCAACAGGTTCTGTCTTGTCTTCCTTATACATTAAAGGGCCAAATGATTTAATGTTCATTCCAGCAAATTCTCAATTTTGTCAAACATAAAACTTTCTCTCCTATTCTTGGGGAGCTTGAAGTACAGACAAGTTCAGGCTGTTTTCTTCTGCATTCAAAATAATGTTAAGCTATTTAAAAAAAAAGCTCCATTATTACACATCCCTTTAATCTTTGTGTATTCAATATGAATACTCCACAGAGAATAAATCCAGTTATTGGAAGGAAGTGAGGGATGTACACACCGACAGCAGGACTATTGTTGATTTTCAGGGTAAAAATAACAACAGTTAGGGCTGAGAAACATGCGTGACGCCTCACACTGTACAATGAGGTTAAAATGTGTAAATTGGCCATATGGCTGATCAGTGCTATGATATTTCTAAATATACTGTAAGATGATGCACTCTCATTTAGATTAAGTTACTACTGGGTCAAAGGTTTAAAGCTGACAGCATGAGAGTCGATTGGTGTAAGTGTATAGTTAAATTAAAAGCAGACCAACGCTGAGAGAACAATCAATAACGGACCTGTCACAAACTCAGCTCACGGTCCTGCACATACTTACGTCAAAAAAACTGAAGACCAATTGTGAAAATATAAAACGGGACTTTGGTGCCTGCAATGGTTTGGGAGGGACAATAATGTAAATATCTTAAAATTTGTTATTTATTATTCAGATTTTTACAGTGAGCGCTAATGACCAAAATAATTTGGATTATTGTCCAGATAATTTCTTATATATATATATATATGTAAGAAAAGTACACAATATAGAAAAAATACTACTCTATATCCCAGATCTGTAATCCATATGGAGTCGAGGGATTCACAGTGGCACAGCAGCACTTAAAGGAAGACGGGACTAATCCACTCAGACACGGTGGCTGAAAATATTTCACTGACGCTTTTTCATCCCTAAACTGCTGCAGAGGAATTGGAACAGTTTCCTGCCTTCATTTTAAATCTTTTACTTATTGTTTTTGAATATATCAATGGAAATAGAACTGTAAGATCTTAGGATCTCACTAAAGTTTAAGGACACTTCAACAAAACATAAACATACCAAGTAAATCAAGGAGACACTGAATTTTTATTTTTGTTAATTTACATTCTATTTAGTCACAGTTACAAAGTGATAGTAGAATAATATGGATCTTCATGCCTTGCTCTAAAGTTTTTGTTGCATTTGCGTTTTGTTTGGATTGCTTTTAGTTTTGGTATGATCCTTGGTTGTACAAACTTTACTTATCGTTTTGTTCTATAGCACCTGTTCTTTGTTCTGCTTCCTTGACTCACCTGTTCATGATTACCTAACTCAGAATCATTAGAATCAGAGTAAGCTTTATTATCATTGCACCAAAGTACAGCGAGATTATAATCCATACAGTCGTCCAAAAGATGGGCAGAGTGAACGTGGCTGCAGCTCCTAGGAACGCGGCCCCTTATTCTTTAGATAGAAAAGGGGAAAGACCATGAGGAAAGGATAGTGGTATTATAAAAAAGATCTCCTCACACCTTGTCCTTGTCAGGACATGACTTAAGACATTTTAAAAAAGTCTACCAGCAAGCACATTTATAGACACATTACATATGCATTTGACGACAAGACAGTGAGATTTGTCCAAGAAGCACTTCCAGATAGCGCCATAGTCCTGATAAGATGTTGGTGTTAGCCGGTACAGTTCTGATAAGCACTTTCACAGAAGTTCTTGGGGGGGGTTCACGGGGGATGGATAGAGCAGAGACTTCTTAGTTTACACACATCCCAGGAGAAATTTAATAATTTGACCTGCTTCAAGGCCGAACGGGGAAGTCAGATTCAGATAAGCCACAGTTGTTTTGTTGTGCAAGCAGACTGTTATTTCTCGTCAGCCTTAAGTTTTGCTGGTACCTTTGATATCCAAAATGGCCAGATTTGTGGGCTTTTTTTCATTCAACCTTTATTTAAACAGATAAGTTACATTGAGCCTCGAAAACTCATTTACAAGTGAGACCTGTTTGGACAGACAAAAAACAGTGGTTAACTGGATACATGAAGGAGTTGGAGGCAAAAAGAATTCCTATCAGACTTTTTTTTCTTGCCTGAGGAAAAAAAACCTCTTAATATTAAAAAAACACCTCGCACAAACAAGCACATATTTACGTAGACATTCTACAATCAGAGACAAGAACGGTCAACAATGCTTATAGATGCTCTCGAGGTCACTGTAATCAGTCAATGTCCTCCGGTGAGCTCCATAAACATTTTCGAGGTATGTCGAGGAATGGCCAAGGATAACATCTATGAGAATCCAAGAGTCCTGAAATGATGACACAAAGTTTTTTCAGCGGGGTTTCATCTGGTTATCAGTTGGAAATTCCTCAGGAAAGGGGGTGGTAACTGTCAGATCACATTTTCTCCAGGCAAATTCAGATAAGGTGGCCTTCAAGGCCAGCCAAGGGAACCAAAATTTAGATAAACACACAGTTGTTTTGGGTACAGGCAGAACTTAATGACATCTACCTTGAGTCTGTGTTGGTCCACTCGGTTCCGAAATGCCCAAAATAATATGGCCACACCGATGGACTGTGACTGTGTAAAATCCCCAAGATCTGATCCATTCAGCACAAAGCATTTGAGTCCGGGTACACGAGACAAGAACCAAGCCATCAAAAAGGCAAGCAGCATGATCGGGTCCAAATTTGCTGCCGACAACTTCCTTGATTGTAGATAAAACCAGCACCAGCTGAATCCAAAATAGCAGGAACCAGTTATCGAAAATCCAATTAAATATTTGTCCTTAAAATCCACAGATGGCAGCAGAGATAGACACATCATCAAATCTTCCAAGTCGATGAGATGTCCAGCTGCGTGCGTGCCAACAGGGCAAATCGGCTCACCTAAAGCCTGTCTTCTCTTCGAAGAAATGTTGTAAATTGAGTTGAGGGACCAACTGGTCTAAACAGTCCATAATTATGGTTCGGAAGAAATGCAAGAGAGTCTCACAGCAGTTTCACAGACAGACAGAGCAGCAAAGCAGAGAGGGAGGGAGGGAAGCATCCGATCTCGGCTAGAGCAACTGGTGAAGAGGAGGACTTTCTGCTGCTCCATGCTTATAGTTTCCTCCAAGGTTGATCCCAACATGCTGGTGAGTCCCAGAAACCACAAGTGGCCTACGATTCTCATAAATCGCTTCCATCATACAGTTGAGTTTGTAAATCAGCTGAGTCTGAGAGCTCAACGCTTGAACTGATCCTTTACATAAGGTTGGCAGCTTTGCCATGGCTGAAGCTGCTGCCGCCATTTTCCTTAATAGCTGATAACATAGGTATCCGATGGTGCCAAAAAGCAGAAACCCTGCTATCATAAATCCAATGATCTCCAGCATCCTCCTGAGACAACACAGAAAGGCACAACATATCCATGATGGATCCTGCCGCGTGCGACTCAGTGGGGCATGAGGATTCTTTAGGACCCTGTCGCTTGGTTGAATTTTATTTTTATTTTTATTAATTGCGTTGAAAGTCCAGCTTACCAAATCCATAACCAGTAATTTACAATTCGGAAGACGTGTAAATAGAAGCTTGGATACACAGGACAGACAGCAAAAAAGCAGAAGGAAGGCAGGAGAGGGAAGAAAAGCATCCTTCTTGCTTGAGAGCGAGTGAGGAAAAAAAACTGCACACCTGTTTGTCATTTAGTGAAGGAAAAAAGATCTGGGGGAAAAAAACAATGTGATCTTGTTGGATGAGAAGCCTGATATGATGTAAAAAGTCAGCCAGGACATGGATGGTCCTTGCAGACTCATGCTGAGGTTTTCAGGGGGATAATAAGAATGCAATGTGTAGTCTCCTTGTGCATAGCTTGATAAAGAAGGTTTACAATGGTTTTGAGCATGCACATAACTTCTATAGCAAAGTTCTTGTGGTTTATCATCATAGTGGCAGCCTATAAGGCAAATCCACGATACTGGGCTCACTTTCTCTGGCATGGTTTGATTGTTGAGAATTTGAAGCAGGATTGGTCATGCTGACCTCTATGACAAGGTCATAGAACCAACCTAGTGCAAACATGACACTTGTGGTGTAGTGTCTAGCTCATGGAGCAAGATCTTCTAGAGTGTAGTTGCATCCTCACAAGGTCTGGGAGTCATACCAGGGTGGGGTCTGGATACTGATGCAGTCATTAGTGTACATGATGGTATTGGTGTGGTAATACTGCATAGAGTATAGTGAGGTACAGAAGAGTGCGTCAAGAGCACAAAAATACCAAGACTAAATATAACTTATTTAATGAGCATTAGAATTGTAGCAGCCCCATGACTGCCTTCATGGCTTTCCACATTTGTTGTGATTGTAGATGGTGTGGAACATAGACCCTGTACTTGTAATGGTCAGTGGACCTGTTTCCATAGCCTTGTATCCTTGTCTTGCCTTGAACCCTCACCTGTTTTTGACACCTCGCCTGACCCTTTTGGATTACATCTGCTCATCTGACCACGGTTTCTGACACTGTGCCTTCCCCTTTGCTTACGTTTTTGGATCACGACTCGGCTCTGGTTTCTGCTCTTTGCTTCCCTGTGCTTGACCCCCACTACAACCATCGGACCACGTATCTGGATTTCCCCTGCCTGGATCACGTCTTCAGTCTGCCCTGCTGTATCAGCTCACTCTGCATGATGTCACTGGCTGCAGATCAACTACAACACCTGCAACATTACAAGATTGAGAAGGTTAGTGACTTCATCAGTAACCCATGGAACATCCTCGTCCTGGCTAAAGTCACTAACCTCTGTCTTTAAGATTGGAGTCCCGTCTGGACCCTGACTCCTCCATCCAGCAACCAGCAGCCTAATAAATAAAAACTGTTCTTGTTTTTGCACTGCTGTGTCTGGCTTATTAAGAATCCAAAGACCCAGTCATGACAGTACTGGGGTCCAACATGGAGGAAGCCTTATGAGTCCATCACTTGTTCAGGCAGGGAGGATGCAGGTGTGTTTGCTGCTTCAACAGCAGGCTCTGTTGGATCTTTTATGATACGTATGATACAGATGTAGGATAAAATAACCCTTTGAAAGATCACAAAGTGTTCTAAAAAATAAATATCCTAAAAAGCCAAAGTTGGGAGAACACATTGTAGGAATATGCTGAACAAACTGTCTTAAGGAATATTTTTAACGAGCATTTAAAGCAGTAATTATCTAAACAACAATTAGAAATCATGTGTCTTTCTCCAGCACTTTGTTAGATGTTTTACTCCACACTGTATTAGATGAGTCAGGCATTTCTCATTATTCACTGTAACATATGGTAAAGGAAAATTCATGCCTCCTTTGCATGTATTCACATATTTATGCTGACATTTATAGATGTACAGAATCAGTAATAGACAAATGTGTGTGTGTGTGTGTGGGGGGGGGGGGGGGTGGAATGATATAAGACTGATGTTCAAGCTCTTTCAGGGCAGTATCTACAAGCTGCTGGTAAAATATTCGTTCAGCATTAGAGTAAACAGACACTGTTGCAAGATGCTGAAAAAACAAATCTGGAAACAACGAATAAAGTTCGTTTTCAACATATTGAAGCCATTTTAGGGATTCTGCTCAGGCTAGAAGCAGAGGTTCTGTTCAACATTTAACTGATTGCCTGAACTCAAGATTGCTCTTTCAGTTCACTTTATTCAACCAAATGTGGCTTCTTCTACTGGCCACACAACCATTCAGCCACTATCATATGAAGAAGAAGGACACAGGAAGGACGAAGCTGGACTCCTGAGCAGGAGGCCTGGATATGGGCTGTTCTATATCTGAACCTGACATTATGTGGGACAGATCAGAATGTTCTTACAGGAGATGTCACATAAACAGAATTTATTGTGCTGGGATTCAGGCAGTTTTATGGCTACAATAAAAATGTTTAGAGATGTCTTTCAAAGAGCAGTTTGACATTTTGCTAATGAATCAATTTGGAGCTGAAGGAGAAGATAAATACCACCTATAGGGTGTTTTATGATATAGTTTAGCATACCAACACAGAGACAGATAAGACAGGACATCCTGAACTTAATGAAACAAGTAAACAAGTTTATTTCAAGGCTTCACCGTGCAAACACAGGAACAAGAAGGGGTGGCAGAAAAACTGCAAATGTGACACTGTGAGGGTAAAAGCACTGAATAGTCTGTTCCATTATTTATGAGTAGAGATTGTCTGTTTATAAAACTGACGCCCAGAACGTCGGCCTTGATTACACTGAAGCAATGGGGGTCTTAACTGAACTCTGATGCAGCTTTCAGGACATCATCTCAGAATAAACCTTCAAAAACAGAAAAAAAGTGTCTGTATAAAAACCTCAGTGAAAAAACAGTTGTGGCTTTTAATGGTTTCCTAGGTTTTAAAGGATTTACTGGCTACTTTTAAACTTTTTACTTGAATATTTGTGACTAAATATAAGGACGTACAATATACAGCAACTTTACTTCTGACGAACACACTGCAGGAAAAATATTGCAAATTATATATATATATATATATATATATATATATATATATATATATATATATATATATATTAGGGCTGGGCGATATGGCCAAAACTTTTATCACGATATATTTCTTAATTTCGGTCGATAACGATATAATTCAATATCAATATAAACAATATAAATCCTCAGTAAAACTGTACAAACTGTACAAATAAATTAATGTTCACCTTTTATTTGTCTTTAGCCTTCAAAAATTTTTGAAATCACCTTCAAACATAAAATTCTAAACTTTGTCAATATTAATAATAATTTTAACTTTAAACAACAACATAACCTAACCCATGCAGGAAACGTCATGTGTTTCTCTTTTGATACAGATGGGGGAGTTGTTTCAGGGACACGTTGGCTCAAACTTTATTGTGCTTCATCTTCTGACTCAACATATTCTACTGAGTGGAACAAGCTAGATGTGTCCCACCGCTAGTTGGAACGGCTCTCCGTCACATTTTGCAGCACACTGAAAGTACAGTTTATCAGCTCTAGCCAATAGCTGGAGATAGCCGAACCACTTCCACACCGCCAAATTAGTCTTTCCTCTCTTATCACTTATGTCATCTGCTTTCTCTTCGCTTGTTCAGTCACATTCTGACGGTCATTGACACTCATTTTGAACCGAAAACTTAACTTGTGTTGGAGATTAGCATAGCCCGCTTACGCTAACGCCTTCTTGACTCAAGCTCTGCGTAACATGTACGTCATCAGGCACTTACGTAGTTGTGCCGCACCTTTCTCTGTTCGGGTTGAAACTGAAGTGGCCGCTTCAACCCGAACAGAAAAAGAAATGCGTCAGTGAAACGTTGTAATCCTATCGAAATATTGAAAATGTGCTTCAAACTCATATCACCGTTGTTGAATAAAAGTACATTGCAATATATCGATATTGAATTATTGTCCATCCCTAATACATACAAAGTACATATATATATATATATATATATATATATATATATATATATATATATACACATGTATGTATATATACAGTATATTATACGTATATAGTATTGTCTCTTGTTAGTCCCCGAGGCTCACTGGGATTAACCTGTATAAATAAATGTTGAATGAATACAATTAAAGTTTTTACATGCTAAAGCTGTATGATAACTACCTTAAAGCAACATTTATTTTTAAAGTGTTCTCAAGATAAAATCCTGAATGTGGAGCTCTGAATAAAATATAGATTTGTGTTTTTAATTTACATTTTAATCAACGTCCCAACTTTTCTGGAATTGTTTTGTTTTCTTGTCATTCAATTCAAGTTTGTAATGCAAACTTTTTTCACCTGTCACAACCAAGCAGGCATATTTTTTGCATTGCATATTCAAAACAATAACATCACGCCCGGTTTTCTTGGTCTTCGAATATGTCGTGTGTTGATTCCCTATCGAGTCTGCAATAGTATCAACTATTTGACTTGCTGCATTTTTAAAGACTCTTCTGATGTCACAGTTAAAGGTAAAACTCTTGTTGCTCTCATCGATTCATTCTGTTCTCTCTTTTCAGCGGGCTGTAAAAGAGTAGCTACGAATTTATAAAGGAATGGCATTTAGCGTGAGACCAAAACCGTGAATCCACAGGTTGACTCGTGAAGCGAAGTGGAACGGTTTACTGCCAAAACGAAACGTCTTGTCGGAACATTAGGGAGCAGAAATAAGAATGGAACGGGATCTGAAAAAGGCCTCTTTGGGGATTAAAACGTGGTACGGCGAGATGAAGAAGGGAGAAAGAATGTTGCGATGGGGCAGGAACTGATGCTCCAGTTTCTGTGACAGAAATGGAGGTCAAGTGTAGCTTTCTGTGAAGGCAGCTCATGGACCTGCAGAAATACAGGAGAAAGATAGAGAGGAGGGAGCAGGCATGATGACTTTAACTAGCGGTAAGGGACACAGTTTGAAGGAGACGGCATAGGGAGCTCCATCTTTCTAACTACAGCCAGTAAGGAGAGGCTAAGACAGGACGGAGGAACACACAGCAAGGTGTCTCCCTATAAGATGGATGGAGGAGAATAACAAGCTTTATGAGGAATCTAAGCACGTTAATAGGTGTGAGCCATGGGGGGGATAAAAATATAAACATATGCTAACGTTGCAGGGGAAGACAGCAGGTGATGCAGTGACTTGAGCTTATGAGCAGCACTAATGGAGAAAGAGAGAGAGTACAGAGACGATCATCTCAAATAGCACATCTGGGAATGTAAGCCGTCATTTTGAAGAATAAAGCAAGGTTTAAACATAAAACAGAAATGCAATACTGTATTAGGCTTATAGGCCAGGTGAAAAAAAGATTTTGGATGAGTAAAATTTAGTTAAAGCCCTTGTAATAGTAATAATAATCAGTGACTCAGTTGGTAGAGCTGTCGCCTCTCAGCAAGAAGGTTGCTGGATCAAATCCCAGTCCTGTCCAGAATTCTGGTTGTTTGTCTCGTTTGTCTTTATGTGTCCCTGTGATGGACTAGAAACCTGTCCAGGGTGTTTCCAGCCTCTTGTACATTGATCGCTGGACATGGGCACCAGTGACCCCCGCAACCCAAAAAGGAAGAAGCGGGTAAAGATAATGGATGGATGGATAATAATATGCAGTGGGTTTATGTGGAGGTGTACACACCTAGCAAGAATCGAGAAAAACGACATTTATGTTTGTGTTTTTAAAGTAGGATGGAAGCAGATGGGTGTGGGGAGGGTTTAGGGTTGAACCAGTGCAGCAGCTACAATCGGCAAACAGAAGAAAGAGCACTAAACAAGGAAAAGTCTTCAACGTCGACATCATCACGAGCCAGTTACCACCAGCGAGCAAGCTGTAGCTGCAGCAAGGACAACACAGTAGAACGCAAATATGTAAAGGTACACAAAAGGAAACAACACTGATAATGGAAAGTCTAATAGGAAAACACTAATGTAGAAGGATCTTGGGCTAGATCAAACAAAAGGAAGATCAATTTGCATCAGTCAATCCTAGGTTTTTGGTTTCATATAAGCTGATCAATTGATGTACTTTTAAAACACATTTGTAGGTTCTTAGTGTACTGTGTTCTGAACCGTTGCTTGAGAAACCTTTCATTAGGCAGGCCCCGATGAATTTTAACAGAAGACCCCTGCCACAGGAGCATTTATAGAGTTTATTGAAGCATCACTTTTCAATATTAGTGCAAATGTTCATATCCTGTGTTATTTAGCAGAGAATGGATTTGTGCTATTGGTCATGGTGTACATTTTCAGAGATGCAGCAACATGAAAGAGCTTTTAAAGAGTAATATAATATACACAGAGCTAATCTCCTATCTGTTCCCCTGAGGTCTAGTTTGTGTGCATTCACATGCACATACATGTGACTCAGATATGAAAATTGGTCATGAAACTCACCCGTCCATGTGCTTGATATGTCTGCATGCATCTTTGCATGCTGTGCTGAGCAGTGTAATAGCGAGATAATACTATATTTTTTGGACTATAAGGTACATTAAGCGAAACAAAACAGCCAGATAAGTCAAACTTTATTCAACTCATTCACAATAACCACATAAAATCCGTTTGAGGTCATTAAGCCCAACCTGAATTAATACATAAGGTGCACCTGATTATAAGACTTTGTTGATTTTTGAGAAAATTTAAGGATTTTAAGTGCACCTTATAATCCAAAAAATACCATAATAGGATAATAACAGTTTCCAAAACAAAAAAAATTCTTTGGAGGCAGGTGAAAAGCATCAACACAGACTTTATGCTCGTTTGTTGAGATCAAGAGCTCCCTGCAGCATCAGAAAGGTGTTCCTGCCTGCAGAAACAGGAAGAAATGAGTTAAACATGTTACTCATTTATTTAGGATATTCCCTCTTTAGACGTGTTCCTGTAAAACAAACATGTTGTACTCTTCATCTTTCATGTGGGACATTTGGATTCACACTAAACCAAAGCTTTTCTGTGAAATTCAATAACCCAGCCTGATCTCTGATGACACAAAAACCAAAACAGTAATTGAATACCCTTTACCCTCACCAAGATCCTTTCTCCAAATCCGCTTCTTGAATTACAGAAGCTCATATTTATCTGCCATTTATAGCTTTCTGTCGCTTTACCCCCAGCTGTGAAACGTTCACAAGAAAGCCGTCTTCTCTTGCATTTTGATGCGCTCCTCCGTCACATAATTGGGGGGTTTTCACGGAGAGCTGGCTTTAAAGGTTGGTTCCCTGTTATCTTCGCTAATGAGAAAACGAGCAGAGATGCACTGGTACGCACCAGAGAAACACTAAAGTCTGTAAATAAGACTCACCAGGGTTGGATGTGTCACTTAATAAAAAATAAGTGTTTTCCATCTGAGCCAACATGCTCTTTTCATCTTTTTTTTTGTCCTCTGAGGATAAAAGAGTTATCTGCTATGATTCTTATTACACAAAACAGCATTAGCAAGTTTTATTTTCATAAAAATATGTTTTTTTAAGAACATTGTGCCGAGGGAGGAGGTGTGGTATTGTATAAGGAAATCTGGAGTGGCAGAGAAGTATGTTAGACTGGTACAGGACATGTATGAGGACAGCAGGACAGTGGTGAGATGTGATGGAGGAGTGACAGATAGTTTCAAGGTGGAGGTGGGAGTGCATCAAGGATCAGCTCTGAGCCCCTTCTTGTTTGCACTGGTGATGGACTAACTAATAGATGAGGTCAGGCAGGAATCCCCGTGGACTATGATGTTTGCAGATGACATTGTGATCTATGGTGAGAACAGGGAACAGGTGGAAGAGAACTTAGAGAGGTGGATGTATGCACTTGAAAGAAGAGGAATGAAAGTCAGCTGTAGTAAGACAGAGTACGTATGTGAATGAGAGGGAAGCTGGAGGAACAGTGAGGCTACAAGGAGCAGAGGTCACAAAGGTGCAGGACTTCACGTACTTGGGGTCCACTGTCCAGGAAAATGGGGAGTGTGGTAAAGAGATGAAGGAGAGAGTCCAGGAAGGATGTAGTGGATGGAGAAAAGTTTCAGGAATGATTTGTAAAGGGTGTCATCAAAGGTCAAAGGAAAGGTTTACAAGACAGTTGTGAGACCAGCTATGTTGTAAGATCTGGAGACAGTGGCATTGACAAAAAGACAGGAGAAAGAACTGGAAGTAGCAGAACTAAAAATGTTGAGGTTCTCCTTAGGAGTGACAAGGATGGATAAGATCAGAGGTACAGCACAAGTTGAACAACTGGGAGATAAAGTTAGAGACCAGACTGAGATGGTTTGGACATGTCCAGAGGAGGGACAGTGGGTATATTGGTAGAAGGATGTTAGAAATGCAGCTGCCAGGAAAAAGACAAAGAGGAGATATATGGATGCAGTTAGAGAGGACATGGAGGTAGTTGGAGTGAGGACAGAGGATGCAGAGGACAGAGTGAGATGGAGGAGGATGACTCACTGTGGAGATCCCTGAAGAGGGAAAAGCCCAAAGAAGAAGAAGAAGATCCTCAGCCATGAGAAAAGGCAGAGCAGGAAGACTGAGGCATCTATCAGTCCTGCCTTCCATAAATACTTCAGCAGCTTCACTGAGAACAAGAAGTTTCTTCATTTTAAGCATAATTATACTGATTGTCATTGTATCATCCAAACCCTTGTTCTCTTCCTTCTTTCACCCCCACAGCTGCATTGTCTTCTCCCTCCCTTAACACGGTAGCTGGTTGCACTGTATCATCTCAATGCCTTACTTTACTGCGTCAAGAGGAGAAGAAGAAAAAAAAAAAAACGCTTTTTTGGCAAACACAAGCTGCCCAGGCAGCCAAGAGAGGCTTCCGTTAACTCCTTCACAGTCTGTAATAATATTTACCAGGCAAGAAAACAGAGGCAGATGTCAACCATGAGGCAACTTCTTTTTCCCTCATGTCGCTCGGCAGTGAGCCTGTTCTTATACTGGATTAAAGCTTAATCTAGCCAACCAGATTTGTGACATTGAAATGTTTTGTACTGAAAGGCAGGAATTCCCCTCCTCTCTAGTTTTTGTTGAATTCCTGAAAAGCCAACACATGTTGTGTGTTAAAGTATGACCACTTAAATCTGCTCTAGTCCGGTAAAAATGATAGTTTAAAAAATAACAAGTGTAGTTTTGATTGTATTTGTGTCAAATGTTTTATGTTTTTAAATGCCACAATCAAGTTTTCATGGCTACAGTGTAACATAATGAAAAGAACACATTGTTCTTCTTAAGCCAAAATGAAACCAACCAGCTGCCTCAGTTAGTTCTGAAGAACACAGTAAATCAAATCAAACTCGCTCTTTTCAGCAGCAGAACACAAACGAGTCGGTTCAGTCAAGAATTGTCTTTTACCAAACAACTGGAATCCAAGTGCCCACGTAACAACAGCATTATAACATTATGACCCACTGCCATGAAATGCAGGTGATAATGCAATCATCTGTGTGTGTGTGTGTCTGTTAGCAAAATATATTCAACAGTAGTGTTTGCATTTTGATAAAACTCTTACAACATGCAACATACAGTAATTCAAGGTGGCCACCACAGCTAATCAATTTCAGCAAACACAGAACTGGCTATATGGCTCGGTCAGTTTGACAGATGTTGAGCTCAAATGGTGTGGTAGTAGCTGAGAGTCATTCCACACTCATTTATATTTTTCTCATTTTCTTTCTATATTGAACATTTACACACAAAATTATGGCTAAAGCTTCATAATCAAACAGGAAACGCAAACATTTTTAAACTCTTTAAAAAAAAATTAAAGCATGGCAAATGGCATCCATTTATGAAGTAGAATGTAGAAGCAGATAAAAAGTATTACCACCAGTGGTGGGCACAGTTCTGCTAATCAGCTAATAGCGGAACTACTTTTTCGTTTAGCAGATTAGTATTTTTGCTAACTTTGGAAACCGTTAGCGGAATTAGCTTCCACTAATTTAGGTTTCGTTAACTTTGAGTCCGGTAACAAAATTCACAAGCTTGTTCCTGTCTGTTGTGGGCGTGTCTTGAAGACTCCATTAGGCACCCCATTGGCTGATTACTTGTACATGTGACAAGATGCGATTGGTCGATGCAGCTTCAACTGGAAGAGATGAAGATGTGTGACGCAGACTGAGTGACAGTCGTCTTAGCGGTTAAGCATTAGCTTCTGCTAATTTCTTTTTTTTTTTACCTCTTTAATGGCTTAGCTTTAGCTAAGCTAATTTTTTAGTTAGTGGAATATGGGTTAGTGAAGCTAACTTTTTGGTTAGCTGTGTCCACCACTGATTACCAGAAGCATGGCTAATCAATGGCTGTCTAAAGAATCTGGTTGTTGAGCACATTGTCGAGGAATTTTGGTCAAGGTCAAGGATGTTCGTCACTAAATGTTAACTGTCCATGAACTGCCCAAGAACCACATGTTTGAATTAACAGAATGAGCTGAATGAGGAGCTGCTTTGATACTGAATATGCAGCTGGTACTCCAAGATCGTCTCCGAGTCTGGAGGAGAAGCTGATAAGCGTGTATTATAAAAAAGACTTCCTGCACTCTGTCCAGATCTTCACATCTGGGGCTTCAATGAGACATCTGTGTAAGCCTGTGTGAACTCTGCCCTTGCAAGCAAACTGGGCTAAAAAAATATTATCCTGTGTTCGTGTGTTACTCTTTTTAAACAAGTAGATAATGAAAGGATTTTTTAGTTTTATCCAACACACATTTTGGTGATGCTCAATAATTTAGACGATCAAAATATGCAGCATTTTCCTGAAATATGGCAAACATCAGTTTGCACTTTGGTGCCTGAAAACTCTAAAACCAAAGAAATGAAATTTTCTGTGACAATGCAGAATGAATGCTGAGTGCTAAACAACTTTTTGAAGTCATGGCAGGACAATAAATCAGTGGTTAGCACTGTTGCCTCACAGCAGAAGGTCCTGTGTTCAATCCCTGGTTGGACCTGAGGTCTTTCTGTGTGTAGTTTGCATGTTCTTCTCATTTTCATGGGTTTTCTCCAGGTCCTCTGGTTTCCTCCCACAGATCAAAAACATGCATGTTAGGCTGCCTTCAGGGCCAGGCCTCCCTTGCAAAAGAGATCTGTGATCTCAGTGGGATTTGCCTGATTACATAAATGTTAATAATAACTTTTTGAAATGAGCTGAAAAAGCTAACAAAATATGGAGATGTTCAAGCTTCAGCAAAACACAACCTGACGGTAATGGCTAAGTGAAGCTAAACATAGCAAAAGAACAGCTAAAAGCTTAAAAGAGCTAAATGGTAGCTAAAGTTTAAAGTAGTTAAAGCCAAGCCAAAAGCTAAAGGTAGCTAAAGGCTATCTAAAAGCTAAAAGTAGCATAATGGTGTCTAAAAACTATAGTAAAAGGATAGTAAAAGCTAAAAGTAGCTAAAGGAGAGTTAGAAGTCAAAATAGCAAAAAATTGACTTAAAGCTAAATGTAGCAGAACAGTGGTTAAATAATTAAAAAAATAGCTAAAAGCTGAAAACAGCCAATAATTAGCGAAAGGCTAAAAGTAGCAGCATGTAGTTAATATCTAATTGAACACAGGAAGAGAAAAATAGAGGAAGTATGCTGAAGTAGATTTCAGTGAACAGTCTTTCTGAAGGAACTGAAAAGATCTAAATGCACATCTATGAGGAAATGTTTTATTAGTAAAGTTCAATATTTGCAATTATGCAAAGTATAAAAGTTACTAAAAAAGCCTAAGTCACTGCATTTATTTCCTGAATAAGCTGAGTGTTTTGACAAACAAATAGCTAAAACAGCATAATGTGTGCAGAACGAGTGCAAAAAATGGGTGGAAAATTTAAAAAACAGGAAAAAACAATCATGCGGTTTGACATAATTATGAATATATTTTTACTCATGTTAAGTGAAAACACTAAAAAAATGTACTAAATTATTTTTTTGGGGGGGTTGAAGTCTTTTCCAGCACTAGAAAGCTCCAATTTCAGCTCCCATTTAGTTTAGCAAAAACAGCTCCAAAATCAGATAAATAATTCAACACTTTTTTTTCAATAGTTTTTCAGCACAAATTTCAAATGTAGGCTGTGATTAAAACTATTTTAAAAAAACTGAGGAAAAAATAGATTTAACTTTCAGGCTACTTATTGATTACTGTTGATCACTTCAACTATAAGTTTTAAAATGCACCCACTTTAATTGATTCATTTAATACTGCAGTTCAAAAATGTTTAAAAGGAGTACAACCCAAGAAGCAAAGCATGAGGAGCTAAATCATTCTGGTCTTTAAATTTCCACAGCTGGACACATCAGATCACTTCTGCTGGGAATTCCCCAGAACACAGAGATTTCAAATCTTCCCACGTGGATTTCTTCCGAGGGGGGCATGTGGGGAGGAGATGGATACAGTTCTCTCTCAGTAAGAAGCTAATTTGGGCTTACACTGATTAAGCTGTCCATCCTAGTGCCAGGAGACCTCTGTGTACGTCTGATCCACCGTGCGCCTGAGAAGAATCTCTAACACCATCAGCAGGGTCGGCTGATTCACAGTCAGAGGTGGGGGTGGGGACAGAAAAGAGCTGCGGTAACCAGTGACATGGTGGGATTACAGATGGGATTCTGTCAACAATTAACAAGGAGATTAATGCAAGGCAAGCACAGTGTTTCTGCCATGAGATTAGTCCTCGGGTGCACAGGTGAGGAGAAAAGTAGTTAATTGAATGGAAAACTGAAAAAATATAGAAATGATAGACATGATGAGGAAACATTTTTGCTCCTGTTAGGCTTGTTTTATCTTAAATTAAAGGCAAAAAAACACAAGCTTTAAAAAACTATATATAGAAACTCCCCAAAAATACAAACAAACAAAAATATAGCAAAAACCAGTGTTCTGATTATTATAAGATATAGGCAGGATGGCCTCTCAGTAGCTAAGATTCTCCATATCAATGGTCGGTTATCCCTGTGGCTCTTATAGGTCATGAACTAACAAGAGCAGCTCTTGACCCTCAGCTTCAAACCAACGGAGAGGCAGATCATGTCAAAGGAGAGAAAGTGATCTGACAAGAATCCCAGCTGCTGGCTCTGTGCGGTCTCAACATCTACAAACACCACAGGGTTTGTGTTCCTCACTTAAGCTTCTTCTTTTACTATTGTGACAAACAGGCAATAGTGTAAACTGTCTGTGTGTGTTCGTTTGTCTGTCTGTCCCATGAACCAGTGGAGGAGTCTACAGCTGATTAACTTCTGGAGTCAACCCCGTTCAAAATGGCCGCCACGGCTAATCAAATTCGGCAAAGATAAAGACGGCGATAGTTCTGCAGACTCACAGATGTCGCATTAAAATTTGGAGTGGTGCGAGCTAGTTTAATTAGCTCGTGCTGTTTGCAGCAGCAGCTAGCTGTAGCAGTGCGGGTGCATCCTGAGACACTCTGCAGGGACATCTGAATCCAGCAGTAATGACATTTAATGTGAAACTGACGGTCACAGAGAGGTTTGTAAAAACGCATTTGCATGAACCGCTATACATTTTTTTGTTCTTGGCCACGAGTTAGCAAACATGTTGTTTCACAAGAGGGCTTGGGTTTGTGAGAATCTTTTGTTACTTCTTTAGTTTTTGTGATTCTTGTGTTTATGTTTTGAGATCTTTGTGTTTTCTTGTCATCTGTTATTTTCCTCCATCATGTAGTCAGCTCCTGCCGCTGTCAGCTGTGCCTCCTTGTCTTTCCCCAGGTGTTCCTCATTGTCTCTCCTTAGTGTCCCTTTAAGTTCAGGGTCTTTGTGTTTCCACCTTGTCCATGGATTGTGCTTCCCACAGCCTGTTGTGTTTTTGTTCCTCGTGTTCATGTAAGTTGTGCTGCCATGTCAGCTTTTGTTTTGAATTTCATAACATAAATCAGTTTTTTTCTTTATTTTAGCCTTCGAGTCCTCCGTGTCTGTTTGCACTCTGGGTTCTAAAAACTCCACAAAATATGACAGGATTTAGATTTACTCACAAAGAGAAACCGCTGAACTGAGTGAATTAACCACATTTTAAAACGACACAAGAAGTTTGTCACACTTTCGATGTGTTTTGCTCCAAGTCAACCCAGCTGAGTTCAGGGCCCTGCAGACTCCATTGTAAGTGGGGAAATCGCCTTCATTGATGTAGGTGTGTGACAAAAATTGCATAACTTTGTTTTTAGAGTAGCTTCGCTGGCCCCTTTTTGACTCCAGGCCCGGGCCCAACTTTTTCTCACAGGTGTACGTGCCAAGTATTATGTGATTGGTCAGACGTTTGTGGGCGTGTTTGTCAATGCTGAAAAAAAAAGCAGTCAGGCATTCATTTGTATACGACTCTTCAAGACACATTAAGATAGTCAAATGACCAAAAACTCCTGGATGAAGATTGCACAGACATGATGCATGGAGGAGTCTGTCTGCTGAAAAGTGTGGCGCCGTCTTCATGATGGATTTGTGACCAAATGGCGCATGCAAGAACAGAGTGAAGACTCTGGTGGTTAGAAACCCGTGTGACATATACTGCAGTGGGAGGGGTTTCCCAGGAGCTCTGCGCCATGTGTCTTGTGGACTATGAAATGTGTGCGCGAAAACGAACGTCCCACAACCACATGACTGCGAGTCGACTATTCATCTATGGAGCAGGGCACTTTCTGCTCCATACCTTGTTTGGGTCCTAATGTCCACAGGCAGCATAAAGATATACTGGTCTTAGTGGCCATTTTGCTGGAACTGTTTTACAAAAGATCCTCATCAGTCAAGTCAGAATGAACCCAGTGTCTCTAAACTGAGGTAATAAATAAACAATTACAAGTAAGACACTAAATGTTCATTTCATAAACCCTCAGCTCCAAAGAACTGAAATCTCTATAAAATTGATTTTCTGTTCATTTTGTCTAAATTAGATTAATAAAGTGATCATAAATTAAATCAAACTACTCATTAAATTAAGGCTGTGTGAGGTGACTGAAGTGACACAGACGTTCTCTTGCACCGTGCATCTTTGTGCAACAAAACTCAGACTGAGAGCATCTTTAACCTCTGACTTGTTGTGTCAGCCACAATAACCACCAGCAGAAGCCTTGTTTTTGACTGGAGCACCGGTTACCAGTCCTCCATGTGTTCTTCCCACTGCAAATATGATCTTAAAGAGCAATCGAACCACACTGGAGTAAATAAACCTGAGGAAATACAGCTGCAGCAGCTGATCAATAGAACAAGAGAATCAGGCAGATGAGAAATGCTGAGAGGAATCTCTGTCCGGGAAAACCCATCTCCTCCTGCACCAGCAGGCTCTAAATTTATCTCCAGTGCAGGAGAGGAAATGCTCTTTTCAAGCGCATAAGAAAAAAATAGGTATTTAATAAAACGGGGGGGGGGGGGGGGGGGGGGCTAAAGAGAAAGAAAATTAAGGCCTGTGGTAATGTTTCGCCACTGCCATCTAAAAGGTCAGTGAGTTTGAGTTTTACTCCTGGACTCAGCATGTGAATCATTTCAGCCCCTGTGGCACAAATGTTCTCATGCACCCCCACCCCCCCACCCCCCAAAAAACCCCAGACATTATGTGAAAACCATTTGTCTGTTGAGATGCACATGACTGATGCTGCTGCAACCAATCAGTGGTCAATCTCTTATCTGCTGCACAACACACGCACGCACGCGCGCGCGCACACACAAATACAAGACAGGATACACTTTCCACCGCTCTCCCATTCAGCTGCAGCGTTTCCTTTTATTCTCCGCCACAGCAGCCCCTTCAGCCTCCATGCGTTACTTTTCCTTTCTTCCCCCCCCCCCCCCCATTAAATGCCAGCCACTGCGTCTGTCTGCACCAAATAAATAAATAAATAAATCACAACCGGCTTCTCTGAGGGAGATGATCTCCGTGCGCCACAGACGCTCACGGTTTACTACAGATTTACGCGCAGACTCGCGCAGCTCGAGTGCAGTCTACGTGTTTGTTTGGAACATAAACAAAATTGGCAGCACATAAATAAATAAAACAGCGTCGCAGAGGAATCGATGACATCATGTGTGTGTGTGTGTGTGTGTGTGTATGTGTGTGTGTGTGTGTGTGTGTGTGGTGCGTGTGTGTGTGGGGGGGGGGGGGGGAGGAAGGATTGTGAGACATGAAAGCAGATGCTCGTCTGGCCTTTTTGGTTTGCTGCGGAGAGTGTGAGGAGAGTGAAACGAGGCGACTCAACACGCACACGCACGCACGCACGCACGCACACACACAGAAGCTGTCGGCTACTACCACTCCACCCCCTCTTTGGCCAAATACCCCCCACCCAGCCTCACTCAAGCGCAATGGCGCACTCACTGCGCTGAAACTATCGCAGCGGTGCGCCGTCCAGATGTGGACGCATCTGGTTCTCAGAGTGAAATTCGGAGAAAAATGAAGAGGAGCGCAGACAGCACCGGGTGAAATCAGGTGAAGCAGAGGTCGGCAGCTGAAAGTTTCTCACCTCCACACTTGTCCCATCTGAAAGACGTGCACGAGGCTCTGCCAGAGCCAGACGGACACGCGGCAGCACCTGTCTCTTTGCAAAGTGGCCGTGGCCCTGCGGCCGCTGCTCAGCCCCTCCACGGAGCCCAGTCCGCCCCCCGTGTAATCCTGCACGAACCACCTGAAGCTCAGGATCTGCACCAGGACCGAGGGCACCAGCACGAAGAACAGGGTCAGGCCCGACCACAGGAAGTTCCGCTGGCGGTAGTAGTCTGCGGCCAGCCACAAGTCGGAGCCCACGTCCCAGAAGAAGACCAGCAGCGCCAGGACGATCCACAGGCAGTCCAGCCAGAGGCGCTCCTCCTGCGGCGGCGGCGGCGCTCGCCCCGCGTCTCTCCCCTTCCCCTTCCTCCGGAGGTAGTGCAGGCACGCGCTTCGGCAGCCCCAGTAGCACGACGAGGTGTTGCAGCAGTGGCAGATGTGGAAGGAGCTGCCGTCCCGCGCGTCCTCCTCCCCGGTCCCCACCACCTCGTCCAGGTTGTGCAGCTGGGCGAACCCGGTGACGACCCCGCGACCATCGGATTTCGCTGCCATCTTTCCCCTCTCTGGTGTTCCCACCTCCTCCGGCTTCCGGGGCTCGTGACGACACTTCCCTGACACCTGTTTTGCACCCCAAATGTTGGAGCCATCTATCTCTCAGAAGCGGGGTGCCAGCGCGGAGCCGACTCTGTCCCCAAACGGCGCAGCGGCGTCACCGCAGACGCAGCGCATCTTTCCTGTCCCCCCCTCCTCCTCTCCCCCCACTCTACTCCACTGCGGATCTGATCCCAGCTGCTCACAACGATAATCTGTAAATTCAAACTATTCAGTGTGCAACTCTTGCATCCAGATGTGTTCCCACTCTTTTTGTTTCTTCTCTCTGTCTCACCCCTCGCTGTTCCAATGGATCCCCTCCAGCTGCGAGCTGACTGCCATAACAGACCGTCAGTCCCTCCGCTGTCCCACGCCGACGTAATTTATCCCTCCTCCCCCTTTCACTTTACCTCTCCCCCCTCCTTTCACCCACCCGGTCTCTTTATACCTCCCAGCTTGGTTGCCATCTAGTGTCTCCTTTGAGGCTCTCTGTGGAGGAGACTCAGCCTTTATTCACTTCTAATAATTGTTCAGCTTTCAAGAACCCTTTCTTGTCTTCATGTGGTTCTGATCCATTGTTCTGCACGCTTTTTCTTTGGACCATGTTCAGACCTGGCACTAAACATTCTTGTTTAGTGTTTATTTGATTAACATACAGCACATGTCACATACAGAGT
Source organism: Nematolebias whitei (assembly GCF_014905685.2). Lineage (NCBI taxonomy): Eukaryota > Metazoa > Chordata > Actinopteri > Cyprinodontiformes > Rivulidae > Nematolebias > Nematolebias whitei. The sequence continues at coordinate 31,689,594 of NC_056509.1, forward strand.
CAGTGGGCATCAAACAGGACGTCAGCAGATGGGGTTGCAACACAATGAGACATTTATTATTTTGACATTGACGTGGTTCAGAGCCATTTGAGTCACATTTTTGTAAAGTTATCTCTTAATGACAGATGCAATATGAGAGAAATGACAGCTCGTATCAGAGAGCTCAGTGTCAGAGCAAAGACTCAAACCCAATCAAGGCAACAGCAAACCTTTATGTTTTGCCTGGAGATGAACATAGCAGCTTGGAGTTATGTTGGATCAGTAGGTCCCACAGCTTGGATGATCCGAGTGAAAACCTTTTCATCTGGCACTGAGACAGTTCAAACTTATCTATATCCTAATTCAATCAGATTGCACAACTATTAAAACAACAGATGTGTTTGTTGTTGCTTTTTTGTTGCTTTATGTGTAACTTCTGTTTGGTGTTAACTCATTAGCATTATTACAAAAAGATGTATAAGCTGCTTATAGGGTAAAGAATTTGTAAAATTAAAAAAATATATGGTAAACTTGAATGTCAAACCTGATCATGCTTGCATTTCATAATGCAGGTATTGAGAGAATTATACTCAAACACTCATTTTCTTTCTTTTATATGGGTTTTTTGCTCACGGAATGCAAACAAACATTTGCTGGGAGGTGTGCCCCTCCATCACCCCCAGCTTCATGTGCAGCAAAGGGCTTGTGAGTCCACCACAAGCTCCACGTCTGTGATTAGTCTGAGCCCACTGAGCTGCCACACAGGGTCACATACAGCCTCAGACTGATTGGTTCTTTCCCTTCTCAGCCCTGCTGTGGATCCACTCTGCTCCGTGTGATTTGATGGGAGCTGTCCAGTGCTGAACCCTGACTGCTCTCCCTGAGAACGCTCATTAAAATAAGGGCTTCTGCTGAACTCTTTATTTTCTAAACTAAACTTTTTGTCTCAAAGTATTTCTGCACTGCAGCATTCATGTTATGGAGTTGGATTTAAATATGTTGTATGAGCAATTTCAATGAAAAAAAAATACAACAAAGAGAAATATCCTCTAAATGACAAGGCTTGAATCATGCCCTTATCAATTATGTTTACTGTAATTAGAGCCAAGTTGGTCTTTTGTGTCCCATATTCGTGTTTCACAAACTGAACATTTGAGAATTGTTAAGAGACTTTTTGTGTGTGTGTGTTTTGGAGCTGTTGGCGTTTACAGAAAACATTTTTATAGGCTTCAGGACGTTTACATGTTTTTATTCAAGGACAAATAATGGCTGCTCCTCCTCAGAGTCCAACAATGATTTAAATACTTTTTTCCTGTAATCCAAGATTAACATGAATAGAAAATCAGATTAGAAAATGAAAAAGTAGAATGAGGACAATGTTGTTCATAAATTTGGGTAAATGTTCTGATTTTAATGCTTAATTTTTGCAATTCTTTCAAGAAAATAAAGTGCTTTTGAGTCCACTTGGATCGAACTAACTGCCATTTATTGGACTTTCAGACACTCGCCATGTGTATAGGTGCTTGGTGGGCTGTTTGATTTTGTCTTCATCAATAGCAGGTGGTTCAACATTGTGGCCTTCAAGTGACTCGGATCATACAGGTCTGTCATTGATTGTACGTTCAAACAAAACATCTGCAGTCCTTCATCCTCCAGTACTTGTTGTTCCAAGGGAGAAGTTACGACCTTTTGACTGCTCTTATTTTACATCCTCAGATGCCTTCACCATGAGACAATGCAGGTGTTCGTTCTCTTTCAGCATCCCATCAGGGATTTTGTGTCGGTCCAGGACTGTCAATGCTCTTAATCTCATTAAAGCTGGCACCATTGTTGGAACAAATAATCACCTGTCTCTTCTGCTCTGAAAGAGGTTTTTTATTATAATTGAGCTTTTATCAAGTGTACGTGCTTACACTGAGTGTACTGCTTCAACAGACGCAGGTGAAGTTTTTTTTTATTCTTTGAGTATGATTATGAATGGACCAAAAGTGTTCCATGTTTAGCTAAAAAATGTTACTTTCGCCTCAATGTAAATTTTTTAATGAAGAAGAACAAACATAAAAATTCATTCATTTTTGTGTGTGGTGTCTTGATGTTTGACCTCACATGGATTAATGCTTAGCTGATCTAACTTAAGAATGGCAACTTTTTCTTCTCATCACCTTTATTGTATCTGGTGGGGTTTTTATTTCTGCTATTTGTCTTTGCTTTTGACAGACCCAAAGAACCTGGGGATTGTATTATATATATATATATATATATATATATATATATGTGTGTGTGTGTGTATATATACAACTCAGTTTGTATTTGAGCAATTTTTGCAAGAGCAAAAGATCTGCTTTAGTAGTGCTAATATCACCCATACCAATCATCCAGCCATCCATCTATCATCTTTACATGTTTCTTCCTTTTTGGGTCATGGGGGTCACTGGTGCCCACTGCCCACATCCAGCAGTCACTGTGCGAGAGGCAGGGGACACCCTGGAAAGGTGGCAAATCCATTACAGAGATAAACAGAGAGACAAAGTGTGGTAGTTCCTGTTCCATACCTGTCTTTGGTCACCAGAGGGCACCATATTTCCACACCTGGAGACACTGTGTCCTGATGAGGCTCCAGGTGTGAACAAGGCAGTTGATGACTCTCCTTCGATGCTGGAGCATTACCCTACCTTGTTTGTGCTCTTAGCCCTTTGTGACTCTCTAAGCCTTGTGATTACTGAGCTGTGATTTTTCCAGTGAATCTCCTGAGACCTACCTGAGTATTTGGATCTCCTAGTGAACCTCTGGAAACCTTACCTGTGCGCCCTTCAGCTGCTCTCCTCTCCCTACAACCACACGCCCTCCTGAGCACATTGGATCTTCTCATGATTGCACAGGACTTTGGAACTTTACATCTGACCAACCATCTACCAGTAAGGAACCTGCACGTTCTGAGTAAACCCCCTTTGCTGAACTCTGGACCTGGCCCATCGCCTTGCTCCCCAAGGGTTCCTGTTTCATCCTGAATCATTACTCACTGAAAATAAAAGCACTGAATTTACACTTTTGTGTCTGAGTTGTTCATCATCAGTCCTTTCGCTCTGGCTTCTTGTGACACCAACGAGACAAACAACCATTCAGTCTCTCACCCACACCTACGGATAATTTATTTACCACTCACTTCTGGCTACAAGAAAATCGCTTGACGATTAATGTAAAAAAAAAAAAACAAAAAAAAACTATGTATGTATTTTTCCTCACCTAGAAGACATTTCCTTATATCAAATCCTCTTACTTTTTTAAACAAACCCCTTTCTGTTGTCACTACTTATAAATATCTGGGAATTATCTGGGATTCTCATTTAACTTATTGTGACCACATGCAATCTTTATGTACCAAGATGAAACAAATAATGTATGTTTACTCCAAAAATTAGATCAAATTTGACATTTTCTGTTTCAAACACTTACCTTCATGCCATAATACTTTCAACTATGTCATACTGTTTACCTGTCTGGTCTTGTACTACTAATGAAATCTTGAGCTAGACTCTACAATAGGGCCTACAAAATTCATAACAAACTTCCGGGCTGGACTCATCACTGTACAGCTCTTTCTTCTTCAAGTGCTCTAACTTTTCAAAATTATGTTCTACACAGCAGTATTAAATTGTATTTTCAGGTTTTTCATGGTGTCAGTAATGTAGCTCTTTCTACTTTGATGCCTAAAACCAATAATGGACATGGTCGCTCAACTAGAGCTGCTACAAGTGGACACTTGCCACTACCAGCCTTTAAAAACTGTTATGGCCAGAGCTCGTGTTTCTATGTTTATACTAAAACATGGAACGACATGCCACAACATATAAAGTCTATCTCAACATTGGCACTTTTTAAGAAGACTCATGCATGTCATCTGATGGACACCTTCTTTTGCAATCACCGTTAGGTGGCTGCCGTGTAAATGCTGCCATTCTTGTATTTTGTAATGTGGTATGTCTGTGTGTCTGTTAATGTGATGCTGGATATCTGTGTGGTTTTTATGTTCTGCAGAACAGGAACATGCTGTAAAACAGCAATTATGCTGAGCCAGGCCCGATTTATTTTAATCTTTGCTTGTTAAAATTTTTAATTAATAAATAATCAGTCTAACATGCATGTTTTTGGCCTGTGGGAAGAAACCGGAGTACCTGGAGGAAACCCACACATGCACGGAGAGAACATGCAAACTCCACCCAGAAGGACCCCCAACTGAGATTTGATCCGGCAACCTTCGTTCTTAGAGGCAGCAGCTATACCAACTGAGCCACCATGCTTCCCCATACCAAATATTTTGTACGTTATTTTTCTTCTTAAGCTCAGGCTCACATTCAAGCCAACACCAGCAACACCAAATGATCTGCATTTTGATCCTGTATGCTCCACACTGGTTTGTCGTCATTATCTGCATCGTTTTTATGTCTATATTCTGATTTACTTCATTTTGTATTTTGCTTTGTGTGTTACCTGTTGTTTTGTCTGTACAGCACTTTGGTTGGCCTTGTAGCTGTTTTAAGTGCTTTATAAATAAAGTGGTATGGTATGGTATGGTATGGTATGGTATGGTATGGTATGGTATGGTATTTTATGGTATGGTATGGTATGGTACGGTATGGTAAGCCATACCTTCTTTATGTTGTTTATATCAGTTTGAGAAAGTCTGTAAAAAAAGTAATGCTGCTACTTTTTTAAACATCAATGCTTTTACTTTAAGGAACATTTTGTCTGACTCAGTGATGGGCTGTGTGCTGATGTTCTGCCACGTGCAGCTTCTTAACTAAAAACCACTGTCAGACACAAATACTTAATTTTTCATAATTTCAGTGCATTTTACTGCAACTCTGTTCTGACTGATTTACTCAAAGTGAAGTGTAACTTCTGCAGAAACATCCTGTGCACTTTCACACGCCTTTCAGCTGGTGCCAGTTCACCTGAGCTGAGCAGGTGTAAGAGGTGTCGGGAACCCCAGGAGGTGGGAAACTGAGCTCACACCTAAAATAACTTCTTGTGCACAAGTCTATGTTTTTATTACCTCTGAGGTGGTGTTGCTTGATTTCAGATGAGCCACATATTCATTCATTTAATCAGGATTGTGGTTGTTCTTAAAACAATCTAATCCTCACATCTAATCCAACCTCTGGTTGTGGTTTTAATTCAACATTTTTGACATCTGGGTGCAAACAAGTTACTCTGCTCCATTGTTTTATCTTGGTGTTCCAGAAAGGTTATGTTTTCCGCTTAATTTCTCAAAAATATATTTTAGATTTGATCTGATCAAGATACTTTATTTTCAGAGTAATCAGGGCCAAAGATGCTTTACTTTCATTCAGATATTTTTAAAAAGCTGTTGCAGTGCTTTGACTGTGTCTTCCTGTTTATAGTTGCAGAAATAAAAAAGAAAAGAATTATATATGACCGAAGGTGTGCAAGAAACCTTCATTAATGAAAAGAAAAAAATGCTGCCTTCTCCATTAAGAACCTGCTTGTGTTCTTTTCTTTCCCTCTCTTTTAAGAGTGAGCTCAAACCTCCTATGGCCTTCTAAGCAGCACACTTAATGTGCATTCAGGTCCGATGCAGCGGTGACGAAACACAGAGAATGGTTGAATATTAAAGCAGAAATCAGGCTGATATTAGAAGGACTTTCCAGGAAGAGATCATCTTGAAGGCTGCTTTAAGGGTGAAGTGTGCATGATTCCCACCTGTGGATACTGGGCGACAGAGCAAAGTCGCTTCAGCTCTAATGTGAATTCTGAGCACATGTTCACGTTCATGTGGAGCAAATCAATGATGCATTGTGGTCAAGGCTATTTTAGGTTCTGGACTTCAACACAAGCAGCAATGAATGAGCAGAAGGCTGTGGTAGTTTCACTTTCACTCACCTTTGTGTGTTTTTCCTGGGCCTTTTTTTTTTGTCCGATTAATTTTCCTCTGTCTTTACGTGTGCTGTTCAGCATATAAAGTAGTGCTTCCATTTTACTTATAATGTTTTCTCAGGACAAAATAAAAATGGCTTGATTTGGGGAAAATATGTCCATAAATGACATATTATGCAGCATCAATATTTGTTAAGTAAAAATGCAGAAGTAGTGCGTGAATAAAATGAATAAAACCACACATGGCTTTTATAGAAATTTGGAGGGAGAGTAGCTGCCTGGTGTTGCTAATCGAATACATTTTCAACCTATCTGGAGTTCATTAGCCCACAGCGACAAACATTATTCACAACGTGATGTAAAACTTCTTTTTATCTTGTGCCAGACTTTATAATATTTTGTTTAATGTCAGTTCTTTGAGTCAATCGTGGCTCAGTGGTCATCCCCTCCAATTAAAAGATTAAAAGTTTAAATCAAAGCTTCCCATAATGTCCTAACTCTCAAAACATGGCTGGAAATAGTTAGAACAGTTATGTATATGGAACTGGCATTTCTTCAAGTAAAAATCAAAGCTTTTCTCAGAATATTATAATATTCCACAGGCAGCTTTTGGTACATTTGTCAGTGTGGGCAGTAGCCAAGTCCTGTTAGAAAATGAAATCAGCATCTCCATAAAGCTTGTCAGCAGAAGGAAGCACAAAGTCTCTAAAATATCCTGGTAGATGTTGTGTTGACTGGACTTCAGGAAACACAGTGAACCAACCCCAGCAGAGGATATGGACCCAAACCATCACTGACTGAGGAAACTTCACTCTGAACTTCAAGCAACGTGGATTTTGGGCCTCTCCTCTTCCTCCTGACTCTGGGACCTTGATTTCCAAATGACATGAAAATTTACTTTAATCTGAAAAGAGGACATTGGACCACTGAGCAACAGTCCAATTGTTTTTGTCCTCAGCAGGTAAGACGCTTCTGATGTTGTCTCTGATTCAGAAGTCGCTTGACTTGAGGAATGAGACATTTGTAGCTCATGTCTAGGAGTTAATCAGCTGATTAGGGTGTGACACCAGGAGTTTACGATATAGCACCTCTTCACAATATTCTAATGTTCAGAGACACTGGGTTTTGTTTTTTTAATTAAGAAATAAAGGCTTGAAATAGTTCATCCTGTGTAAAAAAAATCGGTGTGGCGGCTGAGATGAGCTGGGGAAGCTCAGTCCTCACCTCCTTCTACAGGTGTGCAGTGGAGAACATCCTGTGCTCCAGCATCTACGTACTGCATGGAGGCTGCACAGCTGCAGAAAGAAAAGAGAGAAAAAAGAGAGTGGTGAAGGCTGCACAGAAGTCTGTTGGAGACAGCCTCCCACTATCACAGACATCTACACCTCCAGATGCAGGAAGAGGGCCACCTGCATCATGAAGGACCCCACTCACCCAGCACACACACTTTTTGCCCCACTCACCTCTGACAGGAGGTTGAGGAGCATTAAGTGTAGAACCACTAGGCTGAGGAACAGCTTATACCCTGAGGCTGTTAGACTCATGAATCTCTAACCAGAATAATCATCCATCCATCCATCCATCCATCCATTTTCTTTACCCACTTATTCCATTTTGGGTCACGGGGGTCGCTGGTGCCCATGTCCAGCAATCACTGTGCGAGGGGCAGGGTACACCCTGGACGGGTCGCAAGTCCATCACAGGGACACATAGAGACAAACGAGACAAACAACCAATCAGCCTAACATGCATGTTTTTGGACTGTGGGAGGAAACCGGAGTACCCGGAGAAAACCCACGCATGCATGGAGAGAACATGCAAACTCCACCCAGAAAGGCCCCTGGACCGGGGTTTGAACCAGGGACCTGCTCACTGAGAGGCAGCAGCTCTACCAGTTGCGCCACCGTGCTGCCCCAGAATAATCATTGTAAGGAAAAAAAAAACACTGTAATGCCATTTTGATTGGTGAGACGTGCTGCTATCCATGCTTCTGATCTCATGCTTCTGTATTCATCTGCTCACCACAGACTCATGTTCAGGCTGCTGTTGTTAAGTTGTATTGCTTTACATTATTAGTGTTTAGTGTATATCTTAAATCCTTATTTACTGTTTCTTTTTACACTTTATATTTTTGCTATTTTTGGGTGTAACTGGGACTCTGTGTACATAATTTCATTACACCTCATGTACCAAATGTGATGCAAATGACAATAAAGGAACTTGAACTATGTAAGATATGAGCTTCTGAAGTGTTTGACAGAAAAGTTTAACTTTTTCACTATAATCCTGCACTTGTTTGTCCCAGTCATGACTTTCTTGTGAAAGAAACCGCAAAATTGCAGAAGTTCCTTGAAGAAGTCAAAGCCAACAAAGGAGAGCACCCTAAATTTATTTTTATAAAATGAAAATATAACTGATTTAACAACAAAGTCCATGCTCAATAATCCTCTTCAAAGAGACCATTTTATCACAAACAGAACTGGTTTGTTCCACTTTGGAGTAAGCTATTGGGGGAAGAATCAATTTTGTTGTGTGTTTCCTTGACTAATAAAGCCTTCCGGATCGAAGGTGAAACGTTTCAGCACAAAAAAAGAAACTGTCCAGATGACCTGACTGAAAAATATTATACTGATTTAGTTCAGGGCAGCACGGTGGCGCAACTGGTAGAGCTGCTGCCTCTCAGCGAGCAGGTCCTTGGTTCAAACCCCGGCCCAGGGGCCTTTCTGGGTGGAGTTTGCATGTTCTCTCTGTGCATGCGTGGGTTTTCTCCGGGTGCTCCGGTTTCGTCCCACAGACCAAAAACATGCATGTTAGGCTGATTGGTAACTCTAAATTGTCCCTAGGTGTGAGTGAGAGTGAATGGTTGTTTGTCTCATTTGTCTCTATGTGGCCCTGTGATGGACTTGCGACCCGTCCAGGGTGTACCCCGCCCCTCGCACAGTGATTGCTGGACATGGGCACCAGCGACCCCCGTGACCCAAAATGGAATAAGCGGGTAAAGATAATGGATGGATGGATGATTTAGTTCAGTTCAGGAGCCTTAAAAGGCTCCAGTGTCACCACCTAGTGTCATTTCTTGACTTTAATTAAGGTTTTATTGGAATGATGGTTGTGTGACTAATGTTGATAATAAGAAAAATCCAGTTCTGCTCATGAAAACAGCTAAAAAACTGATTTTCATCAGTGTTCAACGTTTAATATATGTATGTCATTCCTCTGTCTCCTGTTCTCTATTAAAGATAACTATTGGTTCATTAAATGAGTCAAATGTTGCAATAAAACCCTGCTTATAAAATTATTATATATGTTCCTAATGTGCAGATTAAAAATGTCATGATCAAAGAAGCAAAATATTTAAAAGCAAAGTCCTATATGCTGTCATCATTGTATGTTCCCATATAATGGCAAAATTAGTTCTCTGCATTTAACCCATCACACATGAGATGCATCCAGGTGGCAGGGACACCATGACATGTGGGAATGGCGGGGAGTCGAGCCACGACTTTCTTGTCCCAGGTCGGCTGCCCTACCCCTGCCCCATCTCTGCCCCATAAATAACATGCAGATGTGCATTACAGTAATTACATTTTGCCCCACAAATGGACTAGATGACACACCAAAGGCAAAATCATTGAATTTTTCCTTGCAGATTGTGGCCTTCAGACCCTCTGTAACAAATCTTTTATTGCACAGGGAAAATAAAGCACAACAAATTGCAGGTAAATGTTTTTATTTTTACCAAGTTTTATTTCTTGGGTGTTTTCAAGGTGTGACGTGACCATCAGAGGCCTTCCTAAATAATCTTTGTAAAGACTCAGTAAATGGAGATGGCAGTTGTTTTAGACTGGATGCTAAAGCTACCAAAAATATATTCATTCATTCATTCATTCATTCATTCATTCATTCATTCATTCACTCAGATAGATAGATAGATAGATAGATAGATAGATAGATAGATAGATAGATAGATAGATAGATAGATAGATAGATAGATAGATAGATAGATAGAT
>NC_056509.1:31699877-31712518 GCF_014905685.2 Nematolebias whitei
GGTAGGTAGGTAGGTAGGTAGGTAGGTAGGTAGGTAGGTAGGTAGGTAGGTAGGTAGGTAGGTAGATAGATAGATAGATAGATAGATAGATAGATAGAAGGACAGACGGACGGACGGACGGACGGACGGACGGACGGATGGATGTGATGGCCTAACGGTGGCTCAGTTGGTAGAGCAGTTGCCTCTCAGCAAGAAGGTTGCTGGATCAAATCATGGCCTGGGATATATCTGGGTGGAGTTTGCATGTTCTCTCCGTGCATGTGTGGGTTTTCTCCAGGTACTCCAATTTCCTTCCACAGACCAAAAACATGCATGTTGGCTGATTGGTAACTCTAAATTGTCCTTGTGTGTGTGAGAGAGTGTGAATTGAAGTTTGTCTCTGTGTCCCTGTGATGGACTTGCAACCTGACCAGGATGTCCCCCGCCTCTCGTACAAGGCACCAGTGACCCCCACAACCCAAAAAGGATGAAGTGGGTAAAGATATTGGACGAATGGATGGATGTGTGTTTGTGGATGATGTGGTTCGATTCAACAGCTAAATTTTATTCAACAGCATTTCAGTTTTCATACAACATGTGCAATTTTTATTATGTTATATTGTATTGTATTGTGTTGCAGACTTGTATTTTACCAGATAGTAATTCAAATTTTATGAATAACTCAATAGTGTAGCAACATGCATGCAATATGTATATTTTTTTTTGTTCACTTACCAAGTGTGTATGGAATTCAGTATCTCTAATTTTCATGTTTAACATAACATGACAGAGTCGACGTCGTGAACAAATTAGATATTTTCCCCGCAAACCATCCAGAACGGAACTTCTCTTGTGTTGTTTGTTTCCACACGGTTTGTTTTTGCAAACGTACCAGTGTCGGCCAAATAAATATCTGGTAAGGATGCGAATAAAGTGTTTAACAATGTTAGGAAACGTTTAGTATTTTGCTTTGTATTTAAACTACTGTACTCTAAATGTAAACTGTTTGAGGTAAAGAGAAAAAACGAGAACATATTTTACGGTAAATGTTTTGTTTCTGTCACAAAGCTAGCTTAGCTAACCTTAGCCGCTTGATTTCCTGAATCTTGCTGACGAGTTGTAAATTCATTTTGTTTTTCTGTTGACGTGACATTTACCAGCACGATATGTTTTTAAACCACAGCACAGCTGAGACTCAGTAACATGTTGCGCTGCTCACATAAATCTTTCTCATTCCTCTAATTTCTGCCTCAATCATTTTAGGCTGTGCTCGGTTTTATTTTATTTTTTTCCTGTTTCAGACCGTCATGGAGTTCGCAGAGCTGATAAAAACACCCAGAGTGGACGGGGTCGTCCTGCACCGACCCTTCATGCCCACCGTGGAGGGAACTTTATGTTTGACTGGTCATCACCTGATTCTTTCCTCCAGACAGGACAACACAGAGGAACTGTGGCTGCTTCATTCAAACATAGACTCCGTGGAGAAGAGGTGAGGTTTCACTAATTTTGTTCCTTCAAAACTTATAAACTGCATAATCAAAATGTTTTTTAATTGGTTTTTATGAATAGATGTGGATAAACTGTCCAGGTCTGGGCCATAGTCAGTAAACAGAAAACTAGATGATTACACAATTCATAGAGGGCCATTAGATTGTGGTCTGCACCGATTTGATTGTTTGCTTCTATAAAGCAAAATAAAAAAAAAATCCTACACACTTTAAAACCCCTTAACCTCATTAAAAATCATATTGTCAAAACAAATGTGCTGATTTACATGGGTTAATTATTTATTATCTGCTTTATTTGTATTTTTTGACTCTACAGTTGCTCACACTCACATTCATTTAGTGATTTTGTGCACGTAAGTGTCTTGCTAGGAAGCATTTTGACACATGTATCAGAGACGTTAGGCAACTGATCCATTAATCTGAATAATGTAGCACCCATTCTCCTTCCTCAAGCTATTTTTTATGACCTCAGGACAACATAACAGCGCCACAAAGAAAATCCAACTTGTCCCCTATCACAGAGAGAAGGTGGAGAATTGGAAGTTCCTCCTTTAGTCTGTCTGTCCGTGTGAGCATGACAACTTGAAAAAATTGTGAGGTACTGACTAGACTTCCATTTTGTTGTGTGGCTAGATTTAAGCGCGAGAAAGGTTCTTTTCAAAAAATTGGGTTGCCACATCAAAATACAAGAAGATGGCTGCTGACATATAATAATAAATGCAAACCTTATGAGCTGGATACCTTGAAAAATAAGCAAAATGTCGACTTCCCTTTTGCTGTGTAGCTGCATCTAGCTATAAGGTCACTATCAAAAATTGGGTTGCCACATCAAAATTCAAGGTGGTTTCTGCCAAGTGTATGTGTGTCTGCGCGCACACATGTTCATATACTGGCCACCCCTATCATTTGCGGAAAATATGCTTTCTATTTTTTATATTTCTTAAAAAATATAGTTTCCTCAAATGATTGTGGTGGCCGGCGGGGTGGATAAAGGTTAATCTATGGTGGCTAAGGCCACCATTGGCCACCCCTTGGCTCCGCCATTGCACCTGGTCATAGATTCATTCATTCAACCTTTATTTATCCAGGTTAATCCCATTGAGCTTCGGGGACTCATTTACAAGAGAGACCTGATTTCTTAACAAAGAGTGATGACAACAAATGCAACAATAGACAATCATAAAGGATGCGTACAAATTGAGAATATCAAGTGAAAATAAAACGGTATTAAAAAGAGTTTTTAAAAAACAGCTAGGTTGTAAGGCGATGTAGAAAACTAAAAACAAGAACATGTCTGCATTGGTTTTTCCCATGAGCTTCGCAGATATTTGAAGCCACTTAGATAAAATGGCTTCTTCCACACACAAGGATCCGTCACTCGGACAAGAAATAAAAAAATACTACCTCTCTTCTTATACACAGTGTAACTCTTACCCACTTGAGTATCTTGCACCAAAAACATTAAGGTTTACTTCAATTCGGTTTCAATTCAGTTTATTTATAAAGTGCCAAGTCACAACAGGAGTCATCTCAGGGCACTGAACAGAAACATTCATGGATAAAAATTATTAAGTTAGCACGACTTGAATCTTGAATCACTTACTTGAATCTCCTGTTCAATTCCAGTCCAGATAAACACTCAAAACTACAAACATTCACTATTCAAATCCTCCAGCGACGTGGGACATTTGTGTAACGTTTGTCTTATATTTTTCTGTTGTAAATATTGGTGACAGTTTGCTGTCATGAAAGTGCAGTGTTGCAAAGATGCACTACAGAGAAACCATCTTAAAAACCTCTCCCAGTCTGTTTTTACACTGTTGTCCATCAGACTGCATGGTTCAAATGATCAGCATGGTCACAAGTAAAATTAGAATATATTTTCAAAAATATGAAATAAAATGTTTGCAACAATGAGACTGTTTGCCCTCATTTACACTCATGTTTATTAACCTATAGTAAAAATAATTGATTTATGAATGTTAAACGAGTTTCCTTGCTTTGCTTCACAATAATCATCATCAGTTTTTATTTCATTTACTGTGGTCCACTGCTAAACAAGATTATACAAGATGCAGTGAAGCTACATTCTTTAGCGTGCAGCAAATTATTCCAAGTCCTGCTTGTATTTAAACTGGTTAGAAGAACTAAACCAGTTTTGACAAGACATTTCAGCTGCATTACTTTCCTACAGTGTTTACCATATTTTATTTTTTTCATTCCTGTAAAATATCTAAAATATGCTCACTTCATAGTGATTTACCATGTTTAATCAATCTGGACCTTGTGTTTTAGATTTGTGGGATCCTTGGGAAGCATCATAGTCAAATGCAAAGACTTGAGGGTGATCCAGCTTGACATCCCTGGTATGGAGGAATGTCTCAACATTGCCAGCTCCGTTGAGGTAAAATTCCAAATTTTTATAGTCCCCAACAGAGTCCTCAGACATTTTTTTCATTAATATTTATATATTATATATATTATTTCATATATATTAGTGGGGGGCAAGGTTCCGCTAATCCAGGGGTCTGTAACCTGTGGCTCTGGAGCCACATGCAGCTCTTTGGTCCCTCTGCAGTGGCTCTTTCAAGCTTTAACCAAAACAACAAAAAAATAATTTTATTGGTTATACAAACAACAATAAAGTACTAGTTTCAGCAGTTTTCCTGTAATTTATTTTGCAAATATGTGAATACTGGAACAAATACAAGGAGTAAAACATACTCACTTTCCAGATGTCCACTGTCCAGATGACCAGACTGAAAAATGTTGGATTTTATACCTGGATTATTGAGCATGGACTTTGTTGTTATACTCACTTTAACTTTATGTTTTATCTCTATACCTAATTTTTTGACGATAAAAAAAAAAAAATACATAGGTCTACATAGTTCATAGTTTTTATTAATTAAAGAAACTATCCCCCCGCCCCAAGAATCTGGTCCTTTCATTTATCTTAAATTGTAAAAATATCAGTAAATGTTAAAAATCATTAGATAATTTTAGCTTTATGTCACCCCTAGTGGCCACAAAAGCCCCCTCCAACAAACCTACAGTGGCCCATGGGCCACCAGTTGATAACCACAGTTGTAGCATGTTGTTGTGGCTCTGAACACTTTCAATTTAGTGAACAAAGGTGTAAAAATGGCTCTTTTGATCGTAAAGATTGCAGACCCCTGCGCTGCGCTAATCCATTAATAGCTGAACTAACTTTCCGTTTAGCAGATTCATGTTTTTGCTAACTTTGAAAACCTTTAGTGGAATTAGCTTTTGCTAAATATATAAACAGTAAATTCAAGTCGTGGAGGGAAGAATACTATGCTATGCAGAGCTAAGCAAAGCTAAGCACCACCTGATGATGTCACCACCCTCGCAGTGCTTTTCCCTCATCATACCTACTGCAGTCTCTGACTCATGGTGTCAGTTAACAGCCAATAACAGAGACTTTAACATAAATGTCAAACCAGAACAGGAAATAACATGAAAAACAATTTTCACACTCAGAAACATCGTAAACTGTCTGAAACGTTGCACACATAATTCCTTACCAGCATGCTTTGCAACACTCACACAGTCTCTGGGACGTGACTCTCTCACACATTTCACACATTTTTATGTTAATACAAACAGATTTATTACTGAGAGAATATTGACGATGACGCACAGCAACTTTGTAGTTGGTTAATAAAAGTAGTTCACAAATAGGATCACTTACGTGAATTAATTAATTAAAGTAAATGACATGAGGGAGACATCTGACACACTGAATGCATCACTCTCCTTCACCCCAGCAGAGTTCTGCTCTACCTCTTTGGTTCCAATGGACCAGATTAATTTCAGAAAGCTCACGTCTGAATGGGACATGAACGCTTTATTTGTGATTTATGAACCGTTTTGAGTTGTATTCACTTACAATGTTGTCACGTTACAGACAGCCTTACAGCAACAGCAGTGGATGATAAAAGTTAGGGCTTTAGTGTTAGCTTCCACTAATTTTTTAGTTAGTGAATTAGCGGTTTGTGCATCTAACTTTTTGGTTAGCTGTGCCCGCCACTGACATTTTCTTTTATCTGTGTGGCATTTGATTTGTGATCCTTGCTGAAATACTAAAATTTCATTCCTTCCCAGGCTCTGTCCACACTTGATTCTGTCTCTCTGATGTACCCTTTCTTCTACCGGCCCATGTTTGAAGTCATAGAGGATGGGTGGAATTCATTTCTTCCGCAGGACACCTTTAAAGAGTTGGAGTCCATGGTATGGTCATGATTTGTCACAGTTAGTTCTAAGGCTTGTCAGGATATGATCACGCAACCTTTGCTGTTTGTACCCTCTCTGAACTTCACACAAATGTCCTCTTTCAGACAGACGAGTGGAGACTGAGTGAAGTCAACAAGGACTTCAGTGTGTGTCCTTCATACCCACCTCTAGTGGCAGTGCCCAAACACATTGATGATGACGTTCTGAAAAAAGTTGCCACCTTCCGTCATGGTGGACGTTTTCCAGTACTTAGTTACTATCACAAGAAGAATGGCATGGTGAGTGCACATAAATATAAATATAAATATAATATTTGGGGGAGTGGTGGCGCAGAGGTTAGAGAGGTGGGCTTGTGATCCGAAGATCGCCGGTTCACGCCCCAGCCCCGACAACATCAAAATTGTGGGTGGGGTAGGTGAAACACCCACACTTGCCCCCACCCTCATTCGCCCCACTCTGGGCCCATGAGCAAGGCCCTTAACCCCCACCATGTGCTCCCTAAACAGGTCTCTCTTGAAAATGAGTTCTCGTGGCTCAATGAGACTAACCTGTATAAATAAAGGCTAAATGAAAAAAGAAAAAAAAAAAAATCTGTTTTGCATTTCAATATTTGTGGGTTTGAGCCTGGAACGCTCAGAGGCAGACTGTATCATTGTGACATTGTCCTGAAATGACTTTACCTTCCAGGTGATGATGCGAGCAGGGCAGCCACTGACAGGCACGAACGGGCGACGCTGCAAGGAAGACGAGAAGTTGATCAATGCCACTCTGAGGCCGGGGAAACGGGGATACATAATCGATACGCGCGCTATCAACGTTGCTCAACAGGCCAAAGCTCGAGGAGGGGGGTTTGAGTCTGAGGGTCATTATCCCCAATGGAGGAGGATCCACAAAGCCATTGAAAGGTGAGAGCTAATTTAAAGTATTTTGTTTTCTAGGTTAAAAAAAAAATAATAATATATATATATATATATATATATATATATATATATATATATATATATATATTGATTGTGCAAATTATTTCTCAAATTAAATTATTAAGTCAGGTTTTCAAAGATCTTTGTGGAATATTTGTTGTTTTCAGGTATAATGTCCTCCAGGAAAGTCTGATTAAGCTGGTGGAGGCCTGTAACGATCAGTCGCACAGCATGGACCGCTGGTTAAGCAAGTTAGAGGCGTCCAGTTGGCAAACTCACATCAAGGAGATCCTCACCACTGCTTGCCTGGCTGCCCAGTGCATCGACAGGTTCTGGACTTGTGCTTCTTTCAGATTATGAACTGGTGAGGCATGCTGACAAACTGTATGTGTTTGTTTCAGGGAGGGAGCTTCGGTGCTCGTTCATGGAACAGAAGGGACTGACTCCACCCTGCAGGTGACCTCTTTAGCTCAGATCATACTTGAGCCAGTCTGCAGGACCATCAAAGGCTTCCAGGGCCTATTGGAGCGAGAGTGGCTCCAGGTGAGCTTCTTGGAGTTTTGATCCACCACCTAAATTCTTCTTATACAAATTTCTGAGGAGGTTAAAGTATAAAACAGGATCCTTGATTTTGCTAAACTAAAATGGCGTGTTTCTGGCAAATTAAGAGACAGAAACACCAAGTGAGGATGCTGGCTTTGTTTTAGGTGCAGTTTTAGTATTTCTACTGATGTCCCCTGTCACTTCTTTACCCACCCTCCCAGGCAGGTCACCCATTCCAGCAGCGCTGTGCCCAGTCTGCCTACTCCAACAGCAAGCCTCGACAAGAAGCTCCCGTCTTCCTGCTCTTTTTGGACTGTGTGATGCAGATCCTTCGCCAGTTTCCCTGCTCCTTTGAATTCAATGAGGCCTTTTTAGTGTTGCTTTTTGAACACACTTACGCCTCTCAGTTTGGTACTTTCCTGGGCAACAGCACATCCGAAAGGTGAGATTAAATAAACTCATGTTATTATTAGCCTAAACCAGCCATATGTTTCCTTTTGTATCCCCAGCCTAATTTTGTTTCTGAAAATCTTAAATATTGAGCCTTAAACTTAACCGATATCCTTAACTGTCTGTATTTATTTACACTTTTCATGTTTTTTTTTCACTTTATAAGCTCACAGTTAGATATGCTTGGTATCCTGCCTTTTTACAGAACCAGTCTGTGTCTACGTGAGAAAACTGTTTCTCTTTGGTCGTGGGTGAATCGGCCACAGGAGCTGGAGCGTCTGACCAATCCGCTCTATGAGGCCAACAGTTTGGTGATCTGGCCCTCTGTGGCTCCTCAGAGTCTGCTGCTGTGGGAAGGTGAGCAAATAAAACAACAATATATAGTAGCTGATGTTTTAAGAAGGCTGTAATTGTAAAAAACACAAAAAAAGTGATGTGAAAACCCTCCCAAAAAAACTCAGTGTTGCACAAAGATGGTTTTGTTTCAACGTATAATTTTTAGGTTACACTTCCTAACCAGTAGGAACCTTTGCATTCAGTTCAATTGAGTACAGCGCCAAGTCACAACAGAAGTCGTCTCAGAGCACTGAACAGAAACATCCATATACATAAAAAATAATTTAACATTATTTATCTGATGAGCAGACTGCTTTGAATTTAACTGCATCACAGAACTCTCATCTTGAGCAAGCATGAAGGCGACAGTGGAAAGGAAAAACTCCCTCATGAGGAAGAAACCTTTAGCAGAACCAGACTCAGGACAAGCAGCCATCTGCTTCGACTGACTGGGTTTGAGAGGAACAGGAAGGAGGAACAGATACACAATGGCAGGTCAAGAATCACATTAAGATAGAAATAGTATCAAATGAAAACTATTCAATTTTAACAATTCATTTAAGGAAATGAGGTCAATTTGTCTTCCGGTAATCTAAGCCTATGGCAGCATAACAATCCAACCCTAACTATAGGATTTATCAAAAATGAAAATCTTAAGCCCAGTCTTAAAACTGGACAATGTGTCGGCCTCACGGACAGAAACTGGAAGTTGGTTTCACAAGAGAGGAGCCTGATAACTGAAAGATCTTCCTCCCATTCTGCTTTTGGAAACTGTAGGGACCACGAGTAAACCTGCAGTCTGAGAGTGAAGTGCTCCGTTAGGAAAATATGGAACCATAAGATCTTGAATTTAAGATGGAGCGAGGTTTTTGAGAGCTTTGTAGGTTAGAAATAAGATTCTGAATTCAATTCTGGATTTGACAGAGAGCCAATGGAGAGAAGCTAAAATTGGAGAGATATGATCTCTCCCACTAACTCCAGTTAAGACTCTGGCAGCAGCATTTTGGATCAACTGAAGACTTTTTAAAGAAGTATTTGGACACCCAGATAACAAACCATTGCAATAGTCCAGTCTAGATATTGTAGTGAACTAGATGACCTCAAATCTACCAGATGGACAGAGACTGTTATTTTCATTGATCTGAATAAGTCTGGGCCATCTGATGACTTTCTTTCTTGAATTAATCAAGCAGAAAAGACAATCCTCTATAATCATTACTGTCTTACAAATGTTTTGATAATCAAATTGTGGTAGTTCACTCAATGCTTACAGGTTGAAAAGAACTACTCATCTTTATTTTACATAAACAGTAAGTAATGATTTTTATTCCTCATTCAAAGAAGAAATCACCTGAATATGCATTTCTTGATTTTCTGTCTGAAATGAGCCAAGGCGTAAGTGTGTGAAAGTTGAAGCTTCGGTCAACTAAATGTTTACTGAAGAAGGAATGTCATGTTTTACTATTTGAAAAGATTACCAAGTGTGAGACTCCACGAAGTCTGGTCGACTGCAATAATCTTTTCTGTATGTTGAAAACAATCCTTGACTTTTGATAATAACTTACGTCAAAAAACCACACCTCTTTCTGGTACATCCACGAATCAGAAAGCTCTAAATTGAACCGGAAGTCGACCCAAATAAAATGTGGCAACTTCCCAGTTCATGTCAGAGAATGAAAAAGTTCTCATGTAGTGCTCAAGGAGTTCTGAAGAGAATTCATGGAGAATTCATGGAGAATGGTGAAGTGAATGGAAGAGAATTCGAGAATTCAGGATGATCCAGAGACGTTTGGAATTATAATTTCTGTTTGAACGACCCACGCACGACTCTCTAAGGATTTTAGCAGTTCTCAACGGAGACGCTGGAAAGAGTCTGAAGGATTCTTACTGAGCTGATGAACTTCAACAAGGTAAAAGTTCTTCTTCGACCAAGTGTACCGTGGGCAAAGCTGAGATCTGACGGAGCGTGCAATTTCTGGTCAAACAGATTAAATTCCCTCACATAGTTCTCTGTAAGATAATCTCCATTTCATCTTAAACTCTTTTCTCTCTCACAAAACTAGTACAGATATTTTAGAAATATCTGAAGCAAAGTCCTCAAATCACCGCCGAGTGATTTGAAGTTCATTTTCTGTGAAACTGTCTGTTATTATTTTCATATTTTGCCAAATTAATGTAAATGTTTGATGTTAAACTTTGATTCTGAAAATAAATGACTCCATTCATTTGATGGGTCAAAGGTAATGACGTCTCTCGTTCACATTTCTGTTAAATTCAATGCACGACATTACAGTCAGAAAAATGAAGAACTCGTGAAAAGTATGCATAAATATATACCACATATATTTGTCATACAACAAGTGACACGTACAGACGTGACTCACTACAATATTTAGTGTAGACTTTGCACAAATACATTTTTTATAAGCTTTTTTGAAATTTGCAACATTTGGACTGTTCCTCCATTAAACACATAACATATTTTATTTACTGTATAAGTTTAATCAGTGCCTGGAAAGGGTCCTCATTACTGGCAGCATTTATGACTCATGCCAGTGTGGGTTTGACTCACATACTGAGTTTATTCTTTGACTAAACCTGAAACCTAGACAAGTCTGTGTAAGTTCAAAGGTCAAGTTAAAGAATAACGTTCACATTGGCTGCTATTCAGTCAAAAAACTAACCTTTACTGGAGGATTACATTTATTTGGGCAGAGATTCATAAATCTCACCAGAAGAGGGCACTAATAATTGTATTGTATTTGTGGCTTTGGTAAACTGATTCATCCTGTGAGTTAGTACACATTTATATATTTGAGCTACATTTTAAGTTGCCCCTGCTGCACAAAGCTACATGTTGTGCTGCATCATATATCAAAACAAGCTTTTATTTTGATAAGCAATCTCAAATGAAAATAGTAACAAGTGAATAAATAATAATGCAAATTATTTTACTATAAGATGCCATTTACAATCATATCTGACAAAAGGAAAAATGATCCTAACAATTATATTTAAGCCTCTTTTCGACTTAAACCTATTTTTAAACCATTTTTCATGAGCATTTCCAGGTTTGCTTTGCTTTGTCCACAACATGTGTCAGCGATGTGTTCATCCTGCCTGCTCTTATTATTATGGTATGTCCTGGGGGTAACCATCACTGACACCGGAGCCTGCTGGTGCCTGTTAGTGCAGAACGTTTTTACTACAAGTTTTCAGTTAGCGATCCTATGTCAAAGGCTAATTTAAGTCTTGTGGCTTCACTCACACACTTCAAACTGCTTTCATAGTTTATTCTGAAACGTCACAGATCCTGGGAAATATCATGTAAATGTTCACGTATTTGAATGTGGAAGTAAGCTGTAAAGTTTTCTTATGTTATCAGAGATACCACAAAAAACAAAGAATCAGATATGACTGATTTGAAAATAAATGTTTTTTTTAATCTTGATATTTATTTAATAAAAAAACATTGTATAAAAGAGTTTCCTACATCTAATTAAAATATGTTATAATAAAGTGCTTTTGACTTGATTTATGGTCATATTAAACTAAAAGCAATTGTATTTTTGAATATAAATCCATTTATTTGAATTAGGGTATTAGATAAATCTTCAGGTTAAACTTCCTGTTGAGGTTGTAGTTGGAACAAAAGTTTCAATACGTTTATAAGACATGTAGCATTTAAAAAGCTAAAACTATATAACTCCAGACAATTTGTTTAAAACAAATTCAGAGTCTTGAGTTGCACAACATATTAGAACAACCATAAATAAACGAGCTCTCTGAGCTCCAAGTCGCAGCTCTTTAAAAGCTCGCCACTACTTATAATACTTCTAAAGGCATTATGGGAAATTTTCTTTCTGATTTTAAACATGTAAGAATTTTTATAGTTTTAAAGAAAGCTGTGAGAGTTCATCATATCTTATAGATTTGATTGAGTTGGGAACATGACCGTATTTCAGTGCTACTAAAAGTGAAGAACAAAAATTACAGTTTATGTTGGAAGCATAAATAAATTCAACAATCATCTCAAACATTGTTGCACCACAGAAGAATATATTCAGCACGAGCTTTTTTGTATACAGCACACATAAATAAAATAAACATGGTTAAAATCATGGGTTTGAATTCTTGTAAAAGTTAATTTCAAATATTAGGTTCATTTTTTTAAACCGAAAATAGATTGCTAAATGCGTGAATTTCACGGGTTGAGACTTTCAATGCCCAAAAACGTCCTGGGGGGATTTGTGCGCATAAAGAAAAGTTGGGGGAGGGACATTTTCACAGAGGTTAAAGGGTTCGGGCATTCAGTTTGAAAGGCCTCTTTTACTGCCAGAAGCTTTAGGGTCACACCCTCTTTCTAAATGAAGAGGAACCAGACATTTGAGAGCTCAATAGAGCATGTGACATTCTGCAAGTAAGCATTTCTCCCTGAAAACCACACACACTTTATAACTTAAAACAGCCCATGAAACACCAAACCTCCCGCTGCACATGTGGATACTAACTGGGGTTGATGGGGTGCATTAAACCTTCATCCTCTCAAAACTGGTGCAACTTTTGCTGGTTAGTTTACTTAAAAATAAACATCTATATATCCAAATGTGCCCAGGGAGTATCCGCATGTGCAGCGGGAGGTTTGGTG
>NC_056509.1:31712918-31751562 GCF_014905685.2 Nematolebias whitei
ATATATATATATAATCTAACCTCTGTACTTGTTTTTATCTGTTTAAGAGTGTTGCAGGTATTTTATTTTTATGTGAGGAATGAAGCTTTTGCTCATTTTGACTGTATTTTAGATGACAGAAGATTAAGGAACCTCAATTCTAATCACTGTTTTAAGTTGACTCTACGGGCTTTTCAACAGTTTATGACCAATAAGTATAGAAATATTCAGCCAAACACAAAGTTCCTTTTTTGTTGTTATATTTATGTATTAAACATTGTTTTTGACTAGACAAATTTGATAACCCATATTGTCATTGTGTTTTCTACAATTTATTTGTTTGTTCTGCTACAGGAGTGTTCCTTCGCTGGAACCGTTCCTCCAAGTGTTTGGATGAGGCTTATGATGAAATGGTGCACATTATTGAATACAACAAGGAGCTTCAGACCAAAGTAAACAGCGTGCGCAGACAGCTGGCCCAGCTGGAAACTGAAGATCCTCTGTTGCAAACATCATAAACGGGAATAAAGACGCCCGCCGAAAGGTAACAAAGGGGTTTAAAGAAGATGAAAATATTTACATAAAAAACAGATAAGTTGTTCTCATACATTTCAGTACATAACATTTGATTTTTACTTTTTATTTTTTTTATTTTTACAATTTACACCATTAGGTCTCAACACTCTTAAAGCGCTGATTTTCCAAGTTGTCTCGTCACAAACTAAACATGAATGAAAAGAAAACATTTCACTCCACATTCATTTGATGTTAGGCTCATTGTTTAATTTAAAACTAATCAAACCATTAAACAGTCGACTTCTAATTCACAAATTCAGTCCATTTGTTTCCTTATTGCTACATATCTGCCTGCAGACTTGGACTTACAAAAGAGTTTGCATGGTAATAATGCAGGGTTTACGTTCTAATGTATACTGCACTGATGCAAAGTGGAGTAACCATGGCAACACACGGGGTGCTATAAGACATCATGTGACTCTTCAGCATGTTGAGATGTGTAGGCTGGATCAACACCTTTAGCATCATTCAAGATGGACGTTTTGCATAATATATTTCTGACCTAAAATTTTATGACTCTTGTTAATTTACTTGATTTAGTAACGCGATCAGACATGACAGGAATTAGATCCCCCCCCCCAAAAAAAAAGTGATGCATTTAAAATTCCAACCTCAATATGCCTGGAAACTCTTAAAATATGTCGGCGAGTGGGATGCAGGGAAAGTATAATGAGCCTACTTAGGGTCTTGTTGTCATGGTGACGGCACAAGGAACCTCTTATCTGTAACACTTGACAGAGGTGGATCACGTGGGGGTGTGTTTTACATATTAAGTTTTGCTTTAGGGACCAATTTTAATTTTTGTTAGTAAAATTCTAGGGAAGTCGTTGCGTTCAAGTGCTTTTGTGAACACGGTACGTTATTGAACATTAAGTGCTGCTGCTCTTTTTGTCACATGTATTTTTGTTTTGGTTTTGGGTATGCACATTTTGAATGAAATTATAATGAATCCCAGACACACTCTTACTTGTTAATATATTTTTTCACTAGCGGTTGCCATATTAGAGCACACCAGTTAAGATTTGAAACAACCACTGATGGCACAGTCTGTCACAGAAACCTTTAATAATGTCACATCTTTGCATCCTTCGTAGTTGTTTCCAAACTAACGCAGGACTTTTCATACAGTCTGGTGCAAAAGTCATGAGCACCTGCTTGTTTCTTTAAATGTTGGCTTCAAAGCAGTTTAACTTTTTATTTTATACTTTTTCTATAAATGCTCTTAATTAAATGTTCTGCAGGTTTCTGAAGGTCTTTCTCATTTATTTCTTTATTAAAGGAACAAGGGGTGGCTGAAGACTTTTGCACCAAACTGTAGCCAGTCAATAGTCAGCTAAGGCATGGAGACAAACATTGTCAGTGTTTGAAAAAATGTTTGAACCAGCTAAATAAACCAGTCAGCCATATCATTATGACCACCTGCCTAATATTCTGTCTCCTGCTTGTTTTAGTCAGTAAACAATACCTGCGGTGTTTGGAGGTCAGGTGACTATCTCATTCTCTTGTTAGGACATTGGAGCCTTTCGTAAGCAGCTGTTGCACAACCTGCTTATGTCCTGTTGAGGACACGCTTTATGGGCCAAAGTGATGTTTACATTATTGCCACGATATGCTTCTTCATCAAAACATTAAACATTTTAACAAAGTGAGCGGCATATCCTTACCTGTCATAATGTTATGGCGGATAAGTTCTTTTTGCATAGAGAATTTAAAGGATTTTTGTGCTCACTATTATATTATTAATAAGGATTTATGCTGCATTTTTCATATTAAATAAAACAAGGCTTGGTTAGCATTAATATGTTCATCTTTGGTCATGTTTTTGTGTCAGTAAAAGATACTTCATATATGCTTGTTTAAATGTCGTATCAAATATAGCATTTGCCTGAGAGCTAATCTGAAGTCGAGTTGTATTCACACTAATCTACATTAAACTACATTTGAAAGTGAATTGTTTACATGTGCATTCAAGGTCTGCTCTGTTTTCTTCTGTAGCTTTGGCCAAAAAAAATCAGTTTTCTTGTTGAAGGTAGAAGTCCAAACAAATCACTGCTGTATTCTGTAATTAAAAACTATATCTGCTTGCATTTACATGTCTAAATAGATGATTTTTTTTGTAAAATAAAATGTAAAACTCTAAAAGTTTCCTGCTGTATATTAATAATGTTTTTGTGCTTATCGACTCCGTGCAATGCCTTACTGTAAACCACCCAAGCGTGCACTTTTATCACTGATGCTTGTGAAACTATATCACTGTTCGAAAGAAACAATTGTTTTGAAAAGTTCTAAACTAATAAAAGTTGTGATTGAAAAGATGAATCAAGTTTTTGTTTCTGTTTCAGCATGATATCGGACTTTCCCAGCAGTTTGTTTACATGTCAGTGACTGTAAATGCGTCAAAGGAAGAACTTTCTGTTTTAAAATTTGCACTAAATGAGCACTTTATATTTAAAGGTGCACCCTATCACTGTCGATCTGTGCGGGAACAGTTTTAAAAAGGTGGAAAATTAACCATCAGTATTCTCTTTAAAAAAAATAAATAAAATAAAAACTGCTAGTAATACAATGACTTTTCTTTTAACATTTTTTTAATGGGTTTTCACCCATGCAGCTGTCTGTGCAGCACTTGTGCAAAGTGATGCACTCTTAACCGCACAGGAAGGGATGAGGTATTTGCATTATAAATGCCGATGCTTTGCAAACGCAGTGTGCAGCCCTTTTAGTCTGTGGCTTCAAATTTCCACAGTCTCAAATTCCACTCATTTTTGTATCATCCTCCTCCTCACAGCTTCAAGCCTGCATTATCTAGGAATCTGAGCAAAGCAGACGGCAGCTCGCATTTTGTTCTCTGCATAATATTAAAACAATTAAAACCTTTTTGCATTAAGATGCTTTGTTTGTGCTGATTTTTCTAGATTTTACACGATGGACTGAACTGCAGCGGGTGTGTAATTTTAGTTCTCCACTTCCCGTCCTTTTGCAGCTTGTTTAGCAGTTAGTAAACAGCACCCCAGGAACCCCACCAGAGGTATTACTACTGCTGTGACTAAGCAATCATCTTGACGAGGTGCCTGAAGAATAAATAGAGATCAGCTGCTTCGTAGAGCCACTGTTTACAGTTCTGCCTTCAGTCTCGTCCCATGTTGAAGACGTGTAGCTCTGCTGATTTACGGCTGGAAGCCCAACCCTAACACAATAACTCTGCCTGAAAAAAAAAAAAAAAACTACCAGTACCTTTTTTGAGCCTGTGAAAATATCACATTTTGTATCAGTTTCAGTGTGGACACGTTAGCTGTCATCTCGTGGTTATCACGGGTCATCTTCCAGTCATGCTTCCCAGGAATGAGGTGTGGTGTTTTTAGGTTATAAAAGTTCACTCAAGTAAAGAAAAAAATAAAAACAAGAGCTTTTAATAGAAGAAGTAGCTTTTTATACTTGCACTTACAGGACTTTATTTGAAATTAAAGACCTGAGGGAGATCTCTGCCACATGAATAAACGATGAAATATTAAACTGTGATTTGTGTATAATATATATACTATGTGACTCATGCTGGCAAAATGAGACAGACTGAGCATATGCTGCAGTGCAAAATAGGTCAAAATATGGATTTTTGCCTTAATACAGACAAACTGGTTCATGCATTCGTCACGGCTAGGCTCCTTGAATTCAAAATCTTACTTATAAACTACAAAGTTCTCAAGAACCTAGCTCCATCTTATATTCGAGATCTTATTGTTCCATATTTTCCTAACAGAGCACTTTGCTCTCAGACTGCAGGCTTGCTTGCGATTCCTAGAGTTTCCAGAAGAAAAATGGGAGGAAGATCTTTAGTTATCAGGCTCCTCTCTTGTGGAACCAACTTCCAGTTTCTGTCCGTGAGGCTGACACATTGTCCAGTTTTAAGACTGGGCTTACAGCTTTCCTTTTTGATGAATCCTATAGTTAAGATTGGCTTGTTATGCTGCCATTAGACTACTAGACAACAAGTTGACCTCATTTCCTTAAATGAATTGTTAAAATTGAATAGTTTTCATTTGATATTTCTGTCTCAACATGTTATTGTCGACCTGGCATTGTGTATCTGTTCCTCCTTCCTGTTCTTCTCAAACCCAGCAGGTTGAAGCAGGTGGCCACTTGTCCTGAGTCTGCTAAAGGTTTCTTCCTCATGATGGAGTTTTTCCTTTCCACTGTCACCTTCATGTTTGCTCAAGATGAGAGTTCTGCGATGAAGTTAAACTCAAAGCAGTCTGCGTCTCAGATAAATTTTGTTAACTTGCTTTTTATGTGTACAAATGTTTCTGTTCAGAGCCCTGAGATGACTTCTGTTGTGACTTGGTGCTGTGTAAATAAACTGAATTGAAATTGTGATGGAGACTTGCGTAAGAATAATGTAAGTCCATAAAGACAAAATCGAATGCGCTGATGAATAAATGATTCCTCTAACTTAAAAAATAAAATAAGAACACTTTATTTATTTATTTTTTTTACTATATTTTTCTGCCGACTGCTTTCATGCCGGGAAATCCTTTCGTATATTAAGTCCTCCGGATGAGGGATGAAACTTTTTTCACTCGTTGTTCCTTTCTTATGTTTGCCGTCATTGTGAAACTTGTAGATTCCCGTTTTAAACGTAGGGCTGAAACTCCCGACAACACATATATGAGAAAAATAAATAAAATTCGGCTCAGACGCAATTAAAGTGCCAGTCAGATTTCAACAAGCAGTCATTTTGACGCGTTGAGATGGAGAATTTAAAAATATTAATAACTCCACATTGAGTCGTGTCTCATTTTGCCAGCACAGCTCACATATAATTATTACTTTTTGTATTTTAGATTGGCTGTTGTTAGGCGCAGATGTGGCGGTAGTGAGGGAGGACCGCACCTCCGAGGCTCCACCAATCAGGAACGGAGCCGGCTCCCCCCGCCCCCCTCTCTTTCCGGGGGTCGTATATAAGCTCTGGCAGCTGATGCAACACTTCACGCAGATAACGTTGAAGCCGAGCGCCTCCAGGAAGCAGCATCTCTCTGTCGCTCTTCTAAAACCGCTCCGACCAGACCGCTTTTCTTTCTTCCCTTTAACTCCTTGTGTCCACCGGTGAGTCATGTAACCCTGATAACGTGTTTCCGTGCTCACTGAAATGTGCCTACAGTCGGTGCTTAGTTTATTTTAGGAGTCGTTTTAAATGCTTTAAATGGCCTCTTCCGGTGTAATAATCGCCGCATGCCTAGTTTCACCAGGCTGCTCCGCGTCTCTAGTGAAAACGTGATTTTTATCATTAAAAGCTCGTTTTTCATTCAAAGTTTTGTTGGCTTTCCTGTAATTTGTCGCCACTTTTCTCCAGATTATTTATTTATTTAAATGCACATCTTCCCAACCAGGGGGCTTGCTTTAATGTGCCTTTAGGCTACGTCTTTAAAAATGGCACGGTGACGCACAGACACCGCATGTTGCACAAGATGTCTGCGTAAAACGACGTGGACACAACAATGACCCGCACAAAACGGCGCGGTGAAGGTGACACCACAAGTTACTGCTGTTGCACTTTCTTTTCCCTTCACATACAAAATAAGATTCGCGCTTTTGTGCCTGAAGGAAAAAAAAAAAAAAAAAGCGCACTTCAAGTGATGCGTTCCAAGAATATTCCATAATCCGGTCTCTCGAGGACGACCCGCTCTTGGCACGGGTTTTCTTCTGCCGCCTCTCCTTCTGATTGGATCTCGGTGAAGGCAGGGCTGTATAAATACTCCCAGGTCACGTTTTTCTTTCTCTTGGAAACCCCTCAACCCACGTAAGCAAACTTCTGGGCTGCCGGGGACAGTTGGCGCAAAATATGAGCCGATTCAGAGACAAAACCCCAAATGCGCTGAAATAGTTTGAGTGACTGGGATTCACTTGGAAAGGTGTGATTTTTATTCTGTTAATGTTATAAAGCGTCCTTTTGGTTCCCACAGAATGAATGATTTTGCTCTCAGTCTGAGCTTTTGAGACTTTCTGCCTTTTTACTGTTGTAGATTTTCTCCCAGATCAAAGTGCAGATGAATGTGCAAGATTTTATTTATACAAAAACACTTTTTCGCCCTGCTTTGACTTGTCTTATATGTGCGTTGTACTTGGTTTATTATAAAGAGCCCCAAACTTCAAATTATTATTTTTTTTTTTGTGCAAATTTTCTAATTGATTTCCATCATGAAACTGAGTGTGTCCAAAATTGTTCATGGTGTTTGAAATTGCATTGTGGCACCTAAATCCACATCCCCCACCCCACCCCCCCCCCCCCCCCCACCCCATTGTAGGTACCAGCATGCCTGTCATCAGAACCCTCAGCAAGGTGGCAAAGCAGGCTCTGCTCAGCACCCCGGGGTGCGGCTGCCAACCCCTGACCGTGGCTGTACGAAACATCAGCTTCTCCCCTCGGCAGGTCACTTCTGATGCAAGCTTCCACTCTGTTTCCTTCTCAGAAACAGACCACCCCAAGGTGCTCATCACAGGTATGCAACAACTGGTTGTGCAACTAGCTCTCAGACATAATAGATCAGACGTGGGGGGGGGGGGGGGGGGTATTCGTTTATTACACCGTAGCTAAGTTGGGGTTTGTAAAGCTAAATTGTGAGCTCGTACAAAATGTGCTCTGGAGGGACTTGAAGAACAGCAGGATTTTTGTAAGAGGTTTGGCAGTGGCAACGACAAGGCCTTCCAGGTGAATACAAAGAGTGGAAGTCGAGTGTTGTGGCTGTGTTCTTACAGCCGTAGTAACCCCAGTCTCCGTAGAAACCAACCTTGACGAATATTAGTTTCATTTCATTCACCTTGTCTTTTTTTCCCCCCTCAGGTGGCCTGGGGCAACTTGGAGTTGGTCTGGCCAAGCTGTTGAGGTAAGAAAAAAATATGCAATTTTAACAACTGGTTTTAGATGTTCAGTATGACAATGCCTTTTTAACTTATTACATAAACTTCCTTACAGGAAGAGGTTTGGAAAGAACAATGTCATTCTGTCTGACATCAGGAAACCGCCCAGCAATGTTTTCCACAGCGGTACGTAAACTCAAACAATTCAGAGTAAAATCAGACGGCTCAGAAGATTTATTTATTTATTTCATCATCGTATGGTTGAACATAAACTTCCTCTTGTTAGATGATCTGTGACAAATGCTTTTGAAATGTTTGCTGTTTCACAACAGGGGAATTCAATGTGCTGCAACAGTCTCTTTAAGATTAACCAGGTCAATTATCAAACTTTGTTTCATGTAAATCCTCTTTATTCTCAACACGTGGCATTGCCATGACAATTCCTATTGAGTCCATCCATTCAGTTTCTTTACTCGCTTGTTCCTTTCTGGGTCACGGGGCAGTTGGTCTCACTGTGTGAGAGGTGGGGGACACCCTGGACAGGTCGCAAGTCCATCGCAGGGACACGCGGAGACAAACAAGACAGACGACCATTCACTTTCACACCTACAGGGACAATTTAGAGTTACCAATTGACGTGCATGTTTTTGTGAACGCTCGTATTCATTGTTCTGTCACTTTTAGGCCCCTTCATTTACTCGGACATCCTGGATTACAAGAACCTGCGAGAAATTGTGGTGAACAATCGCATCACGTGGCTGGTTCACTACAGCGCCCTCCTGAGTGCTGTCGGAGAGGCTAACGTGGCCTTGGCACGCTCTGTTAACATCACTGGTGAGAGAACTCCTTAAATCACACAAATGTCTCTCAAAGGGATGCACAATATTATCGGCATGGTATCGGTATCAGCCGATATTAGCGATAAAGTTAAATATCAGACATCGGCCATTCCATTAAAATAACTCATCGATACGAAAGCTTCTGTTTTAAGTTAATTTTTAATTTAAGAAGCTGTCAGGTATATCTATTAATGCACTCCTACTTGTGCGCTTGTTGCTTGTGAGCAGGTTAGATTTGTGAAAATGTACAAATTTGCACTGTTCCAGTGTCATTGTGTTAGAGAGAGTAAAGGTCATGAATAAATTTGACATTAAACATAATCCAAGTTGAAGTGTTGCCTCATTTTCAGCTCCCTTTTTTCTGCATTTGGTAACAGGTCAAACTGACAAAGAGCATGCAGAATAATCTAGTATTTTAATTCCACAGCAGACAAAGCTATGTATTCTCTGTAAGTAGGTCTAGGGGGAAAAAATATCAATATTGGTATCGGTTATCAGACAAATAATTTTTAACATATTGGCCAAAAATCCAATATTGTGCATCCCTACACCCAAATAAACTCCAATATGTACTATATAGTAGTAAAAGAAGATTTTTGGTAGATATGTCCGTAGAGAGAATATGAATGTCGTTGCCAAATAAAAAAGTTCCGTAAACTCTTGATTTTTCTTGTGCACTCATTGAGGGATATTTTTGCACTGTTTTCCAGGGCTTCACAACATCCTCGACATTGCTGCAGAGCACGGCCTGCGGCTCTTTGTTCCCAGCACCATTGGTGCCTTTGGTCCCTCTTCCCCCCGCAACCCCACCCCGGACTTGTGCGTACAGAGACCTCGCACCATCTACGGGGTTTCTAAAGTTCACGCTGAGCTGATGGGAGAGGTGAGAGCTCAGATTCAACGTTCACTTTTAAATAACTCAAATGGTTTCCTAACTGGCTTTATTACATATTACCTAGCCGCAAACCTTTTTTATAATCTTATTTAACAGATTTATTTCTACCTTTCTAGTATTACCACCACCGTTATGGGTTGGACTTTCGCTGTCTTCGCTACCCAGGAATCATCTCAGCTGATTCTATGCCAGGAGGTGGCACAACAGGTAATAAATAAAGCTGAAGAAGATTCAAAAGATAATTTATGGAAGGCCATTAATATTGTTTTTTCTTTTCTTTTTTTTTTTTACTGAAGTTTGCCGTGTTTAATAGACGTTGGGGACCAAATAGGCAAATAATCACTGGATGGGCATCATACTGAACCCCACTTTGCCCCCAGCTGTTCTATTATAATGCCCGCTGATCTGTCCCGTGATAAAAGCAATCCATTATTAGATCCCAATTCATCAAATTTCCATCACATTGTTATGAAGAATGTTGGAGAAAAATATTCTCTGTTTATCTCACTTACTCGAAAGAAGCTACACTTAACAGCAGAAGATTTTTACCTGGTATTTGCTTGCAAGGTCAGATTTTCAGGACGGGTTACACAGATATACAGAAAGTACACACACGAAGCCCAGTCATGAGAATCTGTGTGTAGCAGCTTGTTTTTATAATCTTATCAGTTCAGCCGAGCTCACAGACTCGAGGCGTTCTTGAAGTGACCGCTGCACGCCTGCAGCCTCGCCCAGCCCCTCATCCAGCGCTCTCTGCTAACCCAAACATATGGTTCATGGGCAGGGATAACATTCTCAGCCATAGTGGTTAAAAGCAACCATAACCATAACCTTTTGACCAAAATTTCCATAATAAAAAAAAAAATAGCAGGAGTGATTCACGCATGGGACCAAAATGCTCAGTTATTAGTTAAATGAAATGCATACATGTGAGTATATAGCACAAAATGTCCTTTAAATGTGATAAAATACACATTATTTATGGTAAAAAATGAAATAATAAGTATTATGAAGTTATCTGAAACTTTGAGTTGTTTTGGACCAAAATGTAGCATGTAAAAATGTGTTTTTAATATAGTGAAATAAATGTAACAACAATCCGTTGCAATGCTAAGGCCGAAGTCAACTAAACAGCTTTATTTATCATTAATTGCACTCTTACTGTCTCCTACCCCTCAGTCCTTACTGTAATTATTGGGGTCAACCTTAAAAAAGCAACAAACTAAATGGTCTCATTACAAAAAAGTCCCATCAATGAATGCCTGACAATATTCACAACACTGTGCTCAAAATATAATGTTGTCAGTTTAATGAATCCATCTAATCTATTTATCTAATAATCAAGTTTTAAACCATAACTAACGTTTTCTAGTCTCTGTTCAGTTTTGATTTATCAGTGCCGAAATGTAAATTTAAATTAAGGAAAGTTCAAAGGGAATGAGTACAGTAAAATACAACAGAGGTGGTGCTTGAAAGTGTAGTGATGTAGGGTCGGTTAGCTTCAGTTAGCTTCACTACAATCAATATTTAATCACGGGTTCTCTCTTTTTCGAGCTACTTGACAGATATGTGACAGATACTGTGTGGGAGATGGTCTAAAAACCAGTGACATGAGAAGTTAATTTTCTTTGACCCATCAAAATGAATGTGGCCATTTATTAAAAGAATCAAAGTTTAACATCAAACATTGTACACTTGATTATTCTGATTGAAGGCAATAACACAGCTTAATTAATGAGCTTTACAATGAGAAATCATATGGCCATGATTTCTCACTTGCAACTAAAATACAACAGACATTTCTGAAAATATCTGGATTAATTACTGGCAAGATAGGAGAGTTTTAAAGATGGGAAATGAAGGAGTTTAAATGGAGAGGAAAGATGTGTGAGGGAAAATGTGTTGACGAAGAACGACACCCTCCATCCGAACCCAGCTCAACCTCGGTGCACTCGGTAGTGAAGCGACTCGTTTACCTTTGCAGAAGATAGGCCAGCTCCGGTACGGAGTTCCATTTCAAATCTACCTTTCAGCGTCTCCTTAGGATGGCTGAGAATCGTCCAAAGTAGTGACAGTACTCCGTTCAACAACACGCTCACCTCACGGGTGGACTCACATGAGCTGTGAGTCCATCAGAGGTTCCACTCAGATGTGGAAGATTCCATAATCCCAACTAGACTCGGAAGAACTCCCAACTAACTCCAGCACTTCAGAACTTTTGTTCTGCTGTTCGGAACTTCTGTTCTCCTGTGCTCCCAGCACTTCGGATCACTTCTGCTCTCAGAACTCCGGTTCATGTCTCAGAACTTTTCTGTTCGGTTCTGCTCTCAGAACTCCGGTTCATGTCTCAGAACTTTTCTGTTCGGTTCTGCTCTCAGAACTCCAGTTCATGTCTCAGAACTTTTCTGTTCGGTTCTGCTCTCAGAACTGACTGGAACTAGGAAGTGTCGACATTTAAAGAGTTCTGTTTCTGGTTCATTTGAGAAGTCCTGATTGGTTGAAAGAACCAACAGGGGTGTGGTTTTAGTGACGTAAGAGGTTACTACAAGTCAGAAAAACAGTGAGATGTTTTAGGGACAGACAGAGAAATGTTTTGGAGCAGACAGAGAAATGTTTTGGCGAAGTGGGAGGAAACAGGTGCCACCAGTTTCTTATTTCTGTCTGATAGGTTTTAAAAACACGACAGTTCGTTCCAATAAACTTGTTTGCGACTGTCTCCGACTTTTGACCGACATCACTCCTTCTTATTTCAGACAGAAGATCAAAAAATGCATAATTACTTTGTAACAGACATCTAACTTGATTTCTACTTTGAATGAGGACTAAAAATCATTAATACTGTTTCACAGTTGATTTAAAATGAGTAGTTCACTTCAACATTTAAACTGGTTTGAACTAAACACACTTTTGATTATCAAGACATTTGTGAAAATAGTAACGACAATATAAAAGAGTGTTCTTTCAATTGATTAGTGCAGGATACAATTAGAAAGTCTCTGGATGAGCTTATTTTGTATTTCTGGATTCAAATCAATGAAATAACAGTTCCTGTCCCATGAAGGTCCTCAGGGTCAGGTTTTGACCTGAGGCTTAGTTCACTACAAAAGTTTGTGAACCCTTTATACTTTCCTATATTTCTGCATAAATATGACGTAAAACATCCTCAGATTTTCACACTTCAGGTCCTTCCACAACATGTTGATTGGATTAGGATTTGACTTGTTCATTCCAAAACATGAACTTCTTCTTGAACCATTCTTTGGTAGAACCACGTGTGTTTTGGATCATCGTCTTGCAGCATGACCCACCTTCTCTTCAGATTCAGTTCATGGACAGATGTCCTGACATTTTCCTCTATACTTCTCTGATATAATTCAGAATTCATTGTTCCATCAATGATGGTAAGCTGTCCTGGCCCAGATGCAGCAGAACAGGCTCAAACCATGACACTACCACCACCATGTTTCATAGATGGGATAAGGTTCTTTTGCAGGAATGCAGAGTTGTCCTTTCTGCAAACAGAACACTTTTCATTTAAACCAACAAGTTCTAGTTTGGTCTCATCCGTCCACAAAACATTCTTCCAACAGTCTTCTGGCTTGTCCACGTGATCTTTATCAAACTGCAGATGAGCAGCAATGTTCTTTTTGGAGAGCAGCGGTTTCTCCTTTAACCCTGCCATGACCCATTGTTGTTCAGAGTTCTCCTCATGGTGGACTCATGAACATCAATGTGAGAGAGACCTTCGGTTGTTAGAAGTTACCCTGGGCTCCTTTGTGACCTCACAGACTATTACACTTCTTGCTCTTGGAGTGATCTTTGCTGGTCGACCACTCCTGGGGAGGGTAACAATGGACATGAATTTCCTCCATTTGTACACAATCTGTCTGACTGTGGATTGGTGCAGTTCAAACTCTTTACAGATGGTTTTGTAACATTTTCCAGTTTGATGAGCATCAACAACTCTTTTCCTGACCTCCTCAGAATCTCCTGTTTCTGACATGATACATTTGCACACACATGTTGTGAAGAGCAGACTTTGATAGATCCTGTTCTTTAAATCAAACGGGTTCCCTCACACCTGATCATCATCCCATTGATTGAAAACACCCGACTTTAATTTCACCTTCATACTTTTACCACTCACAAATATGTAATATTGGATCATTTTCCTCAATGAATAAATGACCAAGTATTATTTTGTCTCGTTTGTTTAACTGGGTTCTCTTTTATACGTTTAGGACTGATGTGTTAGAGCGTATTTTTGCAGAAATATATAAAATTCTAAAAACTTCACAAGCATTCAAGCACAACTCTGTAAAGTGACATTTGGAAAAGTATTTAGACGAGTATGTCAATAAAAACTTTGCCGGGTAGTGGAATGTGAGACGATTCATGACGTCAACTGCTTTGATGGGTTTTATTTTTAATGGTCTATTCCTGTAGGTTTCCTATCAGGTTGCAGTTTTGTAATCCGCATGATGTGTCACAGAGTTGTCGTTCGTTGTTGCAATATTTTGGTTTGTCATCTGGAATATCAGATCTTCTGACCTGTGATCATATTTGTTCATATCTAACCTTCCGCCTCACTCTAATTTTAACAGATCAAAGAACAATTAAAATATGAAGTATTTTGTTTGTATTGTAAAATCTGTTTTGGGGGTTAATGTCAGACGTGCTGTAATGGGAATGTCATTTTGTCTCCAACCAGACTACGCCGTCCAAGTTTTTCACGATGCAATCAAGACGGGAAAGTTTGAGTGCAACTTGAGACCAGACACGCGGCTCCCCATGATGTACATAGACGACTGTCTGCGTGCCACGCTGGAGGTGATGGAGGCACCAGCTGACACGCTGAGCATGAGGACGTACAACATCAATGCCATGAGTTTTACGCCCGAGGAACTGGTCCAGGAGCTGCAGAAGCAGATGCCAGAGCTGGAGGTCACGTACGACGTGGACCCAGTTCGACAGGCAATTGGTGAGCTTCTCCTTTCCATTTGTAAAACCAACGCAGCGACGTATCTTTATAAAATTCTGTTTTGTCTTCATCATTTCAGCTGACAGCTGGCCAATGAACTTCGACGACTCCAACGCACGGAAGGACTGGGCCTGGAAACACGATTATGATCTCCCAGAGCTGGTCCAGACGATGCTTAACTACTTTGGCGTGGACACGCGCATGGCCAGCGCTAACTGAGATGCTGCAATGTTATAGATGTTGTTCTTTGTACATAATGTAAAGATTGACCAAAGAGAATAGAGAAACAGAGCTTGTACATAGTAGTTTTCTCAATTCTCTGAGCAAAAATGGGAAAAGGCCCTGCTTGCCTGTGATACAGCCACCATGTCTCCAGAATGTAAAGGTCGGTGCAGGCTAGACAATCCTCCTTGGTCTTGTATTTACACCCACTGTGGTCGCTTTTTTTCTTTGAGATATTTGCAGAAAAAGCAGTCTCTCAGTGGAAGGGTGTTGCCTGTATCAGGGTTACCAACATGGCCTTTATGCAAACATCTCAGGATGAGTAAAATGACTCACGTTTTTGGGGAAATGCACATAATTTCACAGCATAACTTTTTGTATATCAAGTAAACGGGAATTTAGTTGGTGCATTTCTATGCAGATTTTCCTAATGCATAAGGGCTAGTTTTTTAAGGATTGTCAGAATCTAAGGGATTGACTTGAAGCTCTTGGGGCTAAAATCAAGAAAGAGGTACATATTTTGATGCTCTTTTCTGGGGGGAAAAAAGCTAATGAGCCTAAATATCTAGAGATGATTGTCTGATGCAGTTCAGCTCAAGAACTCCTTTAAACTGTTTCTGGGTTTATTCAACTGATTATTTATTCTTTCCCTGTTAAATGTAAAGAAGCTTAGTTGCCCAAAAGCATTTAACTTGTTTCTCAGTGTTTCTTTTCACTTCTGTTATTTAATATTTTTCACCAGCTTTCATACCATTTTGACACGACGGGGAAATGTGACTGCGTAGACCACATCAGCACTTGCCCACGTTTGGTGATTTCTGTTAGAGAAATTAATTTGCATATGAGAAATGTTCTGTTTTCAATCACAAAAGCTTTGACAATAAACTTCTTCTTTTTTTTTTCACAAACTTGTCCGTTTCTTTAAATAGATCAGGTTTTACCTTTTTTGTAATCTTGTTATTGTAATGTACATTTTCTTTTTGAATGTGGAGACAGCCTATTCAACTACAGCATTCAAGAGATTAATGATGGGAAAGTTGCCCAGCTAGTTGCCCCCCCCCCCCCCCCCCACCCCCTCAAAATAATTCATTTTTATATAAAAAAAAAAAAAAACCTTTAAACAGCATTGCTTGACAGTCTATAAGTCATGCGAATACCAAGAAGAATTTTAATTGTTGCAAGTAGAGATGGAATAGAAGATTAGCATGTCATTCATATGTATAACAGAATTGTCTGCATAACAAGATGTCATGCTTAATTCAACCTGTAGAATCATTAAATACCAACAGATTCATTCATTCAACCTTTATTTAGAAAATTATGATTGAACTAATTGTTTGAAAAAAGGGGCAGATATAATAAGATTTTTTCTTCTTTCTGCTGCCTCATTTTAAATTGTATTTTTATATATAGTAATGAAACTGTTTTGTATTTTTAGAATGAATAAACTTTATACCATACAGGTTAAAATTCGAAGTGACCTATCCTTTCAGGCCGTAGCCCCCAGGCTGTGGAAGCCCTGCCTCTGTTTCTTCCTGTGACTGTCTCTGTTGATTTCTTTACAACGCAGCTCAAGACATTTTTATTCAGACAAGCTTTTAATTAGATGTTTTACTTTCTGTTTTTATCAGCTGTTCCTGCTGTTTTGACTGTTTTTGTTTCATTTTAAGCCTGCATTTTGTATTCCTGTAAACCACTTTGTGATTTATCTATAAAAGGTGCTGTATAAATAAAGTTTACTTACTATAAAAGGAGCATCTCAGCCATGGAAACAAATTACATATTTGAAAT
The DNA here is from genome assembly GCF_014905685.2 of Nematolebias whitei. NCBI lineage: Eukaryota > Metazoa > Chordata > Actinopteri > Cyprinodontiformes > Rivulidae > Nematolebias > Nematolebias whitei. Next base: position 31,729,054 of record NC_056509.1, read on the forward strand.
TTCAACTATTTTAAGATATTCCTTCATAACATTGTGACGAAACCTGTTAAAAGCCATCCAATTGGTGTAATTATCAAATGTATTTAATGTTCGCTGATGTTATATTACTTTATGCTCATCTTTCAGTCTTTTTTTTTTTAAATTCTGTATATTTTTTTTTCTTCTTTCCCTTACTTGATTTTTCAGAACCCATTTAACATCATCCAGACAGATTTGTTCCACCTCAAATTTGTCTTAAATGCCAATAAAACCAAAGGGATGCTTTTTTCAAACAGGAAGTCGGTCCCAGCAGTTCTTCCTCTGATTTTATCCTCAAATGGTGTCCCCATTGAGTTTGTTGATTCCTATAAATATTTGGGTATCTTGGTCAACTCGCATCTCTCTTTTAAGCTCCATGTGGAAAACCTAGTAAAGAAACCGCTCCTGTCTAACTTTGAATCCTTGGAAACGCCTTGTATCTGTGACCTTTCTTCCCTCCATTGATTACGGTGACATTATTTACATGAATGTTCCTACAAGAACCCTGCAGATGTTGGATGCTGTCTATCATGGTGCACTAAGATTCATAACTGGCTGTGATTATCGTACCCACCACTGCACCCTGTATTCACTGGTTAACTGGACATCATTAACTTCACGCAGACTCTCTCACTGGTACATTTTCATCTTTAAGTCACTTCTTGGTCTGCTGCCTTCATACATCTCCTCCTACATGTCTCTGCGTGAGTACAGCTACGGCGTGCACTCTCAGGACATCTTTACCTGCAGTGTTCCCTCATTGAGGACTGAACTAGGCAAAAGGGCCTTCTCCTACTCTGCTCCTGTTTCCTGGAATATCTTGCAAAAAGATCTGAAGCTCTCGACCTTGACCTCTCTAAGTGGCTTTAAGAATCTGTTGGACTCCTGGCAAGGACCAATGCAGACATGTTCCTGTTTTTAGTTTTCTACATTCGCCTTAGAATCTAGCTGTTTTTTTTGTTTTTTTTGGCCATCTTATTTGTAAAAAATAAAAATCTGTATGCCTTTTTATAACTGTCTATTGTTGTTGTTGTTGTCTGTTGTTGTCATCATTCTTTGTTAAAATCAGGTCTCTCTTGTAAATGAGTCCTCGAGGCTCAATGGGATTAAGTTCTTAGGTTCAGCGCTGAAGACTGAAGGGTGCAAGCTGGAGAATAAGGGAGCAACATTTCACTGATATATTGGGGAACCTGTCCATTTATAGCTCTAAAAGTCAAAACTAAAATTTTAAAACGAATTCTAAATTCAATAGGCAGCCAATGAAGAGAATATATAACTGGTGTAACGTGAGACCTTCTATAATCCTGTTAAAAGCCTCGCAGCAGCGTTCTGGACCAACTGGAGATGAGCAACAGCAAATTTGTTAAACTAAGTAAAAAGGGAATTACAATAATCTAAGCAAGAGATAAAAATATGGATAATCATCTTCAGGTCAGATTTGAGTCACATTGCCCTCAATTTAGAAATATTTCTCAGATGATAAAAGCAACTTTTTACCAGAAGCTTTGAATGTTCATCCAAAGACATTAACTGATCAAACAGAACACCAAGGTTTTTATTAATAGTTAGTTTACTTTTAAACCATTTCATGATAATCTTAGACATAATCAAGGTTGTTTTATATTAACAAAGAACACTGTGGTCCTGTTAGACTTGCACAGGAGGACAGATTTTAAAGTACAGAGTGTCCCAAGGACACGTCAACAATAAAAACTGAATACTGAAACAAAGCATCTTTGATGCATAAAGCATGAGAAATTTTACCCCCTTATGCTTATTTTGGCCATTAGGGAATATAGTGCATGCAGGTGAAACCCAATAACTCCTCTTGGGAAGTCTGGTGGTATCAGTAAGCCACTGCAGTATCATTCACAGACAAAACATTGCACAATGAAATAATAAAACCTAGACTGCAATGTCCTTGACTACGTGCTTGATGGCCATTTTTGAGTTCATCCATGTGAGTGATTGCAGCAGTTCAAGGTGAACTAGTTTTTGTTTTTTTTGCAATCAAATTTCAAACTTAAACCAGGGGCATCCAAAGTGCGGCCCGGGGGCCATTTGTGGCCCTTGGAGTGATTTTGTGTGGCCCGCATTTTCAGTTTAAGAATCGTGTAATTTTGGCCCATAGGCTTCAGAGATTATGTCTTTTATGTAAATGAGTCCTCCAGGCTCAATGAGACTAACTCGTATAAATAAATGTTGAATGAAAAAATTGATGCAGATGTAGACCTTTTGCAAATTTAATGGTCAAATTTTTTTTTCATATAATTTTTAGGTTTAACAGCAAACGAGATCAAAACAAACACATCTCAAAATGAGCAGTGCTGTATTGTTTAATACAGTCCTTTGGCAATAAATCAATAAATTCAAATACATTAAATAAAAAAATAAAAAGATTTATGAAGCTTTAAATGTTTTGGATTACAGCAATTATACCTTCGCACCAGAAGTACTCAGTTTTGTCCTTTCTCCAAAAATATTGTTTATGTTTTTGCGTTGTGTTGTGTTTAAATTTTTAAATCACTAAAAATATGTACGCTCTTTTAAATGTATTTATATATATGTTTTTTTATTCACATTTTTAATGACTCGTGTCTCCTTTCATCTTAAAAGTTTTGGCCCACATATGAAAAGGTTTGGACACCCCTGACTTAAACGCTTTGTCCAAATGCATATCATTAAAACTGCAAAAGGACTTGTAATGTGAAACAAACCATTAACAAGCCTAAAACTGAAACAAAACGAATCAGTTTCATTCTGATGGTGATGCATTTATTTCTGCTGCAGTCATTCAAGTTCAAGTTTCTTTATTGTCATTCACATCACATGTGGTACATGAAGGTGGAATGAAAAGGGTCCCACTTACATCCAAAAGTGGCAGAAATATAAAGTATAAAAAGAAACAATATATAATTATCTATATATTTTAAACAAATGCTAAACAATACGCTAAAAGATCTAAGATATATGCTAAATACTAATAATGTAAAAAAAAAAGGTCATTTTTCTTAAAAGACTATAAGGTCATTTGCATTTGAAAGCTTGACAGAAATGTAAAACTGTACATAAAAATGTGATAAGTTTTGAATTTTCAAAGTTAAATGTTATTAAAATGTCTTTTTTTTTTACTGAACTATGAATGAGATTGCAGCCTGCTGTGGTGCCTATGCCCAAACAGTCGCAAAAATATAAGTTCAGAGCTTAAACCAAAACTTATACACGTGTGCAAGCAGGTACTGCTACTAGTTACAGTCTATGTGGTCAAATGCAAAGTAATCACACCTACTAATTTGGTATTTTGTGCCTGCTTGTACACGTGACTTGTTTGCCTTGTGTTCAAAGCTTTCTGAGAAGTGAGATGTTGTCAGGGAAGACTATCCAATGAGTCTTTCACTTGTAACTTGAAGTGGCTGTCAGTGAAACGCAGCCTGTTATGTAACACGTTTCTCAGTGGAATGTACACATGCTTGAGGTCGAGCCTCCCACAGGCTGATCACAGCACCTCCTCCGTTGCCTGGGCTCAAGTGTTTCTGTCTGTCATTGTCTAAAAAGATTCCCACAGTGCGCAGCAGGTTCTGTTTGACTTGGACACAAATGAAGGACGAGACCACGTAATGACGCATGCTCTGTGCCACTGCTGTTCCTCTTGGGGTCTTGTTGCCATGGCGTTAGGACCAGTCTCCTACTACACATATTCATGACCCTCGGTTTACCCCAAACACTGAGGCTTTACTGGAAACTGAAATACTGTCTTACAGTTTCTGTCTTACAGTAAACTTGCAGCGGCACTTCTTCTTCTGGACTGGAGACATTACATAACTTTAACCTGACTGGGTTTTTTTTTTTAATGTTTTTCCTGTTCCTCTTGTCTTTTTTCCAAAACAAATTCATCTTTACACAACTGAAGTCCTTGAGAAAACTTTTTTTTTTTTTTTAATTTACCAGACTTTTTTGAGACTGTAGTCCTGATACACTGTGAGTTGTTGGATAACTCAAACTTTTCAGAATTTTGAGTGCAACTTAATGACTAAAACACATATTTGAACTCTTCTTCACGGGGAGCTGCCCAAACAAACCCAAACTGTCTGGTGTGTTAAGATAACAGCGTTAACTGACGCAGGTCCCTGTCCAGGCCTCTGTCACAATTTTGCTCCAAGCCTACGAGGAACGAGGTCAGTTTGGGAGTTAAATTACAGGATTAGAGTTTCCCATAAACGAACTCTGACCAAAGTAAAAGTGAAATTTGATTCACAGCAAGTAAAAGAGGGGATTATCAACAAACACTGTGTATATAAGGAGAAACAGACAGCTACAGACACAGTGACCTATAGGAATTTATAGATCAGCACCTATGACTGCAGTAATTTAGTTCTAGATATTAAAAACCGTAAAACACAGAACAATAACTTAAAGAATACATGTTGCTCCGTACCTTTTATGTCAACTAAAATCATTTTATGCTGAAATGGACAACTTGATAGTGATTTTGATTCAATTGTAACTGATGTTACGCAACACATCAAGTTTTAGTAATTTCGCCACAAGCTTGGTTAGCTGTGGCGACCAACTTGAATTGAGTTGACTCCAGAAGTTGATCAGTTTTAAATGTACATTTAATGTTCATTACTTTCAGAGAGTTTCATTAAAATCTGTTCAGTGGTTCATGAGATATTTTGCTAAAAGACAGAGTTGACGCTAATGTTTTAAGCACAGATGTAGCATGAGTATCACGTGAAGTCTGTGCTGGGAGTGATTCAAATACCATTACACTGAGTTTTAGCTCCAAATCTGTTCATTCGATGATAATAACTGATTTTCCTGAAACATTTGTTTAAGTTTGTCCAATGATTTGTCAGATATTTTGTTAACAGATAGGTAGAGTTGAATTTAATTTTTTAAAAATGACAAAGTTTTACAAACAGAAATTGCAAGATCAATTAATGCCCAGAACATGTGACAGAAATTACTTTTTCAAGGTTCAAGGTTCTTTATTGTCATTTGCATCACGTGGTACATGAGGTGGAACGAAATTGTGTACACAAGGTCCCAGCTACATCCAAAAATAGCAAAAATATAAAGTATAAAAACGAAACAGTATGCAAAGACAGGGCTATTCAACAAAACTGCTCAGGGGGCCACAGTTTCTGAAAGCCAGCAGCTCGGGGTCGGACATCCAGCGATTAAAATCATTATGTAAATAAACCAAGTATTACAATGATCTGTTACCTTTTAAATTTGTTTATTTGATTGCATTGAATCATAAATGCAATAAACAGAACCCAAAACTCAAGAGCCGCCAAAAATATACATATACAGTATTCAATTCAATTCAATTCAAAAATACAAAGTACTTTATTAATCCCAAAAGGAAATTATTTGTTGCTGTAACTCGTTATCCTCATTTCATTCAGAGATGTTATAGATGCTGATGGCCATAGGCAGGAAGGATCTCTTGTAAAGGTCCATCCCACAGTGGATCCTAAGAAACTGGCTGCAGATGCCGTCCGATCCATCCACCCAGATTCAGCTGGCCTCTCCGTTCCCCCGGCCTGGAAAACCACCAGAGTGCAGGGCAGAACTCCTCCCAGAGCGAAGGTCTTTTTGTGAAGTGGGCCAGATTGAAGTCACCCATGAGCCGGAAATGGCCCACGGGCCACCAGTTGAATAGTCGTGCGCTAAACAATAGTAGTGTAATATAATACGATGTATTCACGCTGTACTTTCTGGCACTAACAAGATAAATTCTAACCTAATAACTGTAAAATTGGCTACATAACATTGTGTTTACCAAGGTTAAATCATTAGAGTCAGAGTTTCTTTATTTGTCATTCGCACCACATGTGGTACATGTGGTGGAGCAAAATTGTGTTATTATGTCAATATCATAAGATTTTGTTGCCGACGCTACAGATTAAACAACACACACAACTCCAAATCACCTTTTATCTTCTGCGGTGGACAATAGTAAAAATAAAAGACATCCAACAATAATTTATTTCTGTGTTTGCAAAATAAAAACAGAAATCTGTCGAACTAAAGGAATTTCTTTATCTATGGACTCTAGTAGAAGGCAAAGGGTGAGAACAGTGAAGCAGGATAGTATGGGCTTTCTTAAAAAACCTGAATCCTAAACAGTATATTTGTCCATGAAACCCAATGAATCCAATCAGTTACTTAGACTACAAGCATTTCTTGACATAAAAACCTGGATGACCCTAATTTTTCTGCTTTTGAACACAGACAAGACTGAGGTTTTAGTTTTTGGACCTGAGTATGTTAGGAATTAATTTTTCAGTCTTTTGCCCCCTTGAATGGCATTAATCTGGCCTCCAGCTCTAATGTTAAAAATCTTGGTGTTATAGTTGATCAGGACATGTCTTTTAACCCCCACATTAAAAACGTTACTAGAACCGCCTTATTCTGCCTGCGTTATATTCAGATTCAGATATTCTTTATTGCCATTCACTCCACATGTGATACATGTGGTCGAACGAAATTATGCACACAGGGTCCCAGTTACATCCAACAATAAAATGTAAAAGAAAAACAGTAATAACATCTAAGATATGAACTAAAAAAAACATCAACTAAATATACACTAAGCACTAATAGAAATAATAACAATACACCAAACAGCAGCACAAACATGAGTCTGTATGAGCAGATGAGCACGAATGAACACAGCAACACGAAACAGATCAGCAGCAGCATGAAACAGATCAGCAGCAACATGATGTGATTTTTTCACAGTGATTATTCTGGTTAGAGATTCATGAGTCTAACAGCCTCAGAGTAGAAGCTGTTCCTCAGTCTAGTGGTTCTACACTTAATGCTCCTCAACCTCCTTCCTGAGGGGAGTGGGGCAAAAAGTGTGTGTGCTGGGTGAGTGGGGTCACTCATCATCTGCAAACTTTACATTGTGACAGCCTGGATGGGTAGCTGCACAATCATACATAAGTAGAATGAACAGGAGTGGGCTCTGCACACATTTGTGAGGGGAGCCAGTGCTGAGGGTTATGGTGGAGGAGGAGAAGTTGTGGATCCTCACTGACTGCGGTCTGTTTGTCAAGAAGTCTAGGACCCAGTTGCAAATGGAGGGACTTAGTCCTAGTGTGAGTAGTTTGTCGATTAGGGTTTGGATCATTTGTGGACTCCACATGGCAGATGTGGAGTCCACAAAGAGCATACGGACATAGAAGTCCTTCTGCTTCAGAAAGCAGTGTGGACCACAGAGGAGATGGCATCCTCTGTTGATCGGTTCTTGCAGTATGCGTACTGGTGAGGGTACTTGTTGATGTTGATGGTTGTTTTGATGTGAGTCATGACCAGTTTTTCAAAGCATTTAGCGACTAACGGAGAGAGGGCTACTGGCCGATAGTCATTCAGCCCAGTCACTGTAGAGCTCTTTGGGACTGGGATGATGGTGGCAGTCTTCATGCAGGTGGGAACTGTTGTCAGGGTGAGTGAAGTGTTAAAGATGTTGGCCAGCACCTCGCAGAGTTGATCGGCACAGTCTTTCAACAACGTCCCGGGGATGTTGTCTGGGCCGGTTGCTTTATGAGGGTTAATCCTCCTGAAAGTACTCCTTACTTCAGTTGAGGTCACACGGAGAAGCTTTTCATCTGGTGGTGAGGTGAGTCTGGTTCTGGGTGGTCTGTTCGGATCTTGGAAGCATGCATAGAACTTCAACCTTTTTTGTTGCATAAAACTTGTTGAGAGTTTCAGGTGATGGGTCTCTAGGGCATTGTTCACTTCTACCTTTATAATCTGTTCTACACTTAATGCCCCTCCACACGCTCCATGGGTCTTGTGAGGTGAATTGACCCTGGATCCTCTGTGCATATGAGGCCTTGGCCCTCTTAATACCAGCAACCAGCTCTTTCCTTGTCCTTCTGTCCTTTCATCCTATGCAAGACTTATGTTGTTTATTGACTCATCTAACAATATTAAATCAGGTCCTCTGGACGGATTTAAAAAAAAATTGTTGAAACGTTTAGTCTTTTATCCAAAATACTTCTTCAGTCTCACGAGCTGCAACAAACACATCCTTATAAACAGCGGATAGTGGATCAACAAGTTTGCTGGTGACACCCAGAACTTGCAGTTCAGATATTAAAGGGCCATCAGCCAGTTGGTTGTTAGTGCCCTAACAATTGATCATTAGAGACCTCCGCCCTGTTTAATGAGGAACAAGTTCTCTGTGTTAAACGGGCGGAGGTTTCTGTGTTCAAATGTCACTCACCTTCTTACAATATTGTTATTTGCATGTATCACTCAGCCCTGTGAATAGCAAGCGGCCATCAGGGAACTAACGGTCGCTCGTTAGGCTTATGGTCCTCTTTTTGCATGTGAACAACTAGTTTTCGCTGTCAATAGTAAATTGGTTTATCCACTTTGAGAAGGTGCTATTTAGAAGACTGACTTTGTTGCAGCTCCTCAAACTGAAGAAGTCTTGTGGATAAAAGACGAAACATTTCAACAAAGAAGAATCCGTCCAGAAGACCTGACTTAACCTTGTTAAATTTATCTACCTGGATTATTGAGCATGCATCAGGATATTTATTGAGTTAATTTATTAACTGAATTATTATACTATTAATTTATTTATTATGTTGGTGAAAATGAAGGACATTTAGGCTTACACAATGTGATGAAATACATCTGAGAAAAATAATTCAGTGCTATATGTTTCTCTTTCAACTAAGAACATATAATGAACAAAACAAGTAATGAACAGAATCATAGTCATACACTTTTTATGTTGAGCAATGTTCACACGGAAAAAAGGCCACAATAGACACAACTGCATTTGTAATAAATGTTACACAAAAATGTGATCCGTTTACACTGAAAGGCAGTGTTTGCATTTATTTGATTAAATCCACAGGATCCAGGTTTAATGTTAGGCTGGTATGTTAGACTGGAGCGCCCACTGTTGGAGAAAGAAACGTGTTGCGATTCCAACGAATTCAAAACTTACATGCATTGGCTTTATTTGAAATGTTTCACTAACACATTGTGTATTCATTTTAATTTACACGTTTATATTTAAATGTTATAATCATATTATTGTCACATATTAATCACTGTAACGTTTAGAAAATTAAAATTATATATATATTTAAAAAAAACATACAATTGTGTTCAGGCATTATCTAGGCGCTGTCCTCGAACTGCGACAACCCTACCCTAAGGACCCAAGCATGGCTATGCTAGCTGAGCGTATGTAGATTTTCTCACAAATTTGATAAAACGTTTGTTTTCTGTCAATGGTGGCAATAACGTTTTATACAGTTTAAAGTAGACAAAACTGAATAATACATTCAGTGCGAATTTTTATGCCTAAAATATTCTGGTTTTAGCAAGTTTATTTTTAAAGTGGCACGGTAGTTATCATTAGCATGTGTGTAGTCTTAAGAGTTTAACACGTGCTTGATATGCCGGTACTTTGAATCAAAAGTTCAGTAAGTTGTCATCAGTGCATTTGTTGTTGATGCAATGTTGTTCTTAACGGGATGGTTGTTTGACAGAATTGTGGTGTATACCGCACTTTGTATATTTGTGCGCAACACACAAAAGCACTTTGTTATTCTTTTGCGTGTTGTGGCATGTAAGTAAACCTCAGTTCAGATTGGTTTTTTGTCTCTTGGTGACAGTCATCAAACTGTCACTAATGGTCTGCTTTTTCGTGTACATCTAGTCTCGAGCTTAATTTCGTATAATTAATTCTTCTAGAGCTTACCATCGATTGGCATCCGAGTTGCACTCAGTCATAGTACTCAAACTCATCAAATTCAGTGCTTTATGTTATACTGACAGACTTCTCTTGAACTGTGTGGCATTTCCCTTTTCATCATAAGACAACGTTATTAACCTTGGACTCATATGAATACATGTTTATGTGCATTGTGGATTTAGTTGCTTGGATCTTATGTATTATGTTACACCATGTTGGCAGACTGTAGTGTAATAAAGTCCTTGTTTGTCTGTACAGAACGCAGGAAACGTAAGTGGTCTGTTGACCCCAGGAACAGCGCTTGGAGCAATGACGACTCCAAATTTGGCCAAAAGATGCTGGAGCGAATGGGCTGGTCCAAGGGCAAAGTAAGTGAGATTTCTCAGTGTGAATTTCTTTTTATATACAAGGTCAGATCTACGTATGTTTAAATGCTGAAACATTTTTGTTGTTTACTCAAATATATATGCAATTTATAGTTGTGTTATGTTGGTTTAGAGTGCACATCCTGAGTTTAAAATGGCTTTAGGTCTCGTGGTTTTATGCTTGGCACAAATGGAGCTAGTCTGTTTTTCCTTCATGGTATTCCAGATGGTTGTACTGACTGAGGCCAGTGTTTGTGCACTGGCCTTTTGTCTTCTCTGCTGCCCAGACAAAACCTAAACTTCAGCTTAAATGTTCTGGATAATTTATTAAAATATTCAATGTCATGGACAACACCAACTCAACAAAAATACCGGTCTGTTGCATGTTCCAGTAATTATGCTCACGTAAAAGAAAGTGGATTTTTATAAAATGTGCAACCCTACATGCAGTTAAATAATATTCCCACAGGTTTTTTTTATTTTCTTTAAGAAATTCACAGTATTTTATTTCTTGGACAATGTCAAATGTGTATTTTCATTCAACCTTTATTTATACAGGTTAGTATCATTGAGCCACGAGGACTCATTTACACTAGAGAACTGTTTTAAACAAAGAACAGAAGAGGTACAAACAATAATACAGTCATAAAAGAGCATATAAAATGAAATAAAATCCCTAGTATACTAGGGACATCAAGTTTTTTTTTTTTCCCTAAACTTTTCTGATTCATTTCAAGATAAAGTTTGCCTAATGCAGAGTTTCAATCTGATACTTGAACTATTTTGCATTTATTACAGCACAAGGTTGCAAATGACATACCAATAATATATTAAAGTTATTAAACTCGTTGTCTTCATGTGCTTGATACCTCAGTCACTCTACATTAAAGTAAAGAAAGCTTGGATTTGTTTTACCTCAAGTTGTTTTTTAATTATCAACAAGGGGAAAAAAGTGTTTGTAGAGTTTTTATACAGCTTTGATGGTGTTGCATCATAAATGTAGTGTTGAGATGGTAGGGTGCGCCACGGCTCCATCAGCTGCAAAAGGTGACGAATCTCATTTTCTCCAGTACAGCAATAGGTCAGTCATCCAAAGCAATAAATTCAGTCACTCAAGTCTTTGTTCCTTTTTGCCTTATCGTTGTCCTATGGAAACTTGTCTTTTTGCTTTAGAGATAAACCTAAGGTATGTGATTGGCACGTTTTAGATCTCCGTGTACTCAGTGCAGTGTTTGGATTTTAAATGTCATTAGTTTGGTGGTATTGGATGTACTGGTAGTTCTCTAGCTGCTTCCAGAGAAAATATCCAAATGGCAAACAAAAAGTAGCTACTGAAGTTTTCTAATTTTGTGTTTTGCAGTACTTCTGTACTGCAGACATGTTGGCATGGTACATTACAATGACCGCCTTATTACAGCCGCTGTACAGCAGCTGTAGTACAGCAGCTGTAGTACAGCATGGCTAATGTAAAATTGTAGGTCAGTAGTTAAAAACGCAAGTCAACATCAGAGATCAGGTGCAGATTGTGGTCAGCTACTTTAATACTGATCAATGAAAATTACTAGGGGTGCGCCGATTGCAGTTTTCTGGCCGATCACCTATTTCTAAAAAGCCTGACCTGCCGATTCCGATTTTGGCCGATACCAATTTAGTTTTATAAGCAACAATGTCACAATGCACCTTAAATTTTCCAATCTTATTTTATTGAAAAACATACCCTTGAACAATATACTAGAAACAATACAAACTTGTTTTAACTGGCCATGAGGTAGTGCTCTGAAATATAAATGACGTTCAGCCAATTGTTGTTCAAACTAAAAAAAATCGGTTTCTCCTGCAAGTATCGGCTGACCGCTGATCACCCAAAATTAAGGAAATCGGGGCCAGTAAATCAGCTTGCCGATTTATCGGTGCACCTCCTAAAAATGACCATGGTTGTTACTCCGATCTGATACTTGCAATTGCTTTGATACATCAGTAGTGTATGCAGTATAAAATCAGAAATAATTCAAACAAAAACCTGAAATATTTGTGTTCAGATTTGCCAATTTAATGTTCTTTTAACTGTATGATGTCTTTCAAATTTACTACATCAGTATGCAGAAACAAGGTTTTTACTGTTAATGTTCAAATAAAAGCTTTGGAAACATGTCAGAGATCCTTTTTATTGCCCCTTCAGGGACTTGGGAGGAGTGAGCAAGGCTCAACAGACCACATCAAAGTAAAAGTTAAAAACGATAACCACGGGCTTGGGGCTAACGCCAGTCATGAGGTGAGTGCAGTTAAGATACACAAGTTTATTTCTGAATCAAAATGAGCCTTTACTATTTCTTCTGAACTAACTTATATGGTAGTTTTACTGATTCTAAAAGTTTTAATTTGCACCCCGTGTAAGATCTATACGCATCTGAAAATACACAAAACAAAAACAGAATGTATTTATTCTTAGTTTTGATTGCTGAGTGCTGTAATTTTTGCAGGACAACTGGATTGCTCATCAAGATGAATTTAATGAGCTCCTTGCTCAGCTGAACAACCACCATGGTCAAAACAACGGTATGATGAAGGCCTTTAACCACTGTTTGAATTATTTTGTGACTCTCTGCAGGTTTGAAAATACAACAGGGTGTGTTACACATTTGTTGTCATTTATTATACTTATTTAGAAACATATTTTATGCTTATTTTGCCTGGTTCACACATGAAATTGCTTAAAGTTGAAGGTAGTTCATGCCTGTTGGTTGTCCTGTTTGACAGCAGGGGGCGCTTCAGTTCAACATTTTGAAAAGTATAAGTTGTACCACACCATTTTATTTATAGAGCACTTAAAACAGCTACAAGGCCAACCAAAGTACTGATTTGTATAACAAGAGTGAACATGTTAAACATTAATAATGGCATGTCAGACGTCACAGCACGTGTAAAATTCTTGATTAAAACACTGATTTATGGTTTTTGTTTCAATTACACTGTACAAAAGAACAAATCTTTACACTTTCTTTTCCCAACTGTAGAAGCTCCATCTGATGAGAGAGGTTTCAGCTTGGAGGAGAAATCTAAGACGGCCAAAAAGAGGGTCCATTACATGAAATTCACCAAAGGTGGGTGCAATTTTTTAATCGGCTCTTGTTGGAGATAGTGGTTACAAATAACACAAAACTTTTTTTCTTAATCTGAATAGTCTTCTCACTTACAACCTGTGAAAATACATTTGGATTATCTTGTACCAAACTCGGATGTGATTTATTTATTTTTATTCATCAGTAAGTAAAATTCACAATTCTGACTAGAGGTTTTTAAATTAATTGAAAAGAACTACAGTGGAAGGAGCGTTTGTTTTCTCAAACATCTGATTTAGTGTGTTTTTAACTTGATAGTTTTCTGCCTGTGTACACGTACAGCACGGACCATTTTATATAGTCCTTGACCTCTTAATGAGACCTGTGCTCTCGTCTCACACCACAGATGCTGATCAGAGTTGTGTCTTTCTGTGCTGGGTCAGTTGACCCGGTGAGTGCTTGGTTGAGGTTATTTATAACGCTCCCCACTCTTTTCATTACCCATTACACGTCAGGAAGTTAAGATTTGCTGGTCAAGGCCATTACACTGATATGTTCAAGGAGGAATTTGGTGTTCAGGACCACTGGAGGCGAAAGTAAAAAAAAAAAAAAATTCATTTTTATTGCTAAGTTGTGATTCTTGCAGCATAGTTTCATGATTAAATGATCCTTTAATGAGACTTTCCTTCATTAGAGGTTTTATGTGTTAGACTATGCTTGTTTTAATAGTAGACCGTTTCTGTATGTGTGGGTCACTGAGTTCACATCTACCTCCTCTGCTCGTCGCACTTGACAAAACAAATATCTCAACTTTTGTCTCACCTGGAAGAACCTTCAGTGTTTTACGTCATTCAATAGCAACTTCCTGTTTCCTGTTTAGGGCATCTGGTATCTCCATTTACCGCAAACATCAGTGCCTGTGACCTATTAGATGACCTTGTCAGATAACGCATGGTTTTAGTCTCTCCTCCAGTCCCTCTTAAAATTGTTTTGTTGTCCTAATTTGAAAGGAACCAGAAGAAGACCATATTCCTGATGCATCTATTCTAACGACATTAAGGATTTAAGGCATAGACGGCAGCACAGAGGCAATAATCATGACAGCAATAGTGTCATGATAGAGGCCGGGGTCTACCATACCAGGCAAGACCCAAGATACAGTCTGTGCAAAGATGCCCCTGCGACAGTCCAGCACATAATAGCAGGGTGAAAGATCCATGCAGGCAAAGCATACATGGAACACCATAACCAAGTGGCTGGAATAATGTGCAAGAACATGTGTGCTGAGTTTGTACTTAAGGTCCCACAGTCAAAGTGGGAGACTCCACCAAGGGTGATGGAGAATGAAATGGCTAAAATACTGTGAGACTTTCAGATCCAGACCGACCAACAGATGACGGCTAACCAACCAGACATTGTGGTGGTCGACAAGCAAGAGAAGAAGGCAGTGGGTTTAGATGTAATAATTCCAAGTGACTGTAACTTCAGGAAGAAGGAGCAGGTGGCGCTTAGCTTTGCCTAGCTTAGCTTAGCTCATCATAGTTTTGTGTATGTTGCCATTCTCCTGTACACATTTTGTGCGGTGGAATTTTACTCCCGTATATAATACGACCCCCAAAATTAATGGATGATTTTTGGGGATAAAATTTTCACATTATACATTTAATACAAAAATAAAGTGCATCCATACCTGCTTCTTCCTTTTCGAGTCACGGGGGTCACTAGTGCCCATATTCAGCAGTCACTGTGCGAGAGGCGGGGGACACCCTGGACAGGTCTCCAGTCCATCACAGGGACACAGAGAGACAAATGAAACAACCATTCACTCTCTCACTCACACCTAGGGACAATTTAGAGTTACCAATCAATCTAACATGCATGTTTTTGGTCTGTGGGAGGAAACTGGAGCACCAGGAGAAAACTCACGCATGCACGGAGAGAACATGCAATCCACCCAGAAAGGCCCCGGACTGGGATTTGAACCAGAATAACCTGTTCGCTGAGAGGCAGTAGCTCTACCAACTGAGCCACTGTGCCACCCCAAAAATAAAATAATAAACTTAAATTTAAAATGATCAATTTAAGTACGTGCGTGTGTGTGTGTGTGTGTGTGTGTGTGTGTAGGCAGCTGTGGCTGAGTGGTTAGAACGATCATCCTCCAATGGGAGAGTTTGGGGTTTGATTCCACCAGCAGTCACATGTTGAAGTGTTCCTGGGCAAGACACTGAACCCCTCACTGCCTCCGATGTGTCTCATTGATGCATGAATGTGATCTAAAGCACTGATTATTCTGTATAGATTAATTATCTCTGTAGAGATGTAGTAGAGTGCTGTATGAATGTGTGTGTGGAGGTAAACGAGGGCACAGATTGTGTTGTAAAGAGCTTTGAGTATCTTGATTAGATAGAAAGGTGCTATGAGTCCATTTACCATATGCACAACCCTACCACCACCAGTACTTGCACTAAAATTTGAAGCTCATGGATCTACGGGAAGGCTTCACAAAACATGCAGAGTTGGAATATGCAACACTTTTTTTTTTTCCCATGCCAGCTTTATTGTATTTACACAAGGCCAAACTTACTTACAACACAATATCTCCGTTTTTTCCAATGTAAAAATGTCGGAGGAATGAAATCAACAAAACCACTCCTGTTGTTCATTTGTTTTGACATGTAGTTTCCTGGAAATACTTGGTTTTTGACAGAAAGAAAACTGAAAAGGAAACCGGTTAAGTGGAATAGCAGGTTGAGTTTTTACACAGCCGATTAATTTTAAACCATTTCAGCACGTCTGGCATTTTTCATGTCAGTTCCACTTGTTTTGGCAAAACGACTACTTCAGTCTGCTCCTATTCTGAGGCTGCAGCAATTGTCCAGCAACAAAAGTGACACTAAGACTTTTGTTTTAATGAGTTTTCATTGAAGTTGGAAATATGAAAGTAACGCTTTAAGTAAAGCATTTAAGACATTTTATAAACCTCAACTTTCAGTGTGCATGAGCGTGAATGCATTTTACGTTATCTGCATGGTGAAAATATTTGGGGTTGCCTTTAAAGCAGTAGGCAGCAACTACAAGATGTCCTGTACTATTTAATTTTTGTTTGTAATTGTCTCCTTCCATTGAGACTGCACCACACTATGTTCTGTTTGTATCATAAATTGTCATGGGACACCACAAAGTTAGGTGGCAACATATAATCTGCCACGCCTCTTTGCATGCTTCCACTAACATCTCTGATGCTGACTCCCTTTTCTGTGAGGTTGTTGCCAAGTAAAGGCTTGGTAATAGATTTACTGCCGGTAAGCTTGTTACACGAGAGGCTTGAAAGGTCAGGTAATAACACTCGTATAGTTCTCCCAACAACCAGCGGTAAGAAAGAAAGGTCAGCTTTTTTAGTGGTAAAATGATTAGATGAATCTGTTGAACAAACGCCTGACTTTATTTAGATTTACGTTTATATTGAAATAAACTGTGGCTAAAGTAGCATCAGCGAGACTTCAAAGTGTGCACCGCTCCTTCTCTCACCGGCCTCCTCCTTAGTGTCCTGCTTTTTTTATTGATATCCCGTTTATGCTGGCTCCCTTTTTGTCAGCGCTAAGGATTGATGGTCTTTGTTTGTGGGGAAAGGCACAGAAATCTCCACTGCTGCTCAGGTCCAAGTTCCGAAGCATAAACCAGTAACCCAGTTTTAATTGCTGCCTCCATCTATCACCTGTCAGGACAGCCAGGGTGGTTGATGCAGAATTTAACCGTAGATCTCCAGCCGCTGCTCTGTGTGGTGGCCTTATTGTAGCTCTGTGCTTATTTATTAGTTGCATTTTATCTAAACGGCAGGTTTGGACAGAACTTAACTAATCACACAAACTACAGTAAGCCTTTCCTTTCTTTTATTAGCATTGCCACCTACAGCTTTCACGTTTATTGGCATTACTTGACACCCTCTGTAATTAAATCTCTTATTTGTGCTTTTGACAGTTAGTATGAATGCCTTGTAAATCTAGTTTGACTAGTTATGTGCTCACAATTCCTGCCTTTTTAAATCTTAATCGTCAGCTGCATATTTCTATCCAATTCAACCAAGTTTCATGCTTCTTAATAACTTTTAGGAGCCTGTGAGAACAGTAGGTTTAAGCTTCTTTTTATCAGAACTTTATTTGCACTTTCACCTTGCAGTAGAAAAACTTGGATGGGTATTTCCGTCTCCAAACATTAGAAGTGTCAGATCGAGCATCGTTTTACATCTGACCTAAGTTCAGTCGATGGCGAACACCACAGGGCCCCCCTCCTCATTTATTTTAGTTTTCAAAATACTTTTTTGGTGTTACCCCCTTAAACGTGCATCCACAGTGACTTTCAAAGTCAAGCGCAGGGAAGATAGAGGCTTAAAAGCAATAAATAACCAAATGTTATCAGAGTCGTGCTGAAGGAAGAGGATGCAGCTGTATGAACAGGACCCAGGCTCGAGACAGAGCACTGCGTGCTTCAGGAGTCTTTGAGGCCCGGCTTAAAAATGGGACTCGGGAGACACGGCGAACCTTGTCGTCAGTTTATTTTTCTTAGTTGTTTTATCTTTCGAGCATAAAGTAAACCACACAGACCTCTGCTTTTTTTTTTTTTTACTTGTTTTGACCACATTTCACAAAAACACACTTAAAATTTCACTTTGAATTGAATTCTACCTGTTTAATAAATTGGCAACTCTACCATGTTTGGCCACTGCTAAGTTAACAGATCTCACTGTTAATGATCTTTGGTTACACAAAGCAAAACGATGAACCCAAAATAAGTGTTTCACAAAGTTTATTTTTTGTGAACTTCTTATTGCTTTCAGGAAAGGACTTGTCCTCTCGTAGTGAAACAGACCTCAACTGTATCTTTGGGAAGAGGACAAAATCTGCCAACGACCAAGAGCAGGTAAGATGATTACCTTTTGTTTTATGAACCACATTTATATATTCCAATTTTTGTAATCTAACCTGAACAGGGCAACCTCTGATATTAATCTAGTCATAGTCGGGGCTCAACAGAGGAGTTGATATTCCACTGACCTGGTGGTTTGAGTGTATTTGTCTCTGTTATTGCTAGTGAGCGTCCATACTGATGGTCTTCCCAGACTCTCTGGTATTATGCGATCCTTTTGCTACTGCAGGGCCCGGTTCCCAAGCAGCCTCTGGCTGTAGATTATCCATGTCGGCATGTGCAGCTTTAACAGTGCCAAAAGGCCACTGATGGTGGCAAGAACACTTAAATCCAGTTAAGGGATTTTCACTCTTACCACTTCCTCCTCTCCTTCACACTTCTCTTTTTTCTGCCTCTGACTTGGAGCATCACTTCAGTGGGTTAAATCAGCCAGAAGGAATTATTAAAGTAAAAATTGTGAGCTTTACAGAAATCCTAGGTGATGACGCTTGCGTAAAAGTTTATTTTGCTATTGGCATCGGTACATGGCCACTTCAAATGTCACTTTGGCACTTGATGACATGATAGGTTTCATGCATTTTAAAAGATAACTCGCAGGCTAAGGCAATTTCAAGTTGCATTTATGCATGGAAATGTTTTTTTGCTATCCTTGAAAACAAAACTTGGTAAAATTAAGTTGCTTGTGGATGCAGTTCATTAGTTAATAATAATAGAAATTAAAGAATAAGTCATCTACTGATAATTTGTTTGTGAGGCATCTGAGAATCTCACAGGTGCTGCAATGAGTCACATCTGTCCTCTTCAGTTAATTGATTGGCTTCAAAGTCACAATTAATCCACCTTTTATTGCGCTGATTGATTTGTGCTATAGCATTTTATTTATGAACACAGGATAGAATAACACAGATATGAAGGTGAAACAAGAATCTACAATTCTTTGTGTTTATGATGAAATAATACATTTTTCTGTCTTTAAACAGACCAATGGCCACAAGTGTACACAAATAAAAAAAAGCCAGCAGGATAAAAACAAAATAACTTTTGGGCACCAGTGCAAAGAAAAACCTTGTTTCATTCCTGTGTTTATCTCGAACATTTGTCTTGGAAGAAATTGGCATCTTAAAAATCCATAAATTGTACAGAAAAGCCTTCTATTCCCATGCAGGGACTGAGCCACAACATCACAATGGCAGCTCCTCCCTAGCTGAATAACATTGGAAATGAAGGCAATACACACCATCATTTTCTCCTTAATCGTTTGGTTATGGGTTGTTATTTTTCAGCCAGAAGGGGCACCATTGACCATATTGAAACACTGACAAACATTACAATGGTTTCCCATGAGGCTTTGTGTTGAAGCTAAGCAACGTTTGAGGCTGCTGGTAAAAAACGTGATTGACCAATCAAGCTCAAGGCATTTTGCCTGATCTCCATTGAGTTGGCGAGTGTGTTTGTGACACTGTTGGTGACCTTTGCCTTATGGTGATCTTTGCTTAAAGACATTTGGCAATGCTAAACAAAAACAAAAAAAAATGTATTCTGTAAGTACACATGGAATAATCGTAATGCCCCAAAGTGTTATACATGTTTAGAGCTTTGGCATCCTGGTGTGTTTGATCACATTAACACTTATCTGCATCCTGACAAGGTAAGACCCAGAGGCCCAAACAAATCTGCATGGACTTCTTTAGACCTTCCCTTCTTCCCCTCATGAATCTTCCAGCTCTTCATCCACCACCCACTGCTGTCTCTCCAGCATCCCTTCCACAAGACCCCACTGCGGGTGTTTTCCTTCCTCCACAGTGATGTTTCCTGCTCGCCCCTTATCGCCGCTCACAACACTCCATGAAACAGACAAGCACACAGACACACCGTCAACTGTCCCACAGCCTTCAGTTCATCAAAGGCAGCACTAGTTGTGTTTAAAATAGCGTGAGAACATACGAGAAGAACGTACTAATTGTATTTTACACGTAGGCTCTTAATATTTATGTCTCCTACATTTCTGTTGTTGAGGTTACAAACTCTTTATAGATACAATGCAAACTTTTTTTTTGTTTTATAGTTTCATAATGTGTAATTTTAAAATGTATCTACATTGAGACATTTTCATACTACAAAGGAAATGTATGCAAGAAAAATGTTTGCAACAGTCCAGAGAAAATCCTATTACAATGCCAAAAACACAAAATTAAACAGTAAAGACTTATATTTAGTGATGTACTTTATAGTTATATAGTTTAGTGATGTTTTTATGTAAATACTTAATTTAAGAAAATAAATTAATTACCACAATTTCACCCACAGCATATTTTGTTTACTGTAAAGACTTTAAAATGTATGCTTAAAGCCATAATTTACACTACTTGAACTGAAGCTTTGGTGTAGCACTTGTCCATCCACATGGTTTTTGGTTATCCATCATCTATCCCACGCTTGCATACCTCCTCCATCTCCTGCCTTCTCTTGCACCCCTCAACACAATTACTCACCGCATGACAAACGACAGGCTCTCGCTGCCGAGATATCAAAACGCGCCGGCCACTCCTAAATGAAGGGACTTTGGCAGCCCTGCGCTCCCTGTGCTTATCGGCGGGTGAGCAGCGCCCCTGGCCGTCCTGCTCTCTCTCTTCCCCCTTTCTTCACCACCCCTGCACTTCATGCCCTCCTCAGGGGGTTTAGTTAGGGGAGCCACATGGAGGGCCAGCGTAGCTTGATTTATCTCCCTTGCCCCGCTGCCCAGCCACTCAGGCAGGCCGAAAGAGCCGACGAGGCTCCAACGGGCCTCGGCTCGAAAGCCCGGCATTAGCTGAAATAAACCATTCTGCCGCCCAGTGAAAAATGTCCTCTGATTGGATAATTAATCAGTCAAAGGGGAGCGACGCGGCTTGTGGCTTGAGGGACCCAAGTGGGCGACCGCAGAGGGCCTGCTGATAAATAGACTCCCCGCCGATTCATACATCAACAAAAGTTAGTCATTTTTTAAAGCCGCCAGCCCAGTTGAAAGGTGGAAACAAGCAGTAGTATTTTTTGTCCACCTAGATTTCCTTTTTTTTCTTTTTAGGAGGTGGTTCGCATTTTCTTTTAAATGCAAAAGTATTTTTAAATAATGATTTTGAAGATTTGGCAATATAATATGAAAGAAAAGAAACGGTAATAACTAAATAAGAAAACTATATTTTTTATTTGACAGGTATAAGACTGATTTTTTTTTCTTCCCTGTATTACTTATTTGACTTTGACTTAGTACCATCAGCGATTTCAACTTTCATTTTACAACTTTGAACTTTTCTAAAAAGTACAAACAAATAACGACTATTAACAAAATCTAACTTATTTTTTTGTTGAGTAATTGTTTTTTTTTTTTTGTGATCACCACAAACATTAAAGTTGTTCCAACATTGATCCATTCATTAGTCCTTTACTCCCTAAAGTGTCAGAGAAGAAAAATGGCTTGGTATAATTTGGTACAAGCCTCGAGTTGACGTCTGAATCTCCAGCCAGACAGCGGGTATGGTGCACCCTGATATCAGGTCAGTGCGACCCTACGGCCTCTCCCACTCCCACTCGTGTTCAGGCACAAAGAACGGAGGATCAGGCCTCGTCGGGTGGCACCTGTTGCAAGGGTTTGCTGCCCACGCATCGTCCACATGAAGGATTGTGCATCAGCAGGGGCTCCCTTGATACCACCACGTTAAGGAATATAGAGCAGGGGTGACATGAGTTAGAGACTTGAACATTTGGCAGATGTGTCACCAAGGCGCCTGCACTTTGATGGGCGGAGCTTAGAAATGAAATTTTGCTGACAACACACAACCAAAATGTCATTTTAGTACACAAATTGTTTGTAAACTATTATAGGTAAATAGGTTATGTTTGAGGCCTACAAACAATAAGTCAGCTTTTATTTGTGCCAAGGAAAAACAAGAAACGGGGCCTGTCATGTTCAAACTACTGTAATTTAAAAGCTGACTTCATGCGTGCTCAATAATCCAGGTAGATAAACGTTGAGTCAGGTCCTCTGGATGGATTCTTCTTTGACGAAACGAAAAGTTTCAACTAAGAAGAATCCGTCCAGTGGACCTGACTCAACCTTGTTAGTTTAAAAACTGTCTTTAATTTCCATTATTAGAGGCAGGGCTTTTTTCTCTTTGACGTTTGTATTCTTAAATTTAAATTGTTTTTCTATGTGTGGTAAAATAAAAATATTGACTTGGTAAGCATTTCAACTAGCTAGTAATTGATGTCTACAATTTTATACCAGACAGCTTCATGGTATCTTTTATGTGGGGAGTTTGAGTGTACTGTTTCCTATAATTACCACTATGAATAGAAATACAATAACTAAGGGAAGATTTTGTGTGTGTGTGTGTGTGTGTGTGTGTGTGTGTGTGTGTGTGTGTGT
>NC_056509.1:31751572-31771988 GCF_014905685.2 Nematolebias whitei
GTGTGTGTGTGTGTGTGTGTGTGTGTGTGTGTGTGTGTGTGTGTGTGCGGCTCTGTTATCCATCAACTTGCAGCTCTGATCTGTTGAAAAAAGGGCATGCTGGTGTAAACGTGCATCAGCGCAGCACGGTTGCTGCCATTTGAACTGGCCGGTGCGCTCATGCAAGGTGCTGTGCTCGTTGTAGACCATTCTCAGATAACATCTTATTGCCTTCAGCAAAGGCTTTCTGTCTTGAGCATGTTTGTTGACAGACCCTTTTACTTTTACTGAGGAAAATATTGAGACCCGCCAAAAACACCCCCCCACCCCCCATGTAAACACAGAAACCACACATTTGCCATTTACCTCCCTGGCAGTTCTGTGGACTGCTCCCTGCCAGCTTGCTGCCAGCTTCCTGACACTTACAGATTAGTGCAGGACAAAAAGGAGAAGGGAAAAAAAAAAAGAATATGGTGTCTGTCTCATAGTTACAGGCCTCAGCTACAATACATAGGAGCTGGATAATTACAGCCTTGTAGCGCTACCAGCCAAAGATTTCAGGCCCTCTCAGCTGTTTACAGTCACAGACTACCATTTAATTACTGACTCTTTTATCTAATAAATCAAAGTATCTTCCCTCCCTAGGGTTGGGGCGTGGGACCCCCATTTTTATGAGATGGGATTGTATTTAAGTCTATAATAAAGAAGAAACACAGGCCAGTCATAACGCATGCATACTGTTGTCCTTATTTGTTACATGTGATTAACATTTTTTGTTCTGGGGACAAAATGCATTTGTTTTTTTTTCATTTACACGTAATGTGTGTTCTTAGCAGATTTCTTTGTGGAAGCTTCTTATCTTGTGTCACAGTCAATGGCCTTTGTGCGTTTCATTTTTATTTATTTTTAATACCTTTTGTTATACTTTGTGCGAATGCTATTTACTCAGAACAAGATAATTAACATTGGGCTTGCTTTTAAGATATTTTCAAGTAGCTTGCTAGTCTACTGCAGCGTTTACATATTTGCCATGAAATAAGGCATCCACCTGCTTTTCTGTCCACCCACGTCATGTTCATGAAGGATGGGCTGCTGGACTTGTGCGCTCATCAGGGAAAGACAGCTGGCTAATCAGGCCCTGATCCATAGACCCCGAGTATCACCAAATTTATTATTGTGGCAGGACAATGAGGGCACACTCATGCAATTACAGACCCAACCAATATTGTTGAGCAATTATTGAAAAAAAGGCGAAGACTGCAAAAAGGCAATTTTAAAGAAAATAAATGGGCATTTGCTGCACTGTCAAATTCTAATTACCACAATAAACCCTTGCAACAGTTCCTACTTATGCAAAAATGTATTTACCTTTTTTAATTTTCCAAAACTCTGGTACAAGTAAACTTGGCAACTTTGCATTCAAGTCATCCATTATGTATTATCATACAAGTATAGCCAGTATAACCAGCTAACCTGTCAAAAACCATAATGCCTTTCCTTAGTCTTACTTGAGGTTTTAGAATGTTTTCTATGAAGCAAAAAAAAAAAAGCCCACTATATATATATATATATATATATTAGGGCTGCAACAACGAATCGATAAAAATCGACGATTAAAAGTGTTTGCAACGAATTTCATTATCAATTCGTTGTCGCGCGATTAAGCGTCTTTCACGGCGCTGCGGAGCTGTTTTGTTCACCTGTAGTTCATTGTCAATGCTGACTGACTGAATAAAGTTTGAGGAAAAAAAACAACTCTGCAGCGTGAGTTGAACAGAGCGAGGGGGAGGAGGAAGCAGAGCAGAGGCGGTGTTTTCAAAGGTAATTAACCGCGGTAAAGTTAGTTTTACAAATGACCGACGCAGAGAAAACTGTTGACCCAAGTCCTACAAACAGTGGGAGCGCTTGACAAAGATTAAAACTGCGCAACATGCAGCTTTGAAAATTGACGTCACGACACGGGAGAACTACGGAGGTGAAACGTAAACATGTCGGAGTCACGAGGAGGACGAAGAAGCTGAACAGCAGATACAACTCGTCTCACTCCCGTCTCATGTGTTAGAGGTGAGTCTCTACAATATTCTACATTTGTTCTGTTTCCAAATGAGAAAACGTAACGTCAGTCTCTGTAGCAGAAGCTGCTGCTTGTTTGTTTGTTCTCTGATTAATGGCGGTGATAGAGGACGTGTGTTACTTTTTATTTAATTTAATTGGTACAAGCAGTGTTTAAATGTGATTTATAAATAAATCTTACACAAGATAATAATTTAATGATTAAGCTTCAACTTTTAATTTGCTGGCAAAGTCTGAAGACACTGCTTGTATGGCAGGGTGAATTGCATTTAAACAGGAATTAAAGTAATTTATTACATCTACTCAAATGTGTGTAATTAAGTATTATATATATATATATATATATATATATATATATATATGTGTGTGTGTGTGTGTGTGTGTGTTTAATTGCACTTTTAGCTACTTTTGCCTGAACCTAACACTGTAAGTGAAACAAGGCATTTCTTGAGTTGCTGTAAATTATGATATAATACATATTTACTCTCTCATTCCAGAAAACAACAAACGATGACAGCCTTCATGATGGGACAGACATCAAGCAGCTGTCTTCACTGAAAGCATCTTTAACATGATCGTCACTGACATGAGGCCTCTGTCGATGGTTGAAGACGAAGGCTTCACTACAATGACAGGTCACTTTTAATCCAGGTTACAATAATCCACACTTTTAATCCAGGTTACACTCTTCCCTCAAGGACACATTTTACAAAGTAACTACATATTGTGCAGGTATAAAGCATACATTTTGTATATATTTTTGTGTACATTTTTTTTTAAGCTATTTGACTAACTTTTATTTTTTATTATTCAATATTTTACTAACAGAATAGTCAAATAGCAACCTGTTTTTTGTGCGTATTGCTATGTCAATCAAATGTTCAATTTTGGAATAAAGGGGTGGAAATTAAAACGTGTTTTTTTGCCGATTCATTGATTAATCGGGGAAAATAATCGGCTGATTATATATGCATATATATATATATATATATATATATATATATATATGATGGATCTACAGATAAATATCTGAATTAGCAACATAATGGCTGCAGATTTGGATCAAATGCCAAAAAAGGACATCTCTTAAAGCCTTTGTTCTGAACTTTTAGCCGCCTCTTGATAATTTGTAAAAATTAAAGAGACTTTTGTCCTGATCAACACCGTTAGTTTATTAGTGTAAACAAACTGAACAGTGTTCTAAAGATTTTATTTTTGATGGGTTTTATTGGGGAGAAAAGTTTAGCATGTACTACAAAGAACCATTTCCATCATTTCTCCTGGCTTCATTGACTTTTCTACTGAATACGTTGGCCTCCGTATCTTGGCACCTTGGCCCATGTTTTGCTATTGGCTTTCTATTGGCTACATTAGTAGGGAAAGATTGAACTGGAGTGTCTTGAAGGAGACGGCCTGTTGAATGTCTTTCCACCCTCTCCTTTTCTTTGGGACCCTCTATGGACCCTCCCTGTGTTCCCTGCCCAACCCTATTCCCCGCCAGGGGAGTGAGTGGATCAGGAAAGGCCCGATAGCCAGCCAGACTGCTCCTCTGCTGAAGGAGCCTTATCTCAGAGCAGCACACAGTGCATTGAGCGCATCCTTTTCCTGGGGTTTTGCGTTTGGGAGGAGAGAAGTCTGTGGTATAGGAGGAGAAAGGGTAGACACGGCTCGATTATAGGTGTGTTTCCCAATCTTCCACTTCTCAACCTTGCCTTTTTTTTGTGGCTTTTTTAAAATCTCTGCAATTATGTAAACTAATCTAGTCAATGTGTCAAGTCTCTTTCAAGGTGTGAGTCATTCCAAAACTTTCAAGGGTTTACAAATCACTCATTTATTTTATTATTGAAGTTCTATAAACAAGATGAAATGGAATCTATAACACATTGTAATGGTTTATAGTGCAAAAATGTAATGTTGTATTGAAAGTTTACCTGTACATAATCAGATTTTCAAATCCTGCATTCCAAAAAATACAGAAAAAATATATATTTCATATTCTGAAAGTATGTTTATTCACACTAATTTAATGTCTGAGAAATCTTAAACTATAAAAACTCAATAAATTGGAAAGATAACAAAATAACAGATGCTTAAATGCTTTCAGCCAGTTTTTCTCAAGTATGCTGGCGCATATGATATAAAAGATATATTTAATCTATCAGAATTCCTTGATTAGTTGATCATGTCCTATTAATCTGCTAATATGACGGCAGCAGTTCAAGCCCTGCGTTGAAAGTGATGTGAATACGTTACAACTAGGGATGCACAATATTGGATTTTTGGCCAATATCCCGATATGTTAAAACTTATTTGGCCGACACCGATATTTTTAATATACTTTCCTTTGTCAGAACATAGGCCTCTTATTTAGGCTTATTTGCTACAAAAATTGTGTAACCGCTGTAAGAGCTGGTGACATATATTCAGTAACAGCCATATGATATGCATAGCACTATTAAATGAAACGTGTTAAATGTTATTTATTAGCATTAATCACCTGCGTTACTGTCTCACTTGTGGAGGCTTTTTCCAGGTTCCTAGCTGCAGTGTGGGATCCTCTGCACTCCTGTGCCTTTTTAAGTTCTAAGTTTTTGTCTATCCATTGTGCCGTAAGACTAATCATGCTAACGGGGCTAACACAACCTCCAAATGTCTGTGGTAAAACTCACCCAAGTGCTATCGGCCATTAGCTTCTCAATGACGTCGGAAATGACGGCTTGTAACTCTGGTAAGGCTATGCCGGAAAAATATGTCTGACTGGGGATGATGTAGCAAGGCTCAACGTAGTCCATAAATCTTCAGAATCCAACATCCTCAATGAAAAAAAAACTTCCACACTGCCGATATTTTGACTTCTTCCTCTCAGCTGTGATCAGATCAGGTGGGCGAACGTGACGTCATCACATTGTGCTGCCGCTGCAGGCATCCTTGTCACTGGGTTGTCATACAAAAACAGCGTCTTTTATATCGGTGATTATTTTTATGGAATAGCCGATGTCCGATATTGAACTTTAACGCTAATATTGGCCTATACCGATACCAAGCCGATAATATTGTGCATCCCTAGTTAGAACATCAGATATCCATTATAGATTGTGATGGTGAAAGCACTACTAGAAGACAAATTTTCATGGTGATGCCGACACTAAGTTTTTATCTTTTGACTGTTTTGAAAGCCGGCCATGTTTAAAATTGGCTACAAACAGAATTTTTTATAAACAAATTGATTGCTTCAGTCTTTACAACCATTTAGTAAAAACACCCATCAGGTCTGTTCAATGCACCAAATTGTTAATTGGTTAGACTGAGCAGATGTTTAATCATGAATATGTTAAAGCGTAAATGTTAAACATACATTGACATAACTATAGCTATTAAAACCATGAATGTTAGTAAAACACATTAAATCAATGTGTTTACTGTTGATCTAAGATTCATTGTTTCAATAATTATGTTGGGAGTCTTGTAATGCTTCTTTCATGCAAAACTACATCAGGTGGCAAAAATACAAGACAAATGCCGATAGAAAAATCTAAACATTTAAAGCTCAGTTTTTTTATTAGCGTGTTAACTTTCTATATTTCACACCAAGAAAGCTCTCCAGTGCTGCCAGCACTGCTGACTGGATCTGTATGTGTTGTCGTCCAGCCTGTGCACAGCACAGCATTTCTTCTGCTGTCGGATCAGGGTCTAATGGAATCCCCAGGCAGTGAGGAACAGCCACATACTGAGCTCATGCCACCTTTCCCTGATGATGAAGACGATGTTTCTCTCAGTCACTCTCCTCTTATTCTTCCCTTGCTCATTCAGCCTCTCCCCCTCCTGAGAGTAATTTCACAGGCAGTTCTAAAGTGGCCTCCAGCCAGCTTCCCAAGTCCCAGTTACATGTTGTTTGGTGCTGTCAGCTCTAAGCCTCATCTTCACTCTCCCAAGCAGAGAGGATGCCATTGTGCAGTAACAGGGAGT
The DNA here is from genome assembly GCF_014905685.2 of Nematolebias whitei. Taxonomy (NCBI): domain Eukaryota; kingdom Metazoa; phylum Chordata; class Actinopteri; order Cyprinodontiformes; family Rivulidae; genus Nematolebias; species Nematolebias whitei. Next base: position 31,757,591 of record NC_056509.1, read on the forward strand.
ATAGATTTTTAGTGGGAAGCTGGAAAGTTTTGTTTAATGGCACCTCACCTGAAGGGCTTTATATTCCTCTTGTTAGAAGTTCTGGTTGTCTAGTCTAGATCTTAAATGGTGGAAAACTTTGTTTAGCCTCTAAAGTCTGGTATACACTGCAATATATTTTTTTAAAACCCTGAAAGACGTGAGCATGTGAGCTTGATATTATAAAGCCTCGATTGTAACTTATGTCATAAGATTTAATGGATGCTGTACAATATTTTTTTAATGCAGTAGCAGCAGAATAATGACACAAAATAGCATCTGAATGAGCTATCACTCCAACAATGAAAGAATGAAAAGCGAGTGTATCAACATTCTTATTGAATTCAGACCAAAGAGGGGGACAAAGTAAGCTGTGAATGCGGTCATGGCTGAGGAAGACGCCTGCCACACAATATTGTATCACAATACTTGCAGAGACTTTCTAACACAGATATTTATCATAGGACATGTTTAGCTGTGGCAGAATGTCAGTGAGCCTGTCACACCAAACAACCACAAATTCAAGCTCTCAACCAAAGATATTCTTACAATTTTGTCCAAACAGATTTTCTTTACTCTGGTGTCTACATGGCCTAAATCTATCCCCACCCCCTTAATATTTGATACTTTAAAATGAGTTAGATTAGGAACAGCCTCCATTTAACATTGTTTATTGCTAACTTCTTCACACCGATAAACTTTTATTCAGTCAAAGTATGACACGGTATAAAATTAGTATTTAGAATTTTCCAACAAAGTTAAGTCAGGTCCTCTGGACGGTTTCTTTGTGTTGAAACGTTTCGTCTTTCAACCAAAGGACTTCATCATTTGAGGAGCCACAACAAAGGCTCTAAGTCTATCTCCTGTAAGTAGCACACTCACATATGGGCCAAGCAGTTTGATGTTTTCTGGAGTATGCACTCTCCACAGTCGACTCCTCTGAGGCAGCCATGGCCAAAGTGGTTCTAAACATCAAAGTTCATGCTCAATAATCCAGGTAAAAAAAAAGACTTGATTTTTTTACCTGGATTATTGAGCATGAACTTTGGTGTTTAGAATTTTCTTTATAGAATACATTTTTTAAATTTACTAGGTCTAAAGTATGAAGACATTATTTTTTCTTCTAGTTTCTCTGAACAAAAAAAAAATCTTAAAAAAAATCTCTCAATCTGACTTTTTAAATTTGTGCTGTGTGTAAAAACTATAACTACCGGTAACATGGTATTTATTAGCATTTATAACAAACTTTTACATTAAATGTTTGTACATCAAAAGTAACATTAAGTCTTAATTTATAAAGCTTTGACATTGCATACTGTGTAAAAACCCTGAATTGTAGATCATTTTTTAAAGGAACCATTTTTCACTACTACAATCTTTGTTTTTGTGTAATTTTACTATTGAAACTTTTTATTTCACAAATGATGAAATTTATTTTAAAAATCAAAAGGTAACCAAGTTAAAAGTATAGAAAATCTACAGAAGCTGTACCTTTTTTTTTTTTTTTTTTTACATCTTTTTTGCTTAACACGGGTAGATTCTTGTTTATGTGATTTAATGCCGAGGCTCAAAGTCATGTAATCTGAATGTAAAAGTTTAAAGGCCGAACAATGAGACAACTCCACAAAGCTCAGTGTTTTCAATTTATCTCTAATCTGTAGTGTTTGAAAAATTCCATCCACTTTACCATCTGAGATAATTCACCGAGCGGCAGCATTGTTTAGTGTGATTCTCTAGAGGAGCTTCTGCATTCTTCTGGACAAATCATTATGCATTGAGTAGGCCATTAGGAAAATGAAGACAAATGGGTCACAGGGGCGAGGTGACAGATTGTACATGCTGTGGAGGTAAAATCTAGACCGTGCTGTTCCTAACAGTTGTAAAGTTGGCCCGGTTTAAAGTGTAGCCCAAAGGTTGGAGAGATGACTTTATGATCTCTTTATTTTGTCCTGGATTTTAAAATGGAAAACGCCATTCTTTGATCTACTTTCAAGCCTAAAATTATTACTATTAATGTAGAAATATCCTCCTGACTTTTTTTTTTTTTCCAAAGCAATATTTATTTTGATTAATTTTGAAGCTGATGCATTGTCTATCCATTTTCTTTAACCCACTCGCTCCTTCAGCTGGTGTCCATCTCCAGCAGTCACTGGGGTGCTACAGAGGAGTACACTGGACTGGTCACCAGTCCATCACAGGGACACAGAGAGACAAACGAGACGGACCACTAGGGGTGCACCGATAAATTGGCCCCAATTTCCTTAATTTTGGGTGATGCGATCAGGCGATACACGAGAAACAGATTTTACCTTCTTTTTTTTTTTTGTAGTTTTAACAACAATTGTCTAAACTTCATTTATATTTCAGAGCGCTATCTCATGGCCAGTTAAAACAAGTTTGTATTGTTTCTAGGATATTGTTCAAGGGTATGTTTATCAATAAAATAAGATTGGAAAATTGAAGATGCATTGTGACCTTTTAACACATGACAGTGTCGCTTATAAAACAAAATCGGTATCGGCAGGTCAGGATTTTTAGAGATCGGTTATTGGCCAGAAAACTGCAATCGGTGCGCCCCTACTTAATATACTAAAACGTGCACTTACTGGAGACCATTTAGAATTGTCAGTTCATCTTACGTGCATGTTTTAGTATATTAAGTAAGGGTGCACCGATTGCAGTTTTCTGGCCAATTACCGATCTCTAAAAATCCTGACCTGCCGATACCGATTTCGTTTTTAAGCGACACTGTCAGGTGTTAAAAGGTCACAATGCATCTTCAATTTTCCAATCTTATTTTATTGACAAACATACCCTTGAACAATATCTTAGAAACAATACAAACTTGTTTTAATTAGCCGTGAGGTAGTGCTCTGAAATGTAAAGGAAGTTTAGACAATTGTTCTTAAAACTACAAAAAAAATCTGTAAAATCTGTTTCTCATGTATCGGCCAATCGCCGATCACCCAAAATTAAGGAAATTGTCCGATTTATCGGTGCACCGCTAAATCTAAGTCAGCAATTCAAGTTAATGTTCTGTGTGAGTGAAGAAACAACACATTTTCACTAAAAGGTGTTTGTCTTAGTGGTATTTATAAGAACTCAGATTTGTTTTGCCCCATTTCAGCCCTACTCTGCACCTCTTCACTGAACTGTATAGTACACTGCCTGGCCAAAAAAATGTTCCCACCAAAGATAAAGGTCACACACTTAATATTTCGTTGGACCGCGTTTAGCTTTGATTAAGGCATGTATTCACTGTGGCATTGTTTCGATAAGCTGCAATGTCACAAGATCTATTTCCATCCAGTGTTGCATTAATCTTTCATCAAGATCTTGCATTGATGATGGCAGATTCTGACCACTGCACAAATCCTTCTCCAACACATCCCAAAGATTCTCAATGGAGTTAAGGTCTGGACTCTGGTGGCCAATCCATGTGTGAAAATGATGTATCATTCTCCCAGAACCACACTTTCACAATTTGAGCCCGATGAATCCTGGCATTGTCATCTTGGAATATGCCCGTACCATCAGGGAAGAAAACAATCAATTGATAGAATAACCTGGTCATTCAGTATATTCAGGTGGTCAGCTGACCTCATTCTTTGAGCACATACTGTTGCTGAACCTAGACCTGACCAACTGCAGCAACCCCAGATCATAGTGCTGCCCCCACAGGCTTGTACAGTAGCACTAGACATGATGGGTGCATCACTTCACCTGCCTCTCTTCTTACCCTGATGCACCCATCACTCTGGACCAGGGTAAATCTGGACTCATCAGACCACATGACCTTCTTCCATTGCTCCAGAGTCCAATCTTTATGCTTCTTAGCAAACTGAAACCTTTTTCCCCCCAGTTAGTCTCACTGATTAGTGGTTTTCTTAAGGCTACACAGCTGTTCAGTCCCAATCTCTTGAGTTCCCTATGTGTGTGGAAATGCTCTTGCTTTCACTATTAAACATAACCCTGAGTGCTACTGTTGTTTGTCTTCGATTTGATTTCACCAAACGTTGAAGTGATTGCCAATAACAATCATTCAGGATTTTTTTCCGACCACATTTCTTCCTCAAAGACGATGGGTCCCCCACTATGCTTCCAGTTTTTAGTAATGTGATGGACAGTTCTTAACCCAATTTTAGTAGTTTCTACAATCTCCTTACATGTTTTCTCTGCTTGATGCCAATGATTTGACCCTTCTCAAACAAACTGACATATTTTCCACAACCACACAACGTGTCTTTCTACATGGTTGTTTAAGAAATGAGAAGCAACTCATTGCACTAGTTGGGGTTAAATAACTTGTTACCAGCTGAAAGATAATCGTCCATGCAGTAATTATCCAATAGGATGTGCATACCTATTTGCTTAGTTAAATCCAGGTGGCAACTTTTTTTTTAGTTAGGCAGTGTATGAAAGAGAAGAAATGGGTCTCCCAAAAAAATCGCTAAGTGTTGGAGATGGATTGGTTTTAATGGATTTTATTTTCTGTCAGTAGAAGTATGCTGACAGAAGTACTGGATTTATTTTTTATTTTTGTATGAAAGTCAAGATTCAGCTTACTTTAATGGCGAAGAACATTACAAGAGGAAGACACTTTGGAGCTGACTGTGCAAACAAACCTGTCTAAATGTAAAGTGTTGTAGATAAAGGATGGTAATTGTCAGAAACGTGACAGTTTTGATGACGGTGCCTCCTTTAAGACACCTATTGTTGCATCAACTCACTATTTTAGGCTTTTTCCTCCATAAAGACTGTTGCAGTAATCTTTGGCTGGTGATTGACAACTATTTAAGCTCCTTGGTTTACAATTGTTGAGCTGTCTTTGTCAGATTCTCTAAATGCGCCACAAAGCCTAAACTCTGTGTTTTTGTGTCTTTCCGGTTTAGGAGAGCAGCAAACATAATTCTTCAGATGAGTCGGAGGCGAGTGGGACGACTCCTCCCGAACAGGACGCAGAGCTCATCACCAAGACTGTGACCAGTTCTCTGAGCATGCAGGAGTATTTTGCACAGCGAATGGCCCAGCTGAAGAAATCTCGTGGAGCTGAAACTACAGCACCTTCAGCGGATGACCCAACTCAAGAACTCAGTCTGGTCAACAGCGGCAGTGGTCATGCAGAAGAACCTAAAAAGAAAAAGAAGAAGAAGAACAAAAAGCTTGTGGAAGTGGTAGAAGATGAGTCCGCTGCCCTCATCGTAGTAGATGACACAAACATGGACAAAGAGAAATCAAGGAAGAAGAGAAAACTTACAGATCTTGACAGTAATGCAAACGAGAACTGTAGCTTTGTTCTGGAGGAGAAATGTCAAGAACTGTGTTCTTCAAAGAATAAAAAACTCAAAAAGCGTGCCAAGAAAGGAGAGCTTTTAAATGGACATGATAAAACTGTAGAATGTGAGCTCATACAGGATGAGAAGAATAACCACAAAGAGGTCGATGTAGAAGAAGAATGTAATGAGCCGGTCGTCAAGAAATCTAAAAAGAAGAAAAGAAAGAAGAACCATTAAGAGTAACATGAATCTCAGGGTTAAGATTGATTTGTCTCACTTTTTAAAAACTTATTTTGCAATTCAAATGTCTTGACTATGAACACGACTATAAAGCTGTTCATTAGAAATATTCAAATGAAATTAACCCCATATTTTATCTCTTTGAGATCCTTCACAGTTCATGTATTTTTTCTTTAATCAGTTTAAAAAAGAAAATGGTCTCATGCTACATGATCTATTTAAGACTTTAAATCTGAATATGAGCTAAATCTTGACAATTATGATCTTTGGAAAGTCAGAAAAACGGATAAACCTGTACTCATTTTTAAATAAATCTAAAGTCTTGCAAGTTTGACTGTTTTATTTTTGTCTCAGACGTAAATGTTGCCTAATGTGAGGAACATTTTTGACTTTTGCGAGAAGGAAAATAAATTCACTCTAACAGTGGAAACATGATGCAAGTTGTTCAGCTGTAAAGGTAAATTTGTACCAACCAATCACAGGACGGCATTCTTGACAGTCACAATTTTCCACCTCATCAAGATGTCACGGTTTCTTAAACTTTAGAAACCCTTTAACAAGCCCGTCTTGTTCAACCCCTCTGCTATGAGTCAAAGGAGGAAAAGATTGACTGCAGGTGTCCAGTCCTGCACATGAAAACACTGGAGCACACCTTTTTGCTCTTAAGGGTTGAAACCTTTTGACATATTCTGAAACGGTTATTTGCAAAAGAAAAGTTTGACTAATCTTTTAGGCATCCACCTCTACAAAAAATAGTTTTTAGCGTTTCATTCGTGTTCGTCCATGAGTGTTTTTTTAATGTCAAACTGTTGACTCAAACATCCAACAGTTAAATCAGGTCCTCTAGACATTTCTTTTAATTTTTTTCTGAAATGTTTCATCCTACATCCAAAGGACTTCATCAGTCCAAGAAGCCACAACAAACTCAGTCTTATAAATGGCACCTCACATTGTGGGTCAACCAGTTTGACGGTGCTGAGATAGTTTCTGTTGTCCGCCCTTTCTCCCGCCAACTCGTTTGAGGCAGCCATGGCCAAAATGGTTCAAAACATCAAAGTTCATGCTCAACTGGTTCACCCACTATGTAACAGTGATTTAAGACTGAGTTTGTTGTGGCTCCTTGGACTGTTGAAGTCCTTTGGATGAAAGACAAAACATTTCAACAAAAATAATCATCCAGAGGACCTGACTTAACTTGGATTTTTTTACCTGGATTATTGAGCATGAACTTTGATGTTTGCTCAAACAGTTACTGCCAATTTTTTAGTAAAAGGCTTTGCAAAATGTGTAGCACTCGAAAGTTTGTGTTCAGTATCATTCTCAGCTACTACCACATGAAATTTTAACTATCTGTAAAACCAACTGGGTTAAAGCTATTTTTGTTGTGAAGTTGGATGTCTGTGGCAGCCATGATGTACTGGGTTAGTGACAAAAGCTGTGCATCTAGTGATTACTTCTAGAGAATTGTATTATTTGTCCTGCTATTAATAATTGATTTTGGTACCACTTTACACTAAGGCTCCCCTTATAGATGACTAATAAATAGTTTATAGATATGTTAATTCCTCAATTAACACTTTATAAATATTAATAACTGCATATTATGAATTAATTAAGGGTGACAAACTAAATGACCAGTTTCTTGCCAAACAGTGAGTCAAATCTTTTCACCAGTATATTTCATCTAGAGTTATATTAAATATTTCAGACTAAGTTACTACCTTGTAAGCTCAATAAGCATTTGTAAACCTATAATTTTTTAGCGTATAATATTGTATTTATCACTGCATTATAAGTATCTACAAATAATATATCCTAAAAATTTAGGTTTACAAATGTTTATTGTGCTTACAAGGTTGTAACTTAGTCTGAAATGTTTAATGTAACAACTCTAGATGAAATATATAGGTCGCAGATTTGACTCACAATTTGGCAAGAAACTGCTCAGTTTTGTCTGTCACCCTTAATGCATAATAAACAATTATTAATGATTTATAAAGTGTTTATAGAAAAATTAATAATGTATAACTATTTATTAGCCATCTATAAAGTATTGTAAAGTGGTACCTTTATTTTGGTAACAGATGGGCCCAGATATTATTGTCTGCTGTTGATAAGCAGGCAATACTGAACAAAAACATCATGCTTTAATAAAGTTGAAACAGCTCATTTAACCATTATTGGCACCTTTACACAAACATTTTGCTGATTTATATATTTTATTTTATTTCTCCCATCTATCAGTTAGCCTCTTTAGTCAGTATTCTGGTACTTCCTGCAGCCTCTACTTAGCCGTGTTAAGTTTATAGGAGTTGAGATAGAGGTATTTTTCTGGTTTCTTTTCAAATAGATTCATAATAAGATTTTTTTTTTTTCTTGGCTATTATTCAATGGAGCTTGATGTGAGCATCGGGTTACTGCCTTTTTACTCAAACCAAATTTTCTAATCCAGAATACAGTAATTAAATTCTGACATGCTATATAATCTGACGTTGTCTTTTATATATACGTAAAGAAGCCCCCACAGCATGAATTACAGCTTAAATGTTTTATCTTCATTTCTGAGGTAAAATTATTTGTATTTTAAAAATATTGTTTACAAGTTATGTCAGACCATGCATGCAAGCTCGAAAATAAACGGGCGCACGAGTTCTATTTTGCACTTTATATAAATTGTTTGAGGAACTAATTAATCAAACGATACGGAATGAGTTTGTTGTCAGTATTTATTTATTTTTTTATTTTATTATTTATTCTGGTTCTTAAATTTAGGAGTGACAGTAAAAGCCAGAAAAGAGTAATAGATCTTTGTTATTCATAAGCAAATATTGACTTTAAAAAAAAAAAAAGTTGTTTTAGCGGCTACATTCTTCCAAACACCTGTAGACTGTTAACCACATTATCTGACCCAGGAAAGTTTTTTTTTTTTTCTGAAAGTAAATGACAGTAAACTCCCACACTCGAAGAAAAATGCAGTGGCTCAACTTGCAGCAATTTTCCTGTCTTTTCAAATCAACCTAACTCGACTAATGAGTAAACGTTGTGAGACTGTTGGTTTTAGTAACCTAATCTGTTAGTTACAACCAACATGATTCTGTTTTACTTCTAAAAGCCCAGTTGCATTGAACCAACTTTACTTTAAATCAAAATGTTTAATTTAGTCAAATAACTTCACTATTTCAACTTAATTTGTTGCTATAGATAGTCTCAGAAAAGTTTATGCAAATTGTTACCTGAATTTTCTTCATTTGCAACAACTCATTTTACTTTAGTTGGAATAAGTACCACAAACTATTTCATGTTCTCAAAATGTTTATCAATATACTGTACATAAAATATTTTTTTTTTTTTACATTTTATAAGACCAATTCCTTTAAGTGAATGTATGTCCTATTAAAAAAAACAAAAAACTAAAACTAGTTCTTGCACAGGTTAAGAGTTGTAATTCTACTTGTAATAAAGTTCAGTACTACCTTTACTATTCAGACTGTGCTTTATTTTGAAGTAATTTGTTACTCTGTACTTAAAGACTTGGTATATCCCCAGTCCAGTCTATACCTGGGATAAGGGGTGTAGGCTTAATTATACACCATACTATGCATGGCCTACATCATGTCATACCCTCTGGCCAGATTCTCTCCCCCACCCCCTCCCACCCCCCTCCAATGTTATTAGTAGTGTCAAGTCATAAACATAAGAATAATGTAATACCTAAAACAATTTTCAGTCAGGTCATCTGGACAGTTTCTTTTTTTCTGAAACGTTTCACCTTTCATCCGGAAGGCTTCATCAGTCAAGGCAACACACAACACAAAACTGATTCTTCCCCCAAACAGCTTACTCCAAAGTGGAACAAACCAGTAATGTTGGTGCTAAGATGGTGAGCATTGACTTTTTTGGTAATACCTAAAAGTTACTACAGTGTTACCCTACCCTGCTTAGATAAATAAAGTTACTAACTGATCTTTTATGTATATGAATGTATTTGTTCAGTGCCCCGAGATAACGTTTATTGTGACTTGGAGCTATATAAATAAACTGAATTGAATTGCTACACTAAAGAGACTTGATCAGTCCTGAGCTCCTAAAATAGTTTAAATATTATCAAAAGTATATAGAAATCCCATAAAATAAAGAAAATTGCCCATCTCTCATTGTCCCAGCAAACTCTACTCCCCTGCTTGCGTTGTTGGCCGGTGGACACCATTTTGAATCCCTGATTCAGTTAAACGGGGCAAATATCCTCGGTTTGTGATGGTTTTATAACAAAATATAGCAATGTTTCATGTCTTTACAATGAATTGAAAACTCCAGTTTACGCTTAAAATTAAGTCACAGTTCATGACTCTGTTGATACACATTAATTAACAAGACAATTGTGATTGACTACCCATGTTAGATGGGTATATTCTGGCCAGGAGGGGTACAGTCTGACTTAGATTATTTATTTACATATAGTTTGGCCTAGGGCAGTTTATCCCCTGGGGTATTCTCGGGCCTGGGTCAAACTATACTTACATTTAATCTGGGCAGTGGTTAATTTGGCCTGTGACACTGGGTACATATGTGAAATTATGAAGTTGTTACCCTTCAGTCATAGGCTATGTGCCAGGGATGTACCTGGTACTTAACCTAATCTGGCACTTAACCTAATGCATACCAGGTAAGTACCATAAATACATGTATGTTTGGTAGCAATACATAATACTGTACACCAGGTACTGGTCTGTATTAGAATTGCTACCATTTCGGAGATGCTGAGACAACTACACCAAAAACTAAATGGTCACGTGGCAGCTTACTCACTCTCAAAAACAGAAGAGGACATTGTTTTGTAGAAAAATCAATTATATATATATATATATATATATATATATATACATATGTATAAGCAGAGAAGAAACCCAAACAGGACTCCAGTCAGCCATCAGGTGAAAAGGAGGAACCTAGACCAGTGGTCATTCCATATATCAGAATCAGTTTATTATTGCCATGTCAATGAACGAGGTTCACAAACTAGGAATTTGCTTTGACATAAAGGTGCGAATAGTAATAAAGTAAAATAAAGTAAAAATGAAAACATTACATAAGACCTGTGTACACCCACAAATAAAGTAAAAATGAAAACATAACATAACCATATGTACACCCATACAATAGAAAACAATAAAAAAGCTTAGAAAAACAGTACAGATGGAGTATTCAATTATAATACAGATGTAATGTGACCAAAGCAGAAGTTATGAGGTAGCATTATGAGTGTTCAGGAGTCCAACAGCAGAGGGGAAGAAACTGTCCTTATGGCGAGAGGTTCTGGTCCGAATGGACCGAAGCCTCCTGCCTGAGGGGAGTGGTTCAAACAGTCCGTGTGCAGGGTGAGCAGGGTCAGCTGTGATCCGACCTGCTCGCCTCACAGTCCTGGAGACGTACAGGTCGTGGAGGGATGGAAGGCTGCAGCCGATCACCTTCTCAGCTGAGCGCACAACGCGCTGCAGTCTGAGTCTGTCCCTGGCAGTGGCCCCGGCGTACTACACCATGATGGAGGAGCTGAGGGTGGACTCGATGATGGCCGTGTAGAACTGCACCGTCAGCTTGGCCTTCTTCGGCTGTCGCAGGAAGTACAGTCTCTGCTGGGCCTTCTTGATGAGGGAGCTGATGGTCGGCTCCCACTTGAGGTCCTGGGTGATGGTGGTGCCGAGGAACCGATACAAATTCGCAGTGGGGATGGAGGTATCATTACATGTGAGGGGGGGCAGAGGGGCTGTGGCTTTTCTGAAATCCACAATCATCTCCACTGTCTTCCGGGCATTGAGTTCCAGGTTGTTGCTGCTGCACCAGGTCACCAGCCGGTCCACCTCCCTCCTGTATGCAGACTCATCACCGTCTGAGATGAGCCCGATGAGGGTGGCGTTATCTGCAAACTTAATAAGTTTCACAGAGTCGTGGCTTGAGGTGCAGCAGTTGGTGTACATTGTATATTGAGGGAGTATCAGAGAAACTGAGACGTTTATTTTTTTTAAACATAACGTCCCAGTGGCTTTTAAACCCCAAAATACATTACGGCAAAGACTGGTTCATCCCAAAGATCCAGTCCCCCGGCACAAACAGTAATGTTGTGTATGCTGTTCAGTGTCAGGAGGGCTGTGATCAGTCTTACATCGTGGAAACTAAACAGCCACTGACCAAAAGGATGGCCCAGCACAGAAGATCAACATCATCAGACCAGGATTCTGCGGTCTACACTCATCTCCAGGCCAGCGGTCACTCTTTCAGGGATGAAGATGTTCACATCCTGGACAGAGAGGAACGATGGTTTGAGAGAGGAGTAAAGGAGGCCATCTTTGTGAAAAGAAACCATCCATCATTAAACAGGGGTGGAGGCCTCCATGTTTACTTGTCACCTTCTTACAATGCTGTTATTGCTAAGGCACTAACGATCAGTCGTTAGGCTGATGGTCCTCCTTTATCATATGTGAACAGCTAGTTTTGGTTGTCACCAGCAAACTGGTTGATCCACTATGAGAAGGGGCTATTTATAGGACTGAGTTCTGTGCATCTCCTCAGACTGACAGTGTTTTGCATAAAAGATGAAACGTTTCAACAAGTTGTTTTCTTTTAATCCATCCAGAGGACCTGACTTTACTTTGAAAGACTTTGATAAAAATGTTGGATTTCAAGCCTCACCCACTAACATCACTAATGGTTTTTACAGCTTAAAAAAAGATATTTTCTGCCATCTGCTCTAAATTTTTCCATTTCCCCATTTCAGTTTGTGAAATTTAGGTCTCTCAAATCATGCGATTAACTGCACCGTACCTGATCTTTCCATCACTGCACCTCTCTCTGACTTTCACTGTTCACACATGGTCATGTCAGAACAGCATGAGGAAGTGCAGCCCTATATATCACTGATGGGCCTGCACCATGCACAATCTGTGGCTTCAGGTGCCATATCCTCTTCCTGTTTGGGAGGAGGGGTGAGAGCTCGATGTCACGTTGACAGAGGTACAACAAGATGTGTTTTAAGCTCCGTGCAAACTAACAATTAATACTTCTTCAACATGTTGCCACGTTTGTGTCTTCTAAATATCAATGATAAGCTCCTGACCTGTGATCAGCTGTATTTGAGGAGCATGTGGGTGTGTGTGTGTGTGTGGGGGGGGGGGGGGGGGGGGCCTTGGCAGGGCGGCCCGGGGGGGGGGGGGGGGGGGGGGGGGAGCTCCTCCATGACTGCAGCCTGCGAGGATCCTGTCAACAGGAACTCCTGGACTTGATATGCACCCGCTTTTGGCCACAGAAGGAAACTGATTAGTTTGCAGTCTCTGTGTGTGGGTGTGCCTGTTCAGTGCATTTTTTTTTTTGGTCCAGCAGAAGCTCCAGAAACCAATCTCTGTCCAAACTGATAACAAATGAACATGTTTTGATTCTTTGTTGTGCATGCAGTTGAAAGGTGGACCCCCAAACTACACAAAGCAACAAAACTCTGCCAACCGAAGAGAAAATGATGTTTTGCTTGGCACACAAACTGGCACTTGAAGTTCAACTAACAGTCAAAATGTCACTCAACCAGTGAACTTTTCTGGGTGTTGTACAGACTGCCAAACTGGTTTGTTGGGTTCGTCATAGTGCAATGGTTTCCTTGTTTTCTCTTAAGAAAGAAAAAAAAAAATCGGAAGTTGCAAAATATCTGTCATAATCAAGTGTTTAAAAATGATTTTCTGCTTGAAAATAATCTGTCCTATGAGTGTTTTTTAAGATTATTTAGCTTTTTTCTTCCAGCAACCTAACACACATAATGAGGTTGTCCTTAGAGCTGGAGGAAAGTTTAGTTGTGAGGCCACTCCACGAAGCTTGTGATGAAATGTTGCTCTCTCTCTCTCTCTCCTTCGCTTTCCACGGGGTTTAACTTGTAATCAAGGAGGAGTCCAGAGTCCTCCAGGGTGTCTCCTGGAACCTGCTCCTCAAATATAAAGCGCTTCCCCCCCATCCAGCGGGAGAGACAGAACCATAACGCGTGAGGAGGAGCCGCATGTGCGCGTCAATCTGTGCTGATATCCCAACTGTAGGCAGAAAGCACCGCTGGATTTTTTTTATTTTCTCGTTTTAAAAGCAAGAGTCTGTTTTAGTTTCTCATCGTTTTAGTCAAACAGATCCAGAGAGAGAAAAGAGCGCAACTTGTCGCGGTGAGACTCTCAGACGCGCGTCTTAAGTTTGGAGAGGAGGGAGCGCGCGGAGGATGGCTGCTCTCATCAGCGCGTACTCGTCGTGGCCCGAGTCCTTCGAGTGTCCTCCAGGAGACGGAGACGTGCCCGACGGACACGGCCCCCACAGGACTCCCGTGGACAAGACGCCGGAACCGCGCATCCGACGGCCCATGAACGCGTTCATGGTCTGGGCCAAAGACGAGCGCAAACGGCTGGCGGTCCAGAACCCGGACCTGCACAATGCAGAGCTCAGCAAAATGTTGGGTAAGCCAACAACGTTTCTGAAAGTTATTATTATCATTATTATTATTATCATCATTATTATTATTATTATCATTATTATTATTATGCCACTTTTTGATACTTAGGGCGCGTTCTATTCATATTCCTGAGGCCTTGAAAGTTTTTGCTGTAGCGCCAAAAGAATAAATAAAAACATAAATGAATGGATTAAAAGATAAAAGTTTTCTTTGCATCTTTAAAAAAAAGAAGAAACAAAGAATGAAGGACAAAATCGCGTCTTTGCAGCGGTACAACGTTAAAACAACCCGCGTGCCGCTTTAATCTTGATTTGCGACCATGTCACTGAAATATTTCTTTTAAACTCCATTTATCTATGAAATGCAAAGGTTTATTTTTTACGTGATAAAACTTATATAT
>NC_056509.1:31772388-31815766 GCF_014905685.2 Nematolebias whitei
ATATATATATATATATATATATATATATATAAGGATATAAATGTGCGCAATAAGCTATAAATCCTATTCAAGTCGTAACAGAAAACAGCTTAATCTTCTAAATGTGCTCGTCTAAAAAAACATTTGAAAGAGTTGAGATTTCCATATTAATGTAAAAATAAAATCAATCTAAGTTGCAACATTTGACCGTTGAGAAATATTTTCCAAAGTTTCAAAATACCTCGTTAAAAAATATTTGTAGTTTTGATGGTTTCAGAGTGTTAATAACCTTTTTATTGTTGTGATTTAATCATTTTTTTGTTCTTTTTATTCGTTATAAGACAATATTATCACAAAACCATATTTGTATTTAGATAAAAGGTTTTACTTTCTGGTTACAAAAATCGTTCCGTTATTTCATTATTGTTTTTGTTGAAATGTTTAAAAACAAAAGATAAATAATGAGTTTAAATATTTTATTTAACTTTCATCAAGAGTGCAGCTAAAGTTATAATTTTGTGTGTTTTGTGCCTGTAGGAAAGTCATGGAAGGCCCTGACTCCCCCCCAGAAGAGACCCTACGTGGAGGAGGCCGAGCGGCTGCGGGTGCAGCACATGCAGGACTATCCCAACTACAAGTACCGTCCACGCCGGAAGAAACAGCTGAAGCGCATCTGTAAGAGAGTGGACCCTGGCTTCCTCCTGAGCGGGCTGGCTCCGGATCATGGCACCCTGCCCGAGCGAGCCCTGACTCACCCCCACGACAAAGACGAGGGCGGCATCAGCGGCGGGTTTTCCGGCTCCAGCCCTTCTCTGCCCAGCGTGAGAACCTTCAGAGACCCAGCTGGCTCCAGTAGCAACTTTGACACCTACCCCTACGGCCTGCCCACGCCTCCTGAGATGTCCCCCTTGGATGCCATGGACCATGAGCACCTCCCCCCCACCTATTACTCCACGTCTGGTAGCTCTTCCGTCTCCTGCTCTTCCACGGCCTCGTGTTCAGACGAGCACCACCAGAGTCAGACACACATGGGCAGCCCACCCCCTTACCACACTGACTACACCCAAATCCACTGTGGGGGGACACATCTAGGCCACATCCCTCAAATGCACCAAACCGGAGGTGGCAGTGGACTGATACCCGGCCCTCCCCTGTCTTACTACAGTTCCTCTTCGTTCCCACAGATTCACCACGGTCTCCACCAGGGTCACCTGGGTCAACTGTCCCCCCCACCGGAGACTCAGGGGCACCTGGAAACTTTGGACCAGCTTAGCCAGGCTGAACTTCTGGGTGAGGTGGACCGCAATGAGTTTGACCAGTACCTGAACTCCACAGGGGGTGGGTTCCACCTCGAACATGGCGGCAGCATGACTGTAACAGGACACATCCAGGTGGCATCGACTGCCGCCACCTCTGCCGCCGCGTGTCCCAGCAGCACCACAGAAACCAGCCTCATTTCTGTGCTCGCGGATGCAACAGCTGCGTACTACAACAACTACAGCGTCTCATAAGCGTAACACGTGTCAAAACTTTACTGATTAGAGACACTAAACATGTTTAGAGATGGGGACTGACATTAGAAACATCACAGTTGGGTGCTGACAAGTAAAAGACGCTGGTGCCGATTCTTCCAGGACAAGGCAACGTTGAATACGGCAACAGGACTTGAGATTTGCTTTTTGAAGACCTTTTGCTTCTCATCTGAGGAGAATCCGAGAAGCTCCTTGGATGAGAAGCAACGCATCTTTCAAAATCGAAGCTAAAGCCCAGTTGGCTTCGAGTCAACTTGCTATGGGGAAACATTTTTGAACTTCTTTGAGAGATTTTTACCAGTTACAAACGGATCACTGATTTTCTGTAGAGGTTTGAGGAACATGAAGATAAGGAGATGGACACCTCAGGGACGCAGAGACAAAACATTCTTGTATGCCACCTCCCGTCGTCAAAGGCTAGCCCATCGATGGTAAACGACACCAGCTAGTGTCGAGACATGTACAGATGCTCTTTAGAAGCTAATTTAGGTCCCTTGATGTTTTTGCCTAAAGTCTAATGCTAATATTGAAGTTTTCCGTTCAAACGTTTGTAATTATGTTTTTTTGCTCTCATCAGTTTGGGAGTCTTACCTCAGTAGATGTTATTGAACAAAGTTTTAGTTGTGTTTTTTTTTTTCTTACACAATTAAACTGAGCTGTGTATAATGAAGAATGAAAGACGTTTATACTTCTTAAGCAATTCTTAACATATAACCGACCTCTACAATAAAAATAATAACAGTAGCTATAACTGTATGCTGATTTAGGCTTACAAGAACGTGAATTAATAAATAGGTCCATTTTAACGCATTATATTGCCATTCAGTAGAAAGAACACTTGTCATTTCATTGTCAATAGCAGGAAAACGTCATTAAGTGAAACATTTAAAGCCACTGAGATGCATTTGATTACAATGAATAAATGCCTAAAATAAAAATAAAAAAGAAATATTAAAAACTATATGTGTCCTTTTATATTTTGTGACTTTCATATTTGGTGAAAAATGCAACTTTATTATAACTTATTTAAGAGATCCCACCATGTTTGGATGGAGTGTCACACTTTATTTGGGTTCTGTTGAGATGTTTGGCCGCTCCTCATTTTCCCGCCCTTCATTACATTTCTACGTTTGTCTCCTTTTTTCCATTTCATTTTGATCAGGAGGATTAGTGTAAAACAGGCGCGTTCATCACCAAACGCCTCCACCTCAACCGCTCTTTGTTTTTCTGGAGCCTTATGGTTGCCATTTTAAGACCCCCCTTCCCCCCACCCCACAGCTCCTTCCACCTCCTCACCCCACGGTATATCTTGCTGATGCAGACCTTTTGTAATCTGTACAAAAAAATAAAATAAAAATATAAATTCCAAGGCCTCGTCGACTGTTTTACGCGCTCTTTGTTTTCGCCCTTCTTTTCTCCGCTCTTCACTCGTCCCTTCCTCGTCCTCACTCTTCTGAATTTGTCTTTTTTTTTTTTTGATTTTATGAAAAGGAATCCAGGGGGCTTTTGACAAATCCTGGAGTCTGGCTGGTCTTCCTGCATTTTTGGGGGGAATGTTTGAGTCGTGCTTCTTGTAAAGAGGATGTGCCGCAGGAGCGGTGTTTCCTGACTGATAAGGGAAAAAGCCGTTCTCCGTCAGGATGTTTGGGCCTGGTTGGGCCCTTGCATTAAAAGAGCCAGAGTTGAGGGAAGGGGACCTGCTGTTCAGAAGGCGGGAGGAAGCACTGCTGGGCTGATTACCATCTTACCGACTCGTCTTCCACAAATTTTCAGCAGAGACTTCATCGACCTGGCCTCTCGTATCTCCAGCACAAACATATTGCAAATAGAAATATGACCCCTCTTGGTATCCATATTCCCCTTTGATTGTATGCATTTGACACCTTGCTGTGGATGTGATTAAACTGAGCAGAATGACAACATTCATCATGTTAGCAGTATTTGCAGCTGGTCAGCGGGCTCATTTCTTTGAGGTTAGATCATTTCCCCATGTGCCTGCAGGGCTTGAATCGCTCCGGAGGGGTCAGTTTGAGCGTTTTTGAAAGTGGACGGTAGAGCTAGAGGCGTTTGGGGTGGAAAAAAGTGCATTTGATGAGGCATCGGCTCCGGAGTTGTCAGGGTCTAGCTTGGGGCGCAGTTGCAGACTCCCTTGGTAAAATCTACCTGTATAATTTCAGAAGAATCACACCCACCACCTCAGGGAAGGACGCTGCAGCACAGACAAGGACAAAGACTCAAGCGTCAACAAAGCGTCATCACATCAGACACAACTGGCACACAGCAGAAGCCCAAGTCATCGAGAATACATTGTTGATATAATTGTTTTATTATAGCAAGATTAAAAATCCCTTAAATGGAGAATTTTGAATTATAGGATAAAAATCACCAAAAGTGCAATTTTGCTTAGTAAAATTCACTTTAAATAATATTTCTTCTTCCTAATGTTTTTACAGAAAACATAATAATGTACCCATTTAAAAAAAAAAAAATCAGAGCCACAAATAAATGGTAATTTAACATTTTATAGACAAACAGCAGTGGAATTGATACTTGTAGTTGACAACAATGTAAGTGTTATAGAAAAAAAACTAAAAAACAAGTAACCACCTAAAACTACACGTAATTATACAATAAAGTATGTTTAAAAAATTGTACTCTATCATAATAGAAAATATCAATGTCTACTCATATTTAAATTGTGCTTCTTGTTCGTTTTATGGAGACTTGATTAAAGTTGCCATCTTGTGACTTTTTATTGCCTTAAAATGTCACAAATTTAACAAAGAACTTTTCAAAACAGAATCTTTTGTTTATTTTATTCTAAATCGTGTTTAGTGTAGATCAACACATTTATTTTAAATGCTGTTTTTGACAGTACTTCACTTAATGAGTGCATCCAGGTAGATAATAAACTCAGTTTTTATTAATAAATTAGTGTGCCTTACAATTTTATTTTCCCCAGTTATGACGTTTCATCAAAAATATTCTTCTACACCTGTGGAGCATCTTTAAATTTTAGTCATTTAACTTTGTGTGTTTGTTTTTCATTCACACGGGTGGAGCTGCATTATTGCAGGTTGACTACTTTTACTGAAGATGCTCATCTCTCTAACGAGCACATTACAAACCGTTTAATAAACTTTAAAGTGAAATAAAAAAGGACAACTACTGTACATGGGAATGCTTCGCTGGTGTTTGTGGATCTTGAGAACACAAAGTTTCAGGAAGTGAGGGCAAAGCACTCAACAAGTCAGCCTTAATTTTTTCCTCCCAAGAAGTTGACCGACTAAAGGTGAGGACGTTAATCAATCTGAAAACTAGAGACGTCCACAGATGCTGTTTCAGCAGCAATATTCCATCATGAAGTAAAAGAAAGAATAACTGCAGACATTAAACACATTAAACTGTGATAAATGATCTTCACGCAGCACCTTTTTACCCGAAACAATACTATTAATTTGACAAATTGAAATTTTCACACAATTGCAGATCTTAAGATGTGCAATATTTGTGATTTTAAGGATATAGGCTGAACAAACAAAAGAGGCTCCCCTTGTTATTTCTCTCTGATTGCTGCCTGGCTTCGTTCCAGGCTCAGGTCAAGCCGTGGAATGAGTCTGTCAGGTAGTCTGTTATGTTTCCTATTTCCTCCCCTGCCGTCATGTCACTTCCCTGGGCAAACAAACAAGACTGCTGGTCTAAACGACGCGCCATTGGTGTTAAAGTAGGAGCGTAAGGCTCTTTTGTGTGTGTGTGTGTGTGTGTGTGTGTGTGTGGGTGGACAGCACCCAGAGTCTTCACAGCTGTGTAAAGGATTATCCATTTGATGGGACTGAGGCGCACACTGATCACTGATCAGCTCCTCAGGAGGAACAGAGGAGGCGAACTGTCTACTTGGTCCACAATCCATTGTGCTGAGAAGGAGGAGCGTCCAGCCACATCACATTTAGAAGCAGATGATCTGAGCTTCATGACGTTCTTAATGTATTAATTTCAGGTCAAGAGGAAGTGGCTGATTTGAACTACGTGACCAAGGCGTGTATCAGTAATGGAGACCGAGACTCCGTTTAAAAATACACTACATGATACTTTGGTGTGTTTGAGAGATCAAATACACTGAAAAAAAACCCGCGCTTGATTGACTTAACTAAAAATGGCTGCCAATAACATGAATATGATGGGTTTAAGTTTGTTTAAAAATTTGTCCTTGTCTGTTGTTTAAAATATAACACTTAAAAAAATACCAGAGCAAATGTTTGATTTAGAGTTGCATTCGGGCCCAAAAAATCCGACCCGGCCCGGCCCCAGCCTGTAGCTATCATCACTTCTGAACTCCACCCGACCCAGCGAATTAACAGTGATTACAGGTCTGAACCTGTATATACACACACACACACACACACATGCACACGCACACACACACACACACACACACATATATGTTTGTGATATGAATGCGGGAAGTGTTGACACAGAGATTAGAGAAGACGAGCCTGTGATGGGAAGGTTGCCGGTTTGATCCCCTGGATTGACAACATCAAAATGTGGGTGGGAAAGGTGAAACACCCTCACCTGCCTCCACCCTCATTTGCCCCACTCTGGGCCCTTGAGCAAGGCTCTTAACCCCCACCATCTGCTCCCCTGGGCGCCCTAGATGGCAGCTCTTTGCTCCATGCAGAGGGCTGTGGTAGCTCGGTGGTCTGTGGTTGTGTCAGGAAGGTCATCTGGTGTAAAAACATTTGCTAAGTCTTCATGTGAGTTAGTTTGCTGTGGTGACCCCTGAAGAAGGGAGCAAAAAATAAAAATAAAATGCTTGCAATATGAATACCTCGTTCTTGTTGGTTATATCTTGTTCAAACTTCATTACATTTATCAGAACAATTGTAACAAGATAAATGGTTGTATCACACTGAACTCAGCAAACTTTACATCAAATCAAAGCACTCCAAGTGATGGATTAAAACACATTTACATCTGTGAATACTGTTGGAGTGTATTTCCAGTTGGAGTGTGTTACAGCAGCATAATAACCTGTTTACAATTTGTTCTTGGACCTAAATCTTCCCAAAGGAAGAGAAGAGGGAAAACACACATTTCACAGCGAGGGATTATGGGTGCAGCTAT
Organism: Nematolebias whitei; assembly: GCF_014905685.2. Lineage (NCBI taxonomy): Eukaryota > Metazoa > Chordata > Actinopteri > Cyprinodontiformes > Rivulidae > Nematolebias > Nematolebias whitei. The sequence continues at coordinate 31,779,024 of NC_056509.1, forward strand.
TCTTCATCTCATTGTGGCTCCAAACCAGGCAGAGTTTGGGGTGGCAGGCAGGCGTGCACGTCGCCGGACGAAGAATGGACCAGACTCGTCGAGGGACGGGTGCCATGTGGCAGTGGATGTGCGGGGACGCAGATGGGGACCCCTGGAAAACTTGGGGGACAGGACGAGCAGCCAAGGGCCTCCCACCCGTACCTGCGCTGTGAATGCTGCAGCTGAGCGGGATCGGGCACCTGTTCTAAGCAGATACAGGCGCAGAGGGAGGCCAGCGCACGGCTGCCAACCCGGAGAAGGAGAAGGCTAAATTTCCATTTTACTCGACCGATTACCAAATCGGTACACAGGCAGCGAAGCTTTGGCTCAACACGACAGAATGTGCAAAAGAGAGAGAGAGAGAAAAGAAAAAGGGTTGAGAAATGTGCTTTTCTTCTTGAACAACATCTGTAAACTCAACATTTTAATAAAAGCTTTTAAATGCTGTAGTGAAATGTTTCTAAGGATGTCCAGAGCTGAGACAGCCTCTGACATAACAAGTGTTTTAATTTAAAGGAGTGATGCAAAACTGCAGAATGTCCTATTTTTACACCCTGGCCTGCATCGCTCTCTGTAACCTCACAGATTGCACTGGTCCATGGGATGCATGCACGCTGCAGCGCTAGCTGGCTTGTTTTTGACAGCTGCAGATTCTCCCATGGGGTGTGTAACTCTTCACCTCAATGTAGAGGAGGATGTTCCTATTGTGCTTCCTAATTGCAATGTGGTTGTTCCATTTAAGAGATAGAACGTCCTTCTGTGTTCGGCGTGGGATCTCACAGTGTGGGAAGAACTGGAAGAGGAATTTTGAGGCTGGTTATCTCCCGCCACCAAAGGCAAAAGCAGAGCGACAATGGTTTTGCCCACATGTCTGTGTGTTTGTCTGTTTTGTCAGCAAAATATCTCAAGAATCACTGGCTGAATCGGAATGAAACTCTGAGAAATAATCACCGAATGAACATCTATAACTGAACAACTTTTGGAGGACAATTCCATCATTTTTTGCCGTTATATTTTTACTTTATGTCAAATTACGTGAGAGTAGAAGATTTAAACCAGAAAAGTGCATTATTTTCTAAAGGTTAGTTTGTATTTCTTGAGATGCTTTTATTCTTTAGACACCCAGTCACAGCCATAATACAACCCCTTGTCCAAACATTAAAGGAATTTTGCAAAAGCTATTTTAAAACCAACAGAGAGGGCCGTGTTTTTGATCTTGAATCGCCCCATTTCTTTCCATTTTATCCAACAGCCACGATGGCTCTGGCCTCGTTGTCCAGCGCTAACGGAGTTTACTCAGCGCGCATCCTGAAAAGCAGACGGCGTAATGATTTAGATGAGTGATGTTATAAGTTCAGCGGTGTGAGAGAGGCCCTTTTAACAACTACTGTGGAGGACAGACAAAGCAAACCACCAGACGGCCTGATGACAGCGCGCGAGACACACTGAGGCCCATTAAGCTTCTGATGCTTCAGCAAATTGTAATTCATGCAGTAAAATTAGCACAGTCACATTTTAACTCTTGGTGCAGTTATTCTTTGAACAGATGATGTTGCTGATGTGTTGTGAACGCATAAATTAGTTTGACTAACTTTTACAAAGAGTGAAATCATACTGCAGTGTAATGCTGAAAAGGCTAAAACGATTTAGGTTCTGCTTTGAAAATAGTCATTAATGAGTTAAAACAATCAGAAAAGTTTATTGAAAGTCACAAATGCAAAGAAAAATAATAAAAATTATAAGAAATCTATTTCATGTTTTCTCTGATTAATACAAAATGAGAGTAAAAGCTGTTAAAATAGGATTGAGAGTCTAACTCACGATACCACAGAACTGTTTAATTATTGGCTTAAACTTAAAAATATTTTAATAATGGGAAAAAAACATATTCTACCTCTTTATTTCTGTTTGCACACAAAAGCACAAAGAGCATCTTTACATGTGTTCTGCAGTATTATCGAATCAGGATCAGTATTTCCTTTCTCAATGTAGTGAATTTCTGTTTAAATTCAAAAGTATGCCATTTACACAGAAGATTGATACACTAGATTATTCTCTTTAAGGAAATTTAAAGTACAAGCACTCAATCACTTACAGGTATTACAGGTACTGACACGAGCTTATGGGCAAATAAAATTATGTTTTGCAGTCTGAAAACTCGTGGAATAGAAAGCTTAAACAAACCATGTTTACCTTTTTGGAAATATGATTTAAAACTACTTAGTATGTAGCCTCAAATCAAATTGTGAAAGATGACTATTGAAAGAACTAATAAGTTCACTCACAGCGAGCTAACCAGAGATGAAACATCAGTTGTGACACGGTGTGAGATGTTTACACTCAGAGGTAAAATTGCTCCTCGCTGGCCTTGGCATCATCTAAACCTGGCATGAGTTACCATGCCTCCTCCCGTTCCTCTAATCTTATGCTGTGGGTTTAATATTTGGTATGTCGTGTGGGTCTGAGCTCAGAGGAATCCCTTCCTGCTGGATGCTCGGCCCCCGTTTCCTTAAAGACTCAACATCAAAAACAAGATGCATGGAAATGACTCACATGGTTTTCCCAAGAGTTCAGACACTTCAAGCTAAAGCACCATGTTGACAGGTTCAAAACAGGATATGAGCTACATAGGACTGTGTTTATTACAGATGGCAGACTACTTAAAGAGCAGTGATAGCTGAAAGCTCAGATAAGCAAGTCGAGCAGAAACGGTCACGTATACAGAATGACCCCTAAGGTGACGTTCAAAGGCTGCAGTCCACAATCAGATTATCAAAATAAACCATCCCACACTGGTGTAGTTTAGACTGATAATACAAACTCGTTTCATTGAACGTTTTGACACTCTTCCACTAAAGCTTCATTAATACAAACAAAAAAACAGCACTCACAAGCAAGTTATTTAATATGTTTTCCAGAATCACAAGTTTTAAAGAGAAAATGTTCCTGGATGTTTTTGAAGAAAACCTAATAAATTTATTTAAAATCTATTGTGTATCCAGGAGGCTGTCTCCTTAAATAAGTGAATTAGTCAAAAGGATGAAAAGCCAAGTCTAAATTCACGATTATTAGATTAAATCTAAGACTTTGACAGATGCACGCTAGGTTGGGTAGTGGTGGAAGCTAGATGATTCCTTGTGTGATGTCGAATGTTTCATGGTGATATTGTGGGTGGCATTGTGCTGTGCATGTTGTTTTGTCGTGGTGATCTCTCGTTTTATCTATTTCTCTTTTATTATTTATTTATTCTTCTTTCTTCTCTTTCTTTAAACTGGGTTTCTTTTTCAGAAACAAATCCTGTCTAACCCTGAATGCTAGAAAACGCCTTGTATCTGTGACTTTCCTTCCCTCCATTGATTATGGTGATATTATTTACATGAATGCTCCTACAAGAACCCTGCAGATGTTGGATGCTGTCTATCATGGTGCACTAAGATTCATAACTGGCTGTGATTATCGTACCCACCACTGCACCCTGTATTCACTGGTTAACTGGACATCATTAACTTCACGCAGACTCTCCCACTGGTACATTTTCATCTTTAAATCACTTCTTGGTCTGCTGCCTTCATACATCTACTCCTAAATGTCTCTGCGTGAGTGCAGCTACGGAGTGCGCTCTCAGGACATTATTACCTGCAGTGTTCCCTCAGTGCGGACTGAACTAGGCAAAAGGGCCTTCTCCTACTCCGCTCCTGTTTCCTGGAATATCTTACAAAAAGATTTGAAGCTCTCGACCTTGACCTCTCTAAGTGTCTTTAATAATCTGTTGGACACCTGGCAGGGTCCAATGCTGACATGTTCCTGTTGTTAGTTTTCTACATTTGTCTTGGAATCTAGCTGTTTTTTTGTTTTGTTACCTTTTCCTTTTAGCCATCCTATTTGTTTAAAACAAACAAACAAACAAAAAAAACTGTAGTATTCTTTTTTTTTTAATATATAACTGTTTATGGTTGTTGCTGTTGTCCATTGTTGTCATCTTTCTTTGTTGAAATCAGGTCTCTCTTGTAAATGAGTCCTCGAGGCTCAATGGGAATTACCTGTATAAATAAAGGTTGATAAAAGTACCTGTTGGTGGAAGTTAGAAAGCTTAATGGGTATTTTTGGAATTACAAAGGAGAACACACTCTAAACTGCCTAAATGTGAAAAGACATGCTGTGAAATGAAGTTCCAGATAGAGTTTGGACTTTTAAGATAATTTTTGATCCATTAAAAAAAAAAAAAAAGTGTTATTAAAGGAGTCAAAGTCAAGACAATTTAGCCCACCAGACTTATTGTTTAAAACGACAGATTTACACAAATAATGTGTTTTGTTTTTCCATAAGAAACCGGAGAGCGTTCTGTCGGCAGATTTACAAACTGATTTATGAACATAAAGAGACTGGGCAGTATAGACCAGATGGGACTTCTGCTTTAGTGAGCAGGACTCTACCTCTTAGGGACATAGCCCTTTGTAGCCTGGCCCTCTTCCTGCATCTAGAGGTGTAGATGTCTGTGATGGTGGGGAGGCTGACTCCAACAGACTTCTGTGCAGCCTTCACCACTCTCTGCAAAGCTTTTCGTTCTGCAGCTGTGCAGCCCCCGTGCCACACGTTATTTTACGTTGTGATGTTCTCAGGTGTTTGAACACAGAGCAAGTGTGTTTCAAAGAACCAGAAGTAGGCATGAAATTATACAGACCACAATGCATTGCAAAATATGACTTTAAGCATGAGCATTAATATCAGTAAAAAGGTAAATTAGTTAAGTGCGAGGTTACAAGAACATTTTTTATTGATCCTTTTTAAGGCCGCCAGTAATTTTATATCTATATTGTGCTTACTGTTTGAAATACATTTACTTCATCTTTCTGGGTTCCAGTCATAAAAGCAAATCTGTAATCGAGCGACCAAACTTAAGCAGCCCAAATACTTGAAAACTGCCTAATTTCTTCTTATGTCAGTAGAGTAAAATTAAATTTTAATTTTTTATTTTGTTTGTAGTATTCGAGACAGCAGCCCCTAGCGGACATGAGAGGAACAGCAGCCAGCGGGTGTTTCTGTGCCGCATGTCTGAATCGTGTTTTAATTACATTTCAACACAAAGCATCAGGTACATTTGTTTATTTATTCTGTTTAACTATGTTGTAGGAATATTGTTAGCTGGACTTGAATCAGGACCGTCATTTTTTTACTCGTGTCGTAATATAGAAAAACTGGTGTTTGACATTAGCTACTGCATCTGCTCAGTTATGCTAAAGGAAAAATTAGCATCCGTAACCATTACATGTACACCTCTACAAAAAAAAACTATGAAAAACAAAATACAAACACATTTGTACTTCTTTAAAAACCCAAGATATGAACTCTATTCGCATGTTGTCAGGATGGCCGAGCGGTCTAAGGCGCTGCGTTCAGGTCGCAGTCTCCCCTGGAGGCGTGGGTTCGAATCCCACTTCTGACATGAATATTTTTTTGTGTGAGTTTTTTGTTGTTATTTTTCTTCGTATTCTGCGATTATGTTTGCTAGTTGATGATGATTGATTTAATACGCGAAAACACCCGATAATATAGATGTTCTGTTTAGTTAGACTTTAATGAATTCCTCGTTTTCCTATTATGAAAAAACTATAAAATATATAGAACATAAAACTGCATTTCATTTATTAGGAAACATGAGCAAAAGAAGGGTTTAATCCATGCTATGCTCATAATTTGGGTTTACACTTTCTGCAGTTATTGCTTTATTTTTATGTTTTACAAAATTAAGATGACACATTGTTTAAATGTTAAGCATTTCGAGAGCACTTGATTATTATTTTTTCACTTAACTATATAGATATATATGATTGTACAAGTTTATTAAAAACCTATAGCTTTTGTAGACCTTTTATGATTAAAATACTTCTTTCAGCTTTTCATAAGTGCTCAATTTTTGGATAATACTATCATATATATATGTAATATAAAATAACATAGCTTATTATTTCATTTCAGTGATTGTTTTTGTAATAGCAATTGTAACATCTCTTATTCTTAGCTAGTAACTTGTCTGAAGTTAAATTTTTACAATGTGAGGTACACATGAGGTTTTCAAAAAGTAATTTTAGATTTTAAAGAATGATTTTATTAATCTTGACCCCACACAAATTACTATCAGACTTCCATAGTAAGTAAGGCAACCAGACTAATATATATTTTAGTACGTCATAATTATGTCATCTGTTGGTTTTGTTTGTAATAAGTGTGATTACTGCTGCTGACCACAGATCTCTGGACAAAGAGATTTTATGTATGAAACCTGATTTCTGAGTAAAACGTACAGTAAAAGGGCTTTTACTTTTCAAAGAGCTTAATTTTTTAAGGTTTCCTGTTTGATGTAATTGATTAAAGCTACAGATTTTTGGTTTAATGTTCTTGAAGTAGTTATGAATATAGTGGTCATATTGTTGTTGAACACACATGAACAAATGTTCCTCAGCATCACAACTGAACTGAACTGAACTGAATTGAAAATACACAAAGAATTACTGCATTTCAAACATTTCATGTAATATTGAGAAAATGAAAAATGGGCACACCTAAATCTATTTAAGGCTTCAAAGTAAATTAGAAAGTATAAACGGGCTTGACTTCAGGTGAAGATTAAAAGGTGACAACTAAAGGCTGGATTAGTGGAAGTTAAAATTGTCTTACAGTTATTTAAAGCATTTTATTTTGCAACATGGAAGCGCTGTCATACAGAAGTAATACAACATGATCTAAAGCACAACGTATGCAGTTTGAATGTTTGAGTAGTTGTAGTCTCTCTCTGCACCCTCAAGTCAACAAAAAGGTCAGAGTCGGTTGTTTTTGCTGTTAGTGGCTAAACAGTCAGTTTCGTGCACAGATCTGTACCCTCACCTGGTGGTTTGTCCTGTTTACTTGTTGGATACTTTATTTTGTTTAAGAGTTAGATATCTACAAGGAAAAAGCATGTTTTAAGACCATTTATCAAACTAAATTTGGCATCTAGGATAAGTACTTGTTGGAAACTTCAAATGTTCCGTTTCAGCGTTTGTGGCTCGTTATGAAAAATGAAGACTTTTTCCTCCAAACTGGTTGTTTGAAGTCTCACCTAAAAGAACAAAATACGCCTATGTGATCACATTTTATTTGAAAGTAATCATCAAATCTCTCACTCAACTTGCACCTTTTCTTTTCTTATTCTAATGAAACACTTTAATTAGCCGTTAATTATCATGTTAGCTGTGTAAGTGTGCACTGTCAGAGCTGTGACTTAATTTAGCCCGAGTCCTGCTGCACAGCAGGCGGCTCGCTAATTAACCCTGATATTTTAACCATCACCAGGAGGAGGGAGCGCTAAGCCCGAGTATCACTTCCCACGTGCGCGCTGATGAGCTTTGTGGAGTCCTGCTGTGATGGAGGTCCAAACACAGCATGGTGGAGGCCAGAAAACTGCCAACTCACTGGAAAGATTTGTCAAACACATTTCATGTAAACTAATACATTAATTTAGCGTGTTTTAAGCTCTGACAGGCTGGCAGCTTTATTTTTTTAATTTGCCAAACTATAAAACAATGAGACTCCTCCTATAGATATTATATTTGTGTTGGAAATCTTACATTAATTTCCTAGATAAATAAGCTTTGTCTTGATTGTATATCTTAATGATAACGAGAGAAAGTGCATTTCCTGCAAAAATGCAGTGTGAATGCTTAATGCAGAAGAACTTGCTGAAAAAAGCTGAAATTAGCTCAAAACATGCTGAAATGAACCTAAAACAGAAGAACAAGCCTAAATTAGCAGAAGGAAGCAGAAAGAACACATATTTGCTGAATTAGATTTAAATCAGCAGAAGTTAAAAAAAAGGAAATTATCTAAAAAGCTGAAATTAGCAGCAACAACAAAAAAAAAAGCAAAAAATTATAGCTGAAAAGGCAAACAGAAGTTTAAACTACTAGAAGGAAATGGAAAGAATTGAAATGAGCTAAAAACATGTGGAATTAGATGAAAAAGCTAAAATTAGCATCAAAAGAGCTAAATAGTAGCTGAAAGAGCAGAAAAAGCGGAAACTAACAGAAAAAGCTGAAAAGAGCACATCAAGCTGAAATTAGCCTAAATAGTTATTTAGGCTGAAAGTAACAGAAATTAGTTCAAAAACTTGCATTTATCTTAAAACAGTTGAAATTAGCTAAAAATGCTGAAAAGGTAGATCAAGCTTAAATTAACAGAAGAAAGTAGAAAGAACACGTTTGTCCAATTAGGCTTAAAGAAGCAGAAATTAACACAAAAAAGAGGAAATTATCTGATAAAGCAGAAATAAAAAAAAATGAAAAGTTGCTTAAAAAATGCAGAAAGAAGCTTAAATTAGCAGAAGGAAGTGGAGAGAGCACATTTTTGCTGAATTAAGCTGAAAAAGGTTAAAAGAGTGCAAAAAAGTGGAATTAGCTGAAAAAGCTCAAAATAGCATAAAACAGCTAAATAGCAGCTTAAATAGCAGAAAAGACTGAAACTTACATAAATAAGCAGAAAGGAGCATAATAAGCTGAAATTAGCAGAAAGAAGTTAGAAGAAGCACAAAAATGATGCAGTTATCAGAAAGAGTCTAAAGGGAGCACACAACAGCTAAAAGTAGCTGAAAGTAGCTAGGGAAGCTGAAAGAAGCTGAACCAGAACAAAATGTGAAAGGAGCAGTAAAAGTTTGTAAACAGATCTAAATATATGAAGGATGTAAAATGAGCTCAATTCATTTCCTATGAGGAAAAAAAAGGCAGAAAAGGCTAAATATTTCAAAAAGCTAAAGTTGCACCAATACCAAAAGCCACAGAACCCTTCTCCTGAACGACCTGAATGTTTTGATATATGATTTGTAGAAATAACACAAAAATTATGGAACGAGAAAGATACCAAAAAATGTATGGAAGAAAAATGGATCACAACAGAGTGATTCATAAACATTCACAGAAATGACATTAAAATTTGACATAAATTGATCAAAACATCTTTCATTTGTCTCCAAAGGAAGACAGTAACCTCCAAACATCCAAGTCCAAATGATGTCCAGCAGTTCTTCTGACTCATGCTAACCTAACCTTGATGACTCAGGATGGGGGGGTCTCTGTCCTCGTTCGCCCCATGACTCAGGATTAAATCAGTCGGCACACCTTGACTCAGCTCCACTCCACCGTGACCCATCAAGCTGCTTAGAAAAGACAGATGGTGCAGAAAAGCCTCAGCCCACTCAGTGAGTGTAGGCTTCGTGGGAGTGGGTGCTCACGCGACAAATCATTTCTTGTAACTCCCGACATCAGAGGGAGGGGTTGGCATGCTCACTGCAAACCTCTGATAAGAGTAGCCCCCCTCACAGACTCTGTGGCAGTTCCTTTGTCCTTGAAAAACTTTGTCAGACCCCCTCGTAACACTTGGACAGGAACGGTTTACAGCTCAGCGCATTGATTTAGTGTTTATAAGCAGCAATCTGACGAGAAAGATCCAGAGGTTATGATATTATAGAGACAACCCCCCAACACTTATTTTGAACAAGTAGAAACATGAAACAACACAATTTGGCTTCTGGTGTGCAGAGAGCTACAAAGTACACAGATCAGAGAAGAAAACGCTTCTTAAACTGCGTACAACGACAAGTCCATTGTTTTTAGAAACTCCAAGAACCAGAACCGTGTCTTCACATTGAGACCTGCTGGCATCCAATGATAAAAACAAGTCCTACAGACTTGAGCTTGAAGGGTGAAATCCAGTAAAATCCAACAGTATTAATAGAATTAGAAACCAAATTACCGTATTTTTTGGCCTATAAGTTGCAGTTTTTTGCATAATTTACATGCCCTGCGACTTATAGGCCGAACTGACATATTTATGCATTTTTTCCCATATGTATAAGCCATTTTTTTGGCTGAGATATGACAGTTTTCGACTGAAAAAAAATTGGGCAGTACCACTTTCAGCCACTTGATGGCAGCAGAGTCCTGCCATGGCCTCCCCACCTTGGTTCTGTTGCTGCTTCGACCGACCGTCAAAACAGCTGCACCGCCCAGGCAAAATGGCTCAGGCATTTATTAAGCAAGAGTTAGACTGATACACATAATTTTGAGCATACAAAAAATTGGTTTTAAGTGTTAAACTAGTTAAATTCTTGTTAAAGTCCTCCCGTGCACGTTTCTGCAGCCGCCATTCGGCAGCACATCCATTTTTGACATAACACCGACTCACATTTCCGGGTTGTCGGCGGTGACGTGTAACAAGCGCGACGCGTCAGCGGTGATGCATAATTGATGCGACGTATACGACGAAGCAACATTTATGGATTTCTCCACTTTATTAGACAAATATGGACTAATGCGACTTATAGGGCGGAGCGACGTGTACGGCAAAAAATATGGTAATTATAGCAAAACTACCGTATTTTCTGGTGTATAAGTCTCACCCTTCGCATACATTTACAAGTCCTGCAACTTGTACACCGAAGTGACTAATGTAATTTTTTTCCCATATTATATCCCAATTTTTTGACTGAAATATTCATTCATAGACAAGAACCAGTAAACATTATCAGTTGCAGCCGCTAGAGGGCCCTCTAGGCTTTTATATGTTGTTCCTCTACCCTGCTACCCCCCCCCCCCCCCCCCACACACACACACACTTTCACAGAGAACAACTTAACACAAGTAAAACGCCCCCTTAACAGAAAATCCTATTTTGCAGTTTACAAATCCATCCATCCATCCATCCATTTTCTTTACCCGTTTATTCCATTTTGGGTCACGGGGCAGATTACAAATAATCTTGTTAAATTCTTGTTAAAGTCCTCCCATGCACGCTCCTACGGTCGCCATTTGGCAGCCAATCGATTTTTGGCCCAACACCGGCCCACTTTTCCGGGGGGGTCAGCGGTGACACATAATAAACGTGACGCATCAGCGGTGACACATAATAAACGTGACGCACAGAAAGTAAAGCAAAATGACTTATTTATGTTTTTTTTCCACTTTAGTAGATTTGGACTGATGCGACTTGTACGCCGGAGCGACTTGTATGGTGGAAAATATGGTACGTGAAAATGAGAGTTGACTCGAGCAGTCCAGTCCTGGTCCTGGAGGGCGTCTATCCTGCATGCTTTGCTTGTTTCCTTACCCAGACACACTGGACTCTATGGTTAAATCACCCCCTTGGGTTCTGGATTGTTCTAAACCAGGGGTGTCAAACCCACTTACTAAAGGGGGCCAAAATTAAAACATTTTTCAAACTAAGGGCCAATTTCAGAAACTACATTAACATTAACAAGAATTTGCTTGGTCTCATTTGATGTTCTCTGTTGTGCTTTCAACATCATAATCAAAGATTACTGAAAAAATTTCAAAAGATAGAAGTATTTAAGTTTCACGTATCATCTTGGGGGCCAGATAAGACGTCAACGAGGGCCACCTTTGGCCTTGACTTGGACACATGTGCTCTAAAGCAGAAGGCAAAGTGTCAAACCATAGAAGATGAGAGAAATACAGAACAATGTCCCATTTACTGTCAAGCTGCTGCTTGGCTCAGCTCAAGAGTTTTTTATTGCGTTATTTGAGCATCTTGAAAGGATGGATTCGCAGAAGTCTAGTCCAGAATCAAGAAATGCATAAACTGTTTATCCCCTAGAGTTTTAAGAGAGTTGATCGAAACCAGTACCAAACTTATAGCCACTTCTTTCAGGTTCCACCTCACAGGCGCAGGCTTTCAGTAGCAACAAACTGAAACTTGCACCAAATAGTTAAATTAGCTTTAGAGCGAACTTAAATCTCAAACCTGAATTAAAGTGTACAAAAATGCTTTGTTAAGAAGATAAGAGTTATTGCAGTTTAAAAACAGTTAAATATGGTTTGCACTAATCTGTCGAGTTAGTTGTAACACAAATGGACAGCACAAGTTACTAAAACACAGAGATCAAACTAAAGCAGCTGATTATTTATGCTGAGTCACAAGATGTTCCTGAGCCTCCAGCGTCCATATCCAACAGGACTGCTGGTGGTCAGGTCCAAGTCATGTGTCCAAAGCCTCAGCAGATTTCAGTTCAGTCTGATTAGCGAGGCTTTTCAGTCTATCATTAGCCCCACACACGGATGATTAGCAGGTAGCTCTGCTTCAGTTTTCCTCGTGTGCTCTGTGAGTATGCTTCCTAATTTATGTGTTTTGGCTCAGTTGCTGATTTGCTTGCAGAGATTAAGGTTTTGTTTGCAGGATGCAAGTTATGTTTTTGCTTGTAAGAATTTTATTTTAGAGATAATTTGTTCATTTCAATGCCTCAGGGATATGTTGCATTATCCAAAAGGCACAAAGACTGATTTTTTATTTTAGTTGTGCTGAGTAAAGTATTAGCATTTATAGTTCGTTGAGAAGAAACATGCACTTAATTTGTTTAGCAGCAGCTAATATCATAAATAATGGTCCTGCCATAAAAACATAATGTATGTGCAAACTTGGCTATACACTTAGCCAAATAGAATTTTTTTATTCACTACTTTTTAACTATTATTTTATTTCACTGTCAAGCTCGTTCACACACTTGGCATTTTTAAGTTTCCATCCTTCAAAATGCATCTGTAGTATTATTTTTGCTTTGTTCGTTTGTCATTATTTGCAAGTAGTAATTATAATTACAGACTTTAATTGTTTCTATGCATGAAGCTGAAGCATGTTGGCCCACCTGACAAGTGTGGGTAGAGATGAGAGCATTAAAACATTAATACCAAAGAGTTTATTCAAGACTCCCACAAGAATGAGCAAACAGAATTTACATCCATAATCCTAAATTTGACCATAATAACTGATTTACTCTTGTTGTATTTAAGACAAGCTCACTTGTCGGCTGTGAAATGGTATAGATATAATTCGGAGGGTGAAATTTTAAATTTAAGAACATTTGCAGATGTGATTTTTTTTTTTTGCTTGCCAAAATGTTTATTTATATGAATATCTCGACTGTTTTGCCGTCATAAAGCTAATATGGAAGATGACAGCTGTTCTAAAGCTGTTCTTTAAAAACGCCAATCAAGCTTAGCCCAATTTCCAGTGGGCCTCCATCCCATCTCGTCTGAATGAATTGTCTTCACTTCCACATTTTGTCACAGTAGGAGTGCATTGTCCTTATTGTAGGCTATCTGTAAATAATACCTAATAAATGTTATTTTATGATGTTTTGCAGAAGAAATGGGCAAAGAATATATTTTTGTCAGAAGCAGAGACAATCACCAAGGTAATGTTCTCTTTCACTCCATGTGAAGCCTTAAGCTTGTTATTTAAAGTCACTTGGAGGATTTATTTGTGGCAATATCCCCATTATCCCTGCCTTCATTTACCGTTTGATCTCCAAACCAGTCAATACATGCTGTAAATAACAACCGTGTACTATGTATACCACGTCTAAATGTCCCTCCAGGTGACTTCAACGTGTGCTTAACTTGGAGTAGATTAGTGCTTCTACTACAACTGTATGAAGTATATATTTATATATAAATATATGTTATTTAAGTATATGTTGCTGTGTTGTTTGAGTGATTGGTAATTAAAAAGGCATACATCTACATTGAAGTTCAGATCTTTTGAAGAGGGGTTCTGTGGAAATGTTATGAACAAATATCTTACCTGTTGTAGATAGTCTTTTGAACGACCTCAGTTTGGAGGAAAATTGTTTCATTCTGGCTAAACTGACGATTTAGAAACTCCAAAATCTTAAATCACAAAAATGCCCTGATGGTTTATGTAACCACAATTTCATAAACATGTAAACCATCATCAGTTTGGCATTGCACATTTATTTACCTAACATTCTACAGGTGATTACAGCTGAAAATACAGCAGTAGCAGCCAGCTGTAGCACTTTATTGGAGTTGTATATAAATGGCAACAAATCACTTTGGCCCTGTTCACACTTGATGTTTTTGTTGGTCAGAATCGTTCTCAGTGTTTCAAACAGATATTGTTCATATCTATCTACAGCAGGTAAGATATTACTTGTTCATAAACTTTCCACAGAACACCACTTCAAAAAAGTCTGAACTATGTTTAGGATTGTGTCTGTGAGGATTTCCTGGCATCCAGGATGTTAGAGTTACAAATCTTGAACTGTCCTGGAACTAAACAGATCTTCAATCAACTTGGAGCTAAACTTAGATAAAATAAAAAAGCAGGTACTTTTTACTTTGCGTGGTGAGTACCTTTACAAATGTGAGAGTATCAACCTGATTACACCAACAGAGCTAAAATTATCTCTTTGGAAGGATTTTCCTTGGCAGACGAGCCTTAAAGCCGCATCTCGGAGGTTATTTCAGCGCTAATGAAGACTTGAGAGGAAAGCAGAAGGATCGTGATCTCTCGTAGAAAAGCTCAAACAAACAGAAACACAGCGCTGAACAAACTGTTGTAAATCACACAGGATTAAAACGTCCCTGTAAAAAAACAAAAAAAAAACACCTTAATGTTTCTTTTTCTGTTGCATCCACACACAAATGTAATTCCCATCTTTATTTTAGTGTCGGGTGAACGGAAGTCATGAAGTTCTGCTCGACCGCTCTTTGAGTTGCTCAGAAGAAACATGACAACCTTCCGTCACCGTTTGTCTCAGCTGAGCCGCCCCCTTCTTCCTGCTCACCTGATATCTTAAACCACCACAGCAGACCAGCATGTCCTGCTACAAACACAACTTCCAGTGCTTCAGTGCCGTAGGAGGAGATGGCTCCCTGCAACATCGTACCAACCACCTCCCCAGGGTCCTCCACCACGGCCTGTTTGAGGGATGCTGTCTGTGCTCAGAGTATCAACAGGCCCAGGCCATGGAGGCTGCAGAGACTCGCTTGTTGCCCTTGTATCACCCATCGTCTCCCCAGTACGCTCTCAGGGATCCGAGCGGACTCGAAGAGTCTCGCTCACGCAGCGAATTCCACCGTCATCGTCACAGATTGAACAAGAGGGTGGTGCTGGTGAAAAACAGCGACCCTTCATGCAGGAGGACCGTCGTGCTGCGCCGCAGGGGCCTGCACAGCTTCGCTCTGTTTTTAGAGGAAGTTTCAGAACTCATGCGTTATCACACCAGGAGACTGTACACTCAGGACGGCTGCAAGGTGAGCACACGTTCACACGTCGGTGCATCGTTCTGGCCAAGTTTTGTCCTTTAGGTTGCATTTCACGTTGTTGAAAGGTTGATCGTGTCTAAAGTTTACTGAACTTAAATGATCTGCAAGGACCCAGAAGGGTTAAAAAGTCTAATTTAAAAGTGTCACTTTTTTTCTCACATGCAAGACAGAGAACTGGAGTGAAAGAGAGGCCTCCAGTGACAAGTAGTGACTTAAGGATGACTCTATTCATGCTCTTCAAATTATCATATTTTAAAGTGTTTAGAGCAAGTAGATTTACAACATATTAAACATAAATGGCATCATTTACAGCATCAACACAAGTTCAGTATTCACATTACAGCTTACAGTTATGTGTATGCCATTGCATTTTTAGACCCAATAAAGCTTTTTTTTTTATCTAAAAAATAAAAAAAAATGGGTAACACTTTACAATAAGGTACACAAAATTTGATTAACTACTAGGGAACGCCTCAGGAACAAATCAGGAGCTAATGGGTAGTTAATCAGTACTTACTGGGGAACACATAAGCCTTATTAGGGGACTACTGGTTTGTTAGAGGAGAAATTCTCCATGTGGGTTCTGAATAAACCCTGCACCAGTGAGGTCACAGCTCAGACATAATTAAGATGACAGCAGTACAAGATTATGAAAGCAGTTCTTACCACTGATTAGTGGTAATAATCCAGTAAAATCAGTAATCACTAGGAAACAGGTTTTTGGCAATTACGAGCCATGACCTCACTGGTGCAGGGTTTATTCAGAACCCAAATGGAGAATTTCTCCTGCTTCTGTGGTAACAAACCAGTAGTCCCTAATAAGGCTTGGCTGTGTGTTCCCCAGTAAGTACTGGTTAACTACCCATTAGCTCCTGATTCGTTCCTGAGGCGTTCCCTAGTTGTTAATCAAATTTTGTGTACGTTATTGTAAAGTGTTACCAAAAAGTGTAATGTTTTCTCAGGACAGAACATATTCTTGATTAAAACTGTAAGGATGTTTTTCTTATCAGTGAATTAGAATTAATGTAATTAATGCTTCTGGTGAGTCAACTTTTCCTCCTGTTGTCAAAGTTTTCATGAAAAATTAATTATATGTGGCAGCACTCCACAGAGTATAACGTTAAACAAGATGCGAAGTGTCGACTGTAACAATACGTGTAACTTATAGGACAAGTGCATTCAGAAATTATGTGCATTTAGTTTGCACTCAGGGCCGGCGCAAGACATAAGCAAATTAAGCGGCTGCTTAGGGCCCCGGGGGCACTAGGGGGCACCCTAAATGGAAGCACAGGTTTTAGGAAGTTTGTGAAGTATTGAGGAAGAAGTAACATAAACAGGTCAAATGTGTGGGTAAAGGTTGTTTAATATTTTAAGTTCAGCTTTTGCAAATTGTTGCATACATTTATATCATTTTAAGAACAATTTATTCAACTTTAAATTTATTTTTTAAACCATTTTACATGGTTTCAAGTAAATGTTCATTTACATTATTTAAGTATTTCCTTGATATTTTATATTTTATTTAAATTTGTCTATTTTTGCACATTTTAATTTATTTGTTATGCATCTAAGTTATTTTTTCCGTTTGTTATTGATCTTGCACTACAAGTTATTTTGAACTTTACTGTTGCAGTTCTTTGGAACCAAAGATAATAAACCAGATGACATTTTTGCTATAAAATACATACTGGTGTTTTTTTTCTTCTTCTTCTTCTTTTGTTACTTTTAATACCACTACATCACATTTGTCAAACTCAAGGCCCATGGGCCAAATCCGGCCCGTCATAACCATTTCTGTGGCTCTCTACACCCTAGAGGGCCACAGAAACAGAACTTCAAGATAACACTTGTTTGCTTCAATATTACTTTATCAGTCATTCAAATCAGTTTTTATGTTTATAATGCCAAATTACTCGACATAGTCATCGAATGCAGAGAAAGTTGAATTTTACCAGTTTGTTAATAGGTAGTTTATTCTGCCATGTCCAGTCATTTGAGGACATTCATGAGCTTGATGTGGCCCAAAATGAAAATGCCTCTGACACCCCTGCAAACAGGGCTGTCAGAGTTGCAATGAGTTTATGTGGGTGAATGTTCTGATCATCTGACTGTTGATTGCATTAATCCATATTATTAGCAGAAATAGAGGCCCCAAAACAAATTTCACTTAAGGCCCCATGGAGGCTTGGGCCGGCCCTGTTTGCACTAAGTAGCTTTTGAAATCTAGCAGGGATAAATGTTAGGTGAGAGAGTGAAATGGGGATTTTCCTTCTCACACACACATTCAGACTGTGGATATTTTTCCGAACCCCATTAATCTTGGTCAAATCAGAGCTATTTTTGAGAGAAGAGAAGCAGGTCAATGTTGAAACTCCCGTGCTCTGATACCAGAGGTGTTTCAGAAACGTGTCTTCCACTGTGGCAATTAATTATCTTCATCTGAGCTTTGTGTGACCCCAGATGAAGCCATTCATCTGCTGTTTCCGACACCGGGTTTAAAATGTAAAACTGCACTGTCAACAAAACTCACTCTAAGAGCAGACTTAAAAAAGAACCCAACACTCAATATTTCAGTGTGCCTTTTTCCCCACAACACTAGTTGTCAAGAATAAAAAAAAAAAAAAAAACAGGCAGCAGTAATCAGTATTAAAAAGCAAACTAGGAAATGAAGTTAACAAGTGGAAAAAGTTACTTTAAATCATATTCTACAACTTTGATGGGTAAATATTTGGTCATAAGTAAGTGGTGACTGATTTATGAGCCCGTCTTGTTCTTGTTTGCTGCTTGTGTTGAAAGATCCAGAAACAATTAAGGGGATCATTGGCACAGAAGAGTTTAAAAAGGCAAATAGATTTTGTGTTAGTTCCTTTTTTTCTTTTAGAAAATTCTGATTTTGTAAATAACAACACAAAGGCAGTGTGTAAAACATTTTTTACCATTCCATTATTACGACTAATTATCTCTAAATAAAATGACAATAAAACTAAACTCAGAGCCCGCTTTTTACTTGATCTCGACAGGTTTGTTTCTCTTCACATTAGATAATTTGTTATAAACAAATGTTTTATTATTTGAAGAATGCAGTGTGAGATAAGATTTGATTAAATAATCGGCAAATCAATGATTCTTCTTTCAGATTGACAGTGTTCAGAGTCTTCTGCAGTGTCCAGGCGTCCTCATCTGTGTTGGACAGGAGCCCACTCACCCTTCAGTCACGGAGAGCTTTCGGAAAACATCCAGCGACAACAAGCTTCCAAAGCTGAGTGTGAGATCACGCTCCACCGGACGCACGGATGGAAATGAAAGTAGGGGCAAAGGTTTATTTTCCTGACAGAGTCTTTTGATCCTGTATTTGAAATGTTATGATACCAAAGACTGTAATCTTGTCTCCAAAACATGTTGAAAACAAGGTTTTCAAGAGTCTAAAATAACTGACTGTACTGTAAGTTCATGATGGTTCCAAAAAATAACAGTTTGTTAAATATTTGTCTCTTTTTCATGGCTGAATGACAAACCAAGGACTCACTACAAAGACGAGCGCCATCCCTCCAAATCTTGAATCTTATAGCAGAGCCAAGCAGTCCGTGTCATCGGAAAAGTCCGGACCAGATGGAGCAGACTCTCCAAACGCTGTTGGTTCTGGCCCAGCCACTGGTGACAGTATGCGAGAAGACGACATCGAGAAACTGGTCCGTGTTAATAAAGATGGTAGTTTGACCATGGAGATGAAAGTACGCTTCAGACTACAAAATGACCAAACATTACAGTGGTCGACAAAAGTAAGAAAGTCAAGAAGTGGAACCAGTGATCACATCCAAGGACACAATAATCCCTATTTGGCACAAGTTTGTGATGTAAGCTGCTCAGAATGGGAAAGTATTTCTGCTGATGATGCTTGTTTCACTCAGCACTGCCAAGGACACACAGAGGAGGCTCACTGTGCTCGCTGCTGCAGCCGCTGCCAGGATCGGGACAACTGTAAAAAAGCACCAAGGACGCACGCTGCCCGCCGCTGCGTTTTAACTTCAAGCTCAAGTGCATCCTCACTCACAGTGGTTTCTAGAAAAACTGTAGTCGAAAGGCAGACTGTGTCCAGATCGAGCGAAGAAGTCACGGAGGAGGTGGTGGAGAGAGAGGCTTGTGTAACACAGAGCACTCAGGCAGCTGAGATGGTGGAGTTTTGCACAATCCAGAGCGAGACTTGCTCTTCAAAGTCCAAACGAAACAAGAGTCACACTGCTGGTTTGCACGACTGCACAGATAATGGGCTTGATGTCAATACTGCTCAAGGATCAGAACAAGTTCAAGCTGTTAGTTGCACTTCTGGAATATTAGCAGGTGATGAAAATCAGGATGTGGCTTCAAGGACATCTTCCCAGACGAGCAAGCCTGAAACAAAAGTGACCACTGGAGGCAAAATGTTGGATACAGGGTCACCTGATCCACATCTATCTACAGTCTCCACAGATAAAACCTCAAATCCATCAGGACGCTCAAGAAAAACGAAAACCTCAAAACCCTCCCATGCTTGTCATTGTGGAGTGTCTGCATACCCTGAGGATGAAGCAAAGGGACAAATCGAGACCCGAGCTAAAGAAGAAGGTGAAATAGAAAGAGCTCAATCCAGTTCTGTGTCTGTCAAATCACACACGTCCAACAAAGAAGGTAAGACGGGATCCAAAAGTGCCATAGTTCATTCAAATGCCTCAACAAAATGCAATTCTGATGGTTTAAAAGATGCACGTGAACAAATACAGACAGGTGATGATAACAAAACACAAGCGAGACCATCCAGCAGCGTGTCTGTGACATCTGTGAAGTCAGAGGAGGATGTAGATGTGAAAAGACCATTAAGTTCAGTATCAACAAAATCCAAAGCCTCTGTCAGATCAAAAAGATCACAGAGATCCTGCGCCGCAGGTGAAAAACAAGCAGAGGAAGATTTAGAGCAGAGGACACCAAGCGTGATGTCTGCTTTATCCAACGTGTCTGCTGAATTAAAACATATAGCATGTGAGGCATCTGAAGAGGAAAGCTGTCAGCACTCAGATGAAATGGAAGAAAATGAGGATGAACCTGAACTGAGAGCACAAAGTGCAAAATCTGATCAATTTAATGGCTCCAGAAAGTCAAGATTTTCTCAGGTTACAGTTACAGAAAGTGCTGACATCGCAGATAATGGAAGTAGCCAAGGAGAGAGTGAGCAAAGACCACTGTCAGTCAAGTCAAACATGTCTACAAAGTCTAACAAATCTGAAAAAACAGCGGTTCTTAGTTCTGGAAGTGGTGATGACACCACGGATGGAAATATTGGAGAGCGAAGTGAAGAAAAAGATTTAAGTTACAAAGATGAGGTTGAGGAAGCACCAGACATGTCTAATATGTGCAATGGAGATGATCAGCAAGAAACTACTGGAAGAGCAAGCTGCACGTCAAATAGTTCAGTCAGATCGAATCAGTCAAAATGTGATGGCAAATCAGATAAAGAAGATGTCAGTGATGAGGGGAGGGGGCCGAGTGTAATGTCAGTCAAATCTGCCAAATCCACTTTTTCAAATACTTCAGCAAAATCAAATCCATCAAAGCCAAATGATGTTTCAGCTGCAGGTCACACTGACCAGAGAGAAAGAGCCCCAAGCAACATGTCAGCTGCATCTGTTAAATCCTCCAGGTCTGATACTTCTGCAGCGTGTGTTCCCACAGACGTCTGGGATGATGCTTCAGAAGAAACTGTTGCTGAGGGAGAGAGGAAGTCAGTGAGTTCAGTATCTGTACTGTCAGATAAGTCAAACATCTCATTGAGCTCAACATATTCTGCTCCTAATCCAGCTGCTGAAGGCACCGAGATCCTTCATGGAGAAAACGAGAAAGTGAAATGTGATAAAAGAGGAGCTGAATCCCATTCAGCGAGAGCATCAAGTGCTCTGTCTGCTAAATCGACAAGCTCATGCAAATCTACTAAATCTACCAAATCGAATAGTGCAAAAGTTTGTCTGAGCGTGAATCCTGATGAACAAAAGGGTGAGGAGGAAAATCAAGAGCGAGCTCAGAGTGCCATGTCAGCAAAAACAATTGAATCCACTAATTCTGCGAGATCAGCCAGGTCAAAATGCTCCGCTGATGCTCTACAGGAGAAAAACTCAGAGGCACCTGATGAGCAAGATGACCCAGAGCAAACTGAGGAAAGACCACCGAGCAGCATCTCTGCCAGAACAGTTCATTCACAGGTTTCTGCAGACAGACCACAGAGTGCTTCGTCTGGTAAATCTGCTAAATCAAGTGCTTCAGCACAATCAAATGTGACCGATGTTCAGACTCCTGCAACTGCTGAAATACCCGATGGTGCAAATGAAACTGCTTTTACAAAATCTACCAAGTCAAAAACATGTGATCCAGCAGATAAAAACAGATCTAATCATGAAGAACGGGTGGAGAGGGCTCAGGGTAATATGTCTGAGAGATCAAAAAAATCAACTAAATCAAACGTTTCTCGAGCATCTAAGAGATTGGAGGTTGCTGCAGTGTGCTTGGAGGATGAGCTCCACAACCTTAACCAAAGAGCTGCTGAAGGAGAGCGTGACGAGAATAATTTAAGACCAATGTCACCCCAATCAGTTGATTCAGATATTTCTGTAAGAACAAATAAATCTAATTGTACAACTTATGCTCTGTTGGAAGAAGACTCAAAGACCACTGATGAAGAGAAAGACGAAGAGCGCGAAGAAAGACCACCGAGCAGCGTGTCGGCAAAATCCGTCCAGTCGTCCGTTTCGGAAATATCCATCAAGTCTGAGGCGAGAACACGAAGTGCATTATCAATTAAATCAGCAAAGTCAAGCGCTTCAGCAAAATCAGCCCAAACTAATATTTCTGAAGCTTGTTCAGGCAGAAGTCCTGCTGAAGGAAATGATGCAGAGGAAACACACAAGAGAGCACCGAGTGCACTCTCAGCCAAAACGACCAAATCAACGAATTCTGTCAAATCGACAAAAACAAAAAAGCTGGATGATCCAGCAGAGAACAACGCAACTGGTCAAAACGACGATGTAGAGCGAGCTCAGAGCAGTTCATCTGTCAGATCTGGAAAATCGACCGTGTCAAACGTCTCTTCAGTGTCTAAAAGAAAACAAGCTGCAGGAGCTTGCTGGGAGGACGGGGTGGAGGAACAAACAGCTGAAGAACAGGGAGAAGACGAACGTACGTCACCCCAGTCAGTTGTGTCAATCAGGTCTGGAAAATCAAACAAATCAAAATCTTTCACTGATGCGCCGGTAAAAGAAAGACCAGCCGTTCCCAATGAAGACAAAAAGACAGAAAGAGTAGAAAGCAGCATGTCAGCCAAATCATCTCATTCATGTGTCTCAGAAACTTCTGTAAAGTCTGCAAAGTCAAACGCTTCAGCAGTTTCGGTGAAAACGAACATTTCTGATGCTCAGTCTGGAAAACCTTTTCCTCCTCCATATGACGCAGACAGTGAGGATGAAGAGGGGACACACAGTGTTGTGTCGGTGAAATCCACCAACTCTGTGATTTCTGATGAACCTACTCAGTCAGGACTGAATGACAAGAATCACACGGACAGATCTCTAAGCGACCTGTCAGCTAAAACAGAGACGTCACCTGAGTCCAATGTTTCTACAGTATCTGAAGGATCACACATTTCCGAAGTTCCCATGGAGGACAGCTTCAACATTTCTGACGTAAGAGCTGTTGAAGGAGAGACTAAAGAGAGGGGAATAAGTTTAATGCCACCTCAGTCAGACAGGCTGCAAAGTCCCGCTAAAGAAAGCTCGGAGATTACTGATGACGGAAATAACACGGAGCAAAGTGAGAAGAGAACACCTAGCAGCATGTCAGCCAAATCAGTCCAGTCACGTGTTTCTGAGAGATCAGGAAAGTCTGCACGGAGTGCTAAATCAACTAAATCAGCAAAGTCATTTAAAACAGACGTTTCAGTTCAGTCTGGAACAACCTCCCAAAATCATGAAAAGGATGATGAGAATGAAACTGAAAAAAGATCACACAGTGCACTATCAGCCAAAACAACAAAGTCTACTCATTCTACTGCATCTACTAAGTTAAAAGCCAAAGGGGACATCTCTGGTGATGAAGGACATGAAGATAAAAGTCCAAGCAATATGTCTACTAGATCAGCGAGATCATCAAAATCAACTGTTTCTACATTATCACAGAAATCAAAAGCTCCTGGTGGTCCTTGTGAGCCCAACGCTGAACGAGTTCATGAAGAAAAACCTCAAGAAGATGAAGAAGATATTGAAAGCGGATCAATGAGCTCAATGTCAATACATTCGGCCAAAACAGATGTTTCTTCAAGATCAGATAGGTCAAAATGTTCAATCCACGTTGCAGCTGAAGAGAACACCAGACCAAAGTCAAGTTCAACTCAAGTCCTTTCTGCTTCTAACACTCCAGAGGGGGAGCACGACCAACAAAGTACTCAAGGCCGATCGGAGAGTGCTGTGTCTGCAAAGTCAAGAAGATCTGCAAAATCTAATAGGTCCAAAGTGTCAGCGGCTCCAGCAGTAGAAAGTTCTTTAGCACTTGATTGTGAAGAAAGACCCGAGAGCGCTGAGACGATCAAGTCAAACGTTTCAGCTCGTCCTGATGCTGCAGCTGCTCGATGCTCTGAGAGTCCCAGTGAGGACTGCGGTGAAGAAACAGCAGAAGACCGAGCTGCAAGCTGCACATCAGTCAAAACCAGTTTGTCTCACGCATCTGAAATATCCTTGAAGTCTCACGCTTCTGCTGCCGAGAGTGCACCGAGCACTTCATCAGCTAAATCAGTCAAATCCACTTACTCAGGGAAATCTATGAAATCAGCTGGACCAAAAGTCACTGATGTGCCTGATGAAACAGAGAGGGCAGCAAGTGCTGTGTCAGACAGATCTGCAAACTTAACACAATCACAGGCACCATCTCGCAGAGCTTCATGTGAGGAAGGTGCAGAAGGAGAAAGTTCAGAGAGAGTAACAAGCCAGAGCGGACCCACAGAGCCACAGAGGACTCAAAGTGTCTTATCAGTTAGGTCAAATACTTCTGCAAGCACCAAACAGTCCAAGACATCTAGATGCACCCCTAATGAGATGATCGAAAGCAAAGAGCCTGATGAACACTGTGTCATGTCAACCAAGTCAAATGAATTAAAAGATCATGAAATACATGCTGAAGAATCATCAAGCCATTCTTCTGACAAATATACTGAAGAAAAACCTGAGAGAACACCAAGTGTCATGTCAGTAAAAACCAACGTTTCAGTAAAATCTAAAAAATCTAATGCCTTTGATGGCCAAGTTAAAGAAAGTGCTACTTACAAGGAGGAAAGAACAGTTAGTCCCGTGTCCATAAAGTCCAATCTGTCCGATGTGCCCGCTGTGACAGTAGAGGAGAGTGAAGATAGATCGCCCACGGCCATTTCAACAAAGTCCAAGACACGTTCAAAGAAGTCCAAGACGCCTGAGGTTCAGGGAAAGAAAAGTGATGAGAAGTCACAAAGCTCATTAAGTGTGCGCTCACACCTGTCTGTTAAATCTAAAAAATCCACAAGGACTGATGTGTCCATGGCTAGCATTTCATCTAAAGCTGCAAGGAAACATGTGAGCGGGGAGATTTCACCCAGTTTACAGAAGAAAGACAAAGAAGATGCAACTGATAAAGACAGTTTTAACCCAATCAAGTCAAGAGGAGAGGGTACAGAAGAAACACACACCGAGGTAACTGTTGAAAACTCCTCAGCATCCCAAAGTGCACAGCAAACAAAAGCTGGCACACAACCAGTCATTCGTCACGCAGAGTCAAGTGAAAGTGACCTGTCGCAAACTCTGTCCACTTCAGACAACATCAAAGAGATTTGTGAGACGTCCACTCCTGAAGAGTTTGTGTCAAAGAGGATAGCAAAGGATCAACTGGAGGCCAAAGACAAAGAAGGAAGTGACACTAATAAAAGTGACAAAAGCTGTAAATTTTGTCAAAACAACAAAGATCCTGATGACTTTGGGCTGGTTACTTCCATCCTGCCCAGTTCATCCCCCACTGAGGTGGTCAATGAATGGCTGAAGAGATTACCTGAAGAAGGAGACATATATAACTTAGAGGAGCTTAATGAAGACTGCGATGAACCAAAAAGTCATGCTGTGGTAGAAGAAAGCCAAAGAGCAGTGGATAGTGATAAGACTATAGAGTCTGAAGCTGAAATATTAAAAACAAAAGATGAAGAAAACATCATGAATGCTCAAAGTAACGAGTGCCAAACGAGTACAGAGGCAACACAAGAAGATAATTCTTGCACTCAGAGGGAAAGTGGCTCCAAAATGATCAACCCCTCCATACAAGTTATGAAAGTACTTTTAAATCCAAAGCTTGATAGATGTAACAGCTTACCAGAAATCTCTCCAGTCTACGGACGTAAGCTAAGTACCTCAGCTAAAGGCCTTTTGGACTGCCTTGTGAAGCTGCAGTTAATAGACCGCGAGTCTAAAATTGCAAATGAAAAGGATAAAAAATACCAAGAGCTTATGAGAATTCTTCAGTCTCTTTGGCTCGCTGACCCCCCAGCCAGTGAAGGTGCGCAAAACACAAATGAGCATCGCTCTGTTGATGGAGAGTACAACCACACGTCATCCTCAGGTGTGGACGTCAACAGTGGCTCCACAGGTTCGGGGAAGAGTAGCGACGGAGTAAAAAGTAGCAACGATTTGAATGGTTTAAAAGTGCAAGAGGAAGCGAAGGATCAATGGCAATCAGAAAGAGTAGACGTAAAACAAGAGGATGAAGATCCAGGAACAGACGAAACCATTCGAAGCAACGATAGTCCACGAGAACCACCTGAAACACCGTCGCCCTCAAACAAAACTTCAGGAGATTCCAGCAGCAATGGTCAAAAACTTGGAGAAGAAACTGAAACAGAAAGTCAAGAAGACAGCTCTCAAAGCCCCACCCTTAGCCAGAAAGCCCAACTAGCTAAAATGCAGTCTCAAGATCTTGATCCTGTTTGGGTTTTAACTCTACTAACTAAGATAGAAAAACAGTTCATGACTCATTATATGAGCGCAATGCAAGAGTTCAAAGTTCGACTGAACTTAGACGACGGCGATCAACTCGACGTGATGATAGCTGAACTTAAAACAGAGATCCAGCAAAGGATCCAAGCAAGCATTGACCGAGAGGTGAAGAGAATCCAAAGCCGAGCGGGATTACCGAGACCTCCCAAAGAAGCATCGCCCCGAGTTTCGACACTGAAGTCGGAGGAGAGAAGACAGAGGAGGAAGATCAAGCTTCAGCCGTCCATGGATTCACAAGCAGAAAAAAGTGATGACTCCGCTTCAGGGACAGCTTACAGCGACCAGCGCAATGAAAACATTGATGAATGCTGTCCGTGTGAAACATGCATAAAGGAGGATATGACTTCAAGTCTGGCTCTTGCAGCAATAGTCAGGAGCACGGCACCAGTTATCATGAACAGTGACTATAAAGCAGTCATGCAGATGAAAACTGGTGGTTCTGTTCATGCACAAACCCCAGTTAGTTGTGCGTCTCATAGTGAAAACGGCTATAAAACCACAGCTGGGGAAAGAACATCAGATGATGACTCAGCTCTGGAAGAAGACACACATGATGCAATCCCATCAGGTGGAGAATTTAAAATAGGATCCGAAATAGATCAAGATATGTCAAACAAAGAGGACAAAAATGATGAAGAAACAACATTTAATGCATCATCTGAGCACACATCTGACAAAAAGGAGCATGCAACAATAGGACAAAGAGAAAAAACTGAGAAAACGCTGAGTGATGAATTGTCAAATCACACAAACCAAGTAGATTATTATGAGACTGATGAGCTCATGAATGTTGAGGTCCCATGTAAAAATGAGCTAAAAGAAGAAGAAATGGGAATGTCAGTGGAAGAAGCATCGGTAACCAAACAGGATGCTGACATTGAGAAAACAAATAAGAAGTGGTGGACTGTGAAGAAGAGACTGCTGCCATCGTTACGGATAACTCTCGGGAGAAAAGAGAAGTCAACCATGTATTCTGAAGGAAACGACACAGCTGTTTTTAATGAAACTGTTAAAGAAGCTGTAGACCGATCAGAAAGCACATGTGAAACTGCGGCAGAAGGACAAACTAAAATCTCAAGTGACGATGAATCTGAAAAGGAGACAGCTGAAGGTACAACAGACCAAGATGAAAATGGCGCAGAGGAGGTCGACGTGGCAACAACAAGTGAATGCAACTCCAATAAAGAGGAGAACGAAGAGACAAATACTGATGATGACATCTCAAGTGAAGAGGAGGTCCTGGAAACAGCATCTAATGCAGAAGATGAAGAAGCAGTAGAGATATCTACGGTAGGTGAGCATGCGACTGAGGAAGATGATGCTGTTGAGCAGACTGCTGTGACCGCCTTAAATGATCAGGAGTCTGACACTGACACTGCTGGGGAAAAGACGGGGACCACCAGTGAAGATGATGTCACAAGTCACAACCTATCGAGTGAATTAGTCGAAGAACCAACTGAAGATGAGTCTGTTGTGGAGGAGACTGCAGCTACGAGAAAAGACCAAGCCGAAACCACTCCAGTGGAAGTTGAAAATGTCCAAAGAAGCTTTATGAGAAACAAGAGAGAACACACATCAGAAAAACAAACATCTGTAGAGGACAGTGTAGTCAGTGAGGAAGAAGCAGCTCATACCAGTGGAAAAGAGTCTCCAGATGAGACTGGTGACTCTGCCACTGCTGATGACTCATCAGAAAAAACAGATGAAATGACAACAGCCGCCAAGAAAAAAGCTGTAGAGAACCAGAATGCTGATTCAGGAGACGAGGAATCAAAGAACGAAACGGTCAAAGAAGAAGATGCTTCTGTGGTGTCCAGCACTGCTCATGAATCTGATGACGAGGAAGCTGTGGAGGTCAGAAACTCTGATGTGGGAGAGGAGAACGGTGCTGAAGAGAAAACCTACGCTGCAGAACTTCTCAAATGTTCTTCAGAAGAGGAGAGTGGTGCACCAGAGACCTCTGTAGCAGCCGAAAGCGCCTGTGAATCTGAGAAAGATGCAGCGGAGTCAGACGGAGCAGTCACAAACGTAGAGAAGCTTCCTGACACTGAAAACACTGATTCAGAGTCAGCTGACGGAGCATCAGAAGAATCGAGTGAAGAAGGAGCTACCAACGATGACGAGGCTGTACTCAATGACTCCGCTGTCTCACGGAAAGATGACTCAAAGGACGAAACTACTGAAGGTGAGACCGCAGAGGAGACAGAGAAAGAAGCTGCTGCTGAAGCAGCAACAGATGATGACGATGATGAAGAAACCAGCGCTGCCAGTGAAGAAGAAGAGAAGAATGCCACTACAAATGAGGATGTCGCGAATGGTGAACTGTCAAACGAGCAAGCTGAAGAAGAAGACACTGAAGATGAGCAGGATGTAGAAGAAGCAACCACAGATGAAGATGAAGATGAAGACATAATGACAGTCACAAGTCAGCACAAATCAGAAAAGGACAAGGCGGCGGGAGAGGAACTCGTTAACTTTGAAGATAAACCCGCGATCGCGAAAAAACCTGATCTCGATGTTATAAGTGAAAATGACAACGAAGAAGAGGGAACCGGTGCAGGAACCACCGAGCGTGAATCTGGTAAAGATCCATCTGAAGATGGAGCAGACGAGGATTCTGGAGAAGATCTGGACACCTTCCTGACTGAAACATCTACAGAAAAGAAGGAGCAGATTAAAGAAGCGTACAATGAATCGAACGAAAGCGAACAGGAAGAAAGAAGAGATGGAGAAAAACAAGATGTGTGTGACGACACAGAGACCGATCCTGAACCTACAAGAGAAGAAAGCTGCAAGGCTGCGAGTGGAACTGAATCAGACGAGGAACGTGATCCGTCAGAAACGGATGAAGATAAATCTGAAAACAGCCGAGACGAACTCGCAGGACAGGAAGACGCATCATCTGTTAAAAGTAATGATTCAGGAGAAGATTCAGAAGATCAGCCTGAACCTGGGACTGGAGAAGGATCTGCACAAGAAGCTGCAGATGAAAACGAAACGCTAAGCGAAGACGAACACGTCGAAGGAGCCGAAGAGCTCGATGAGAAAGGATCACGTGACGAAAGCACAAAAGACTTCCAAGAAGAAGAACAAAGTGACACAGTTAAAAACGAGGGATCAGCCGAGGATGAAACGCCTGGAGACGAGTCTGAAGATGAAAGTGGAAGAGAGTCCGAGTCGAAATGTGACGCGAGACCAAATGAGACTGAAGAGTCAAAACAAGCAGAAGAAGAAGAAGAGGTCACAAAGAGTGATGAGGAAGAAGAACTCGGGGCAGAGGATGGATATAAAGAAGAGGAAGCTGAAAGAGAAGAATCTGCTAAAGCAGACGATGAAACTGCACAAGAGACGCGACTCGAAGCAGATCAAGGCGTGGCTGCTGGGAGCGAGTCCGAGTCTGACTTGGACAAAATCCAACATTTATGTGGGGAAGACGACACGAACGATGAGCGCCGGGGAAACAAACGCAGCAGCCTCGAGAACGACCGAGACACCGCGGAGGAGTCCGAAAAAGAGGGCGAGGAACACGAGACGCTCGACGAAGACTGGAGCGGAAACCAGGGAGCTTCAGCCGACGGAGGAGACGAAGCGGAGGAGGACTCGGATCAACCTGAAGACGTAGAAACCGATGACGGAGCGCAGCCTTTTGTCATCGACAAAGCAGACGTTTCAGCTGCGTCCAACCAAGAAACCACGTTGATGCCGCTGGACACTTTGAACAAACAGAGGGACGAATCAGAGGATGGCGCTTATGCTGATGTGGAGGATTCTGAGACAGAAATAAACAGCCAAGAAGAAGATGTGAGCCTCAAGTCAACGAGTTAGATGACTTTAAATCTGACAAAGAAGGAAGAGGACTTAAAGAGACTGAGCTGCATGAAAACATGAAGGTGTTAAGTTGAATGGAATGACAGAGATTCTATACTAATTAGCTTATTTTGGATTAAGTACGGGACTTTTCCCTTAAGAAGTGCAAAAAGTGCACACGGACTGATAACATATATGTAGATCTCACTTGATTTTCTGTTAGACCTGAACAGGACAAGTTCTAATAAACAAGAACTATAAGTATTTAATGCACTTTGTTCCATAACGTGTTGGGTTTAAATCTGCCCAGCTGCTCGTACACTTGCATGACGAAGAAAGCTGAAATACTTGAATGCATATATTGAATGTAGAAGATTTGCACAATTTGACTCACAGTTTTAGTCTTCGAGACTGTGGAGTGAATGTAAGCATCTATAAATAATTCTGACCCATAAACAACAAAATAAAACGGTACAAATAAAAAACTATTTCTGTAGAACTGATGCAATTTTTGACCGTTATAAGGACATAAATGTGGCATGCATGCACATCTGCTGTAGTTTTTCCTCCAATATCTGCAGTGCATTTACACCACTGTTGCTGCCCTTATTTGTATTTCGCAGTTTTAGGAATGAGTCTGACCATTTGATCAAATCCAAACACCAATTCTATAAAAAATTCAATTAAACCACTATATTTTTCCTGTTACCATTCACTGAGTAAACAAGAAAATACTTGTTAGATCCATCGGATAACTGCAAACCTTTTAGAGCGCCGTGCTTGGTGTAATGCATTATAACCTTCTTTGTTCTGTCTTTTAGGCTATTCTGTTGTGTCTCTCAGAAAGAAACACTATTCTCTGTAATCTAATATTTAAAGCTTTAACTGAATGTCTTGCACATGATGTCGCAAAAAAATAAACCATGCAACAAAGTTGTGCTTCTGTGTTAATTAAATTTAAAATGTCTGAGCTCTCTGAAGCCCCGCCCACACTGCGAACTAACATCTTTGATCACTGATATGCATCACAGACGTATTCCAAGTCTGGTAGAATAGTGTAACAAATGTGCTATAAAATATATATATTTTTTATTGTTAGGATGAAAAAACATAAAAACCAAGTTTGTGAAGAATTCTGGGAAAACATGGCTAATTTTAGGACAAATATCAAACAATATTATTAGACATCTTATGGACGGTGGAGCCTCTGAGGACTTCTTTGTATTTCTACGCTGAACCTCCAGACAGAGTTGATGTATATGCCCTTCTCAGAGTTTCTCTTTACTGTCTCCTGTGGTCATGTGACACACATAATTGGTGTCACTGTGATTGACTGCTTAACCCAAGTAAAACCCAGTGTCTCCTGTACGCAACAATCTGCTGCTGCTTATTGCTGGGTTCTAGGATTGCAACTTCCCAGTGCATTTGTTGCTGTTTTGAATCCTCAGAGAGGTTTCATATCAATTTTTTTTACTCTCATTCATGCAACCAAAGCAGCTCACATGTAGACCAGGTTTGATTCTGCCAAAATCTTCTATACAATGCTGAATGCTTAACTTGCTCAGATTAATTTAATCCTCAAATCTTTTGGAAACGATTTCTGACGAGTCTTTGAGGAAGCACCTGCTCGCTGGCTGTTGGCACTAATTTCCACAGTAAACACTGGAAGAGTGAGGGGAACGTCATCCGGAGCACAATAATAAGGGGCTTTCCCCTCCAGCCATGTTTACCTCAGAGCAACTTGTCGCAGCTGCAGACTCGTGTCCAGTCCAACATGTGTACATGTGGACTGAGTGGGACAGGTTGTCTTTGAGGCTTTGGTGCTTTCTCATGACCACGCTGAACCCATTTAATGCAGTGAAGAGAGGACAGAGGAGGGAAGAAACACAAAAATTAATTCCTCAGATAGTGCTAAATATTATGCATATGTTTGAACAGTTGCAGCACTTGTGCCGACAGGAGAAATAGAGCGCTAAGGTTGTCCCAAATATTCTGTCTCAAGGGACAGCTGTAGTTCAGGTTGGGGGTGGGGGGGGGGGGGGGTCAGTTGGTTTGCACTCATTGCAAATCTCTTTGTCTTTTTATAGCAAATAAATAAAAGTGACCGTCTCCCACTTTATGTGTGACAGAGGACAGAAATGGTTCCCACACAGACAGGAAGTCACAAAGGGGCCTCTTGTGATGACCGGATCAAAATTAAGGAGAGTGTGTGTGTTTGTGTGCGAAGGAGTTGTGAATCACAGGTGTGAAACTTTGAAATGAACTCACTTACTGCACATCCTCCTTCAAGTATTCCCTTCTACACCATTTCGCAGCACAATAACTCACACATACATCACATAAAACTCCCACACAGGCACACGTACAGTATAATAATGGGAACTGGAAGGGCAGCGGTTGGCAGCGCGTACGCTTTTGGCACTGACTTGGTCTTTACTGCGTTACCAGAGCAGATCCACGCTCCCTTTCTTTCCCACTGTTGTTCAGGTCATCCTGTGGGGCCACTTATGACCCTTCTGCAGGCAGGATGCAATGTCTGGGGACCCCAGCAGAGCTGTACACAAGCATCCGCCAAGCCCTGGGAAGAAAACAAGGGCCGATGGAAAACTAGAAGAAACAAGTATAAAGAGGAACAGCAGTTAGAAGCCAGGACGCACTCAATAACACTCGGCATGCACCTGCAGCTTCTGCGAGTGTGTGTGTTCCATCAGAGAACAACAGCACAGGTGGTCCAACAAAAAGCTGTGAAGTGTTGCCCAGAGAGTAATATCCCTGTTGTGTGTTGTATAAAGTCCCCCATAGGAAACAAACACTTCCAACGCTGTAAGATTTATTTCTCCCTGCACTTACAGATTATAGAGTGAACCGTGAATATCTTCCTGCACAAACGTCATCCCTAATAGCATTCCACAGTAAGTTAGCAGCAATAAGTACAGATTAAAGGGTCGTAACAGGTAACTCACTGGATGGGTTGAAGACAATGTATTCTCTCTGCAGTACGTTGTGTAATGACTAACGGGGAAAGGAAAGACCTGGTTAGCTGTTTTGTAAGGTGTGAAAACCATAGCATTGTAACAGTTCAATAGACTGACCACAACTCAGCTTGCAATTTCTCCTGTCCATATATAACCGATTTAGCATCTGCATTAACATCTGCACTCTGCCCGCTGCATCACACACAGATGGGAAAACAGCACACGATAAAAAACATAAAAATGACAAAAATCGATTTAAAAAATCACAAATTAACAACACTTATAGAATCGTCTTTAAGTTTTTTTTTTTAGGTCTCTCTTGTAAATGAGTCCCCGAGGCTCAATGGGATTGACCTGCATAAGTAAAGGTTGAAATAATGAAGTGTGAAATCAGAGTAAAAGTTATTTAGTGGAATAAGGGGGAGGACTTGATAAAAATAACTTGAAATGGACTGAGCTTTTAGGGAGTTGTGCATGAAAACAGGGACAGGGCTTTCTCTGTCATGGGCCCTAAGTTATGGAACGACTTGCCTTTGCAGGTCAGAGAGTCTCCTTCACTGTCCATTTTTAAAGTTCGTCTTAAAACTCATTTATTCAACTTGGCTTTTAACACCAGCGGGATCTAGTTTTTAAATTTTGTATGCTTTTAAAATGTATGTTTTTAACACCAGCAGGATCTAGTTTTAAATTGTATGTTTTCTGTTTTTAAACTGTTTTTATTTCCACTTTTATTATGTTGTGTTTTAATGTACAGCACTTTGTGTCAGCTATGGTTGTTTTAAGGTGCTTTATAAATAAAGTTGGTATGGTATGGTATGGTAAAACACGAGTTTTGGCGCCCTCTAGTGGTTATATTAAGGAACATCAGCTGAAATCTTGTATTTTTATTTTCCTTTCAATTTTTTATTTCTTGTTATTGTTACAAATTAAATAGGCTTATTTATATGCTTATAATTTATCTTGATGTTAATATATCAGGACAAGAATAAAATATATATAAAAAATATTTTGATCCTCAGACATGTAGGACATGGCAAATTATAATTCAATTCAATTCAATCATAATTAAATAATAATAATAATAAAAAATAAAAACAAAACAACTGAACTTCTATCCTGACATTGAAAACGTTTTTCTTCTCCACCGGGGAGATTTCTCAATATAAAATGCACATCTGAGTTTTCAAAAATCAGAAGTGGTGTGCAAAAAAAATAAATAAAATACTTTGTTAAAAAAAAAGGACTTGAGTCAAATAAGCTGAATTAACTGATCATCAGCAAATTCATCGACTGCAATTAAAAGTAAGACAATAACAATTTTGTCTGTGCGTGTGTCTGTTAGCAAAATAATTCACAAACTACAGGGTGGATTTGAAGGAAACTCAGATAGTAATCATTGGATGCACATTTATAACTGATCAACATTTGAAGTCAACTTGATCCAAGATGGCTGAAAATCCACAATAACAAACACAAATGTATGAAACTCTGTCAGTTTGGGAGATATTCAGCTAAAGTTTGATATGATTCTTGAGAGATTCGGGATTTGATCTAAAGGGCTACACCTGCATCATTTCTCAATAATAGATATAACAGTTATGGTGGTGAACAACATGCATTCTTTTAAGGAAGCCCAAGTTTTTAAATTTGATCACGTTCTGATCCAGGTTCAAGAAGAAAACAACATCAGCAATCAATTCAGAGGAATTAATTAAGTACTTTTTGTTGCTTTATCAAAGACAATCAGAGTTCATCTGTCCATTAGGTATTATTTATTTGGTAATTGTTAGGCTTCTTGATCTGGGACCTGAGTCTGAATTTTGTACCATAAACATGCAAACGTGAGCTTCTATGACATTAAAAATCCTTGAATTAATGTTTATTACAACAGAAAAAAACAAACAAAAAAACAACAAGTCAGGCTTGTTTTTATGAATTATGAAAAGTAAGCCTCTCATTTGAAATAAATAAATAAATAAAACATCAATAAGTTCCAGGCTTGTAAAGCTGAAGAATCTGAACAAACCTCAAAATCTCTATAAAAAACATCTAAAGCTGAAATGCCCAGCA
This sequence comes from Nematolebias whitei, assembly GCF_014905685.2. Classification (NCBI taxonomy): domain Eukaryota; kingdom Metazoa; phylum Chordata; class Actinopteri; order Cyprinodontiformes; family Rivulidae; genus Nematolebias; species Nematolebias whitei. The sequence goes on from NC_056509.1 coordinate 31,814,094, forward strand.
CCACATATGGAGAAAACTAAACACAGTACACAAACACTTCCTACTAACATAAAAGCATGGTGGTGGAGGGGTCATGGTTTGGGCTTCTTGTACAGCTGTGGGACAAAAGAATCTTGCACTCATTTGGCAGCACAAGGCTCAGTGGTTAGCCCTGTCGTCAGAAAGAAGGTCTCATTCAATTCCCGGGTTTTTGGTCTGTGGGAGGGAACCAGAGTACCCAGAGGAAACCCACAGGCACGGAGAGAACATGAAAACTGCACATAGACAGGCCCCTGGCTGGGATTTGATCCGGAGACCTTCTCGCTGAGAGGCAACAGCTCTATCAGCTGATACACTGCGCCACCTAATGAACAACTAAATGGCTGAACAAATAGTTTTGTTGCAGTGTCTCAGTCCAGCAGCTGTCTCAGCCTGGCTGAGCTGCAGTGGTGGGGCCTTCAGAGAGCTGTGCATCAACAAACGCCCTGAAACGTTCATGAAATTTAGAAAATTTGTAAAAAATATAAAAATGAGATGCCCAAAAAGACTGATATCGTCCTACAATGACCGTAATTTCCGGACTATAAGCTGCTGCTTTTTTCACACACTTTGAACACCACGTCTTATACAATGCTGCGGATAATTTATGATTTTTTTTTTTTTTTTTTTGATGAGCTAACGAGATTCATAGCACAAAAACATTTAGCTTCGTCACACCCAGGCTCTCACATAGCTGACACGTCTCTCTTGGGGGGTAGCGATCAATGACTTCCTGGTAGACTACTGTATTTATTTATTTATTTTATCGGCCATGTTATATGCACTGTTCAGAAAAAAAAACTGTATTTGTGCGTGTTACTGATACATATTTAATTCAAAGTAAAAAAAAAAAAATCTTTCTGTGTAAATATCTCAGGTTACAACGTGAACACCCGTGGCTTATAGACAAAGGGGCCTATTTATGTAAAATGTTAATTTTCTTTTTAAATTTAGCGGGCGTGGCTTATATTCAGGTGCGCTCAATAGACCATAAATTACAGCACTTAAAGTTATAGCTTAAAAATGGCCTTAGAGCCATTGAATTGTTGGATCTGACTTTACTTTATACTGTTTTTATGCTCTGACAAAATATATAAGTAAAAGGTTTTTACTATCAAACATATGAGCAGTGTCTTTTTAAAAATAAATTCATACTGTCATTACTGTACTGCCAACAACAAAGTCCCACCCCCACTACACACACTGTAAACAGCCTTACAGTGGAGTCCCTGCATGCACGTTAAGTTAAAAAGATGCACTGCAGCAATAAACTGTGCAGACCACTGCAGGAACTGGGTCACGGAAACCAAACTGTCTGTTTTACTCAACCGCACCATAAAACGTGAGCAAGACCAGCCCAGTCACGTTTGATTCCAGACAGAATTTCATAGGCAAGGACATGAACACACTTCAGCATGCATTATACAACTATCAGAATTAATGAGCACACACACTCAGCTTTGTGTCACATTTATGAACGTTAGGGCTGCTTGCATTCTGAAAGACTCTTAGAAGTTTCATCAGCAGGGAGGGAATGACAAGACGAGGAAAAACTGCTGCAAACTCAATGAACTGCAGCTGCTCTGGGGAGACCTGGTCTGTATTTTATGTGTGTGTGTGTGTGTGTGTGTGTGTGTGTGTGTGTGTGTGTGTGT
>NC_056509.1:31815776-31824024 GCF_014905685.2 Nematolebias whitei
GTGTGTGTGTGTGTGTGTGTGTGTGTGTGTGTGTGTGTGTGTGTGTGGGTGTGTGTGTGAGTGAGAGAGAGAAACTTTCCAAACCAGACTGAGTGAGAGTAGCACGCTGACAAGAGGTCTGCGTTCACCGAGGAAACTCGTCATTCTGTATCTTTGTTACTTCTGAAGACACAAACAAGGGCCAGAACTCAAGGTATTTACTTTCTGCATTATTATAGATTTATGTTTTTATCTTCTCATAATGTGACAAATGTTAGAATATAATCAACCTCAAGAATCAAAAGCAAACAGCTGTTTTAATACAAATATAGAACACTTGTACTGACTTTATGTTCGTAAAAAGAGATTATATGGTAATAAATGTTTATGTAGAGTAGACAAATATATTTTTGTAATTTTAATAACTCACGAAGTGGAAAAATAAATGAACAGTTTAATATAAAAATAATCTGTTGTAGGAAAAAGGAATTGATATTTGTTCATATAAGGAAAAAAAAAAGAGCACCAAGGTGAAGGAAAATGTTGAGCATTCTTCCAAATATTTTATTATGAACAATTTTTTTCTTCACATAAAAAGACTTTTAAATAGTTAAAACCACTTCACTGCTGGTGATTTATAATTTGTAATTTTATTGCTGCTCAGTGTTTTAAAGCAACGTTTATGGTTTCATTGATGTCGGTCGTCTCTCGAGGTCCGGCTCCGTTAGACGCAATGTTCCCATTTATAGTTATTTACATGTAAAATCATAAACTTTACTTCCTGTAACAAACAGCCGACCCTTTCACCAGACAAATCAGAACGTTTTCCAAGTCCAGTAATGAGAAAAACCAAAACACTTGGAGCAAATTTGGATTTGATTACCGATAGATGAGGCTTTACTCACCAGTCAAAATTTTCTATTAAACCGTTTTCAATTGGATTAAAACCAGCAGGTCAACAAAACTGCAAATACGGAGAAACAAACTTCAATTCATGCAGAAAACTCATATTTTATCTTCCTCCTTCTCTGGTTCTGCTGAACACATGCAGATAAACTGCTATCATAAAAAATGCTAATATATTGTCCACTTCCTGTTTTGATAAACATTTTATTTCTTTTTGGGGGGTGGGAGGTTGATTTGTGACCAACAAACACAACTGAAGAGACTATATAAAAATAATAAATAAACAACCCAAGAAGAATTTTATTGTTTATTGATTTGGGTCCATTTTTCAGATCGGGTATGAAGTCAAAGACAGTGACCTGAAAACGGTGAAGCTCATCGGCTCAGTCAGGTAAAAAGAACACGATGAGCATGTTTATTCCTTTTAATGTGATTGGTTGTACTACATAGGCTTTTATATGTAAAATTACATTAAATATAATACTACAGTTGATTTAGTCTGTGTCAAAAACCCACAAGTTCACTGGCTTTCACTGTAACACACAGGATGGGCTGCACTTGCAGTGGCCAGAAACCAAAAGAGGAAGGATTCTACAAAAAAAAACCCAACTCTCATGGTTTCAACTCCTCAAATCATACTGTAAGTATTAAAAAAAGAACAAACGTCGTTCCTTCAAGCACCCAAAACAGCTATTTTATCATTTAAGTGATCTAATGTGTCTTCTTCCGAGTAATATATATATATATATTTTCTGTTTTCAGGAACAAAAAGCAAACTCCTACTCAGTTAACGGTATTTATTAGACACTGCACCACTCCTACTTTTTTGCTTCCTTTTTATTAAACTGAGTTTTATTTTTAGAGTAATATGCCTTCATTTATCAGATCCAGAAAATGTTAATAGCAGCAACGCAAGTCCGCACTTAGCGATCGAAATCGCAGCTGAATTTCCTCTTTTCTTTTCTGGGGGATATGATAAACAAGATTCTTCACACAGGAAAGTTATTTTTAAGTCACACGAGTATTAAAACAGAACAATCTTTACTTAGACTACTAATGCAATGTAGTAAACAAAAAAAAAGCTCAATAAATGTTAGAAATTCAAAATAAGCAATAAATGCAGGGTCAAGGTAAAAAATAAACGATAGAAAATAAAAGGAGCGGTGATGACAGTCTATATAAACTTTGTTTCTTCAGATGAAAATGTGTTTGTGGCACAGCACAACTTTAAAGCGACCAACGAGACGGATCTGTCTTTCAAAAAGGGAGAAAATCTCAAAGTTTTAAAAGAGTAAGTGTCGACCTCTTAGGGGTTCCCAGCACTGGTCTTTGAGGAACACCATCCTGCATGTTTTAGTTGTTTCCCTGCTTTGACACACACAATTTGAATGAATGGGTGATTAATAGACTTCTCCAGAACTTCACGAATAAAATCACTGAATCAAGTGTGCTGGATCAGGGAAACAATAAAAGCATGCAGGATGGCGTTCCTCAAGGACCATGGTTGGGAACCAGAGCATTTACGCTGCAGAAGCAACAACATTTTTGTTTTTGTCTGTTCTGTAGAAGTGGAGAATGGTGGCTCGCTAAGTCTTTGATCACTGGACAAGAAGGTTTAATCCCATCTAACTATGTAGTCAGAGCAGATACGCTGGAGGAGGAGAAGTATGCAACAACTTCAAAAGCAGCGCACAATCAGCACTGTTGTAGTACTGCCGTTGAACATACTTACAGGCTGTGTTGTGTACGTTTTTTTATTTTCACGCAGGTGGTTTTTTAAGGATTTGAGTAGGAGGGAGACTGAACGACTGCTTTTAGCCCCTGGGAATAAACCAGGTGCCTTTCTTGTTCGAGAGAGTGAGACCTGCAAAGGTGAGCCCAGACAAAAACACACAAATGCATCTGGTTTTTAAGCAAGTGACGCTTCAGCCATATGAACTATCGTGTTCATCGCTCCGTAGGGTCGTACTCACTGTCAATCAGAGACTGCGATCGAGAGCAAGGAGATGTGGTAAAACACTACAAAATACGCTGTTTGGACAAAGGTGGTTACTACATCTCCCCTTCCAACTCCTTCCCGTCCCTACAGGAGCTGGTCAAATACTACAGTCGTGAGTGTGAACCATAAATACATATATTTATTTCTGACTTTTTATCCATTTATAGATTTTGAATTAAGAGATGTGCATTAATTATACACCATAATCAGTTGATTTGGACTCTGATTCACTGCTGTGACTCTCAAGTCGTCTCTTCTGAGTTTGAATTCAAAGCTAAAGCTCAAAATGCCATGATGCGTTTCTGCATTTCCTGCGTGAATGTATTGAAAGTCTTTCCTCTCCTGTGACAAAACCACAAGATAAAACAGCCAAATGTAGTAGCTGACTGCCAACTGTTGATTAAAAAAAAGCTTTCCTGCACACATACTTTCAGTATAATAATTAAAGAAATAGTCTTCTTAGTATATTAATTTTAACGTCAGTGATAGAAAAAAAAAGTTTGCTAAATTGAAGTGTATCACTCCGGCGTGCAGGCACAGCAGATGGGTTGTGTCTGCGGCTGTACGCTCCTTGTAAGCCAAAGGCCCTTCAGCAGCCGTGGGCACAGGATGAATGGGAGATTCCCAGAGAGACGCTGAAGATGATGAAGAAACTGGGGGCTGGGCAGTTTGGAGAAGTTTGGATGGGTAAGAGAAACCTCTATCTGGTGACTGGAGACGTCTTAAAAATCAAGACACTGTGAGGAATTGAGATTATTTGTTAAATCTCTACAACAGGCTTTTATAAGAACACCCAGAAAGTTGCTATAAAGACCTTGAAGGAGGGAACGATGGAGCCTGAGGCCTTTCTGCAGGAGGCCAACCTCATGAAGCAGCTGCAGCACGAACGACTCGTACGACTGCACGCTGTGGTCACGAAGGAGCCCATTCTTATTGTGACTGAGTTCATGGTCAACGGTGAGTAATACCAAGATGGCGTTTGACTACAGGGGTGCCACCAGGTGGGGCCGGGGGGCAAAGGACACTCATAAAGTTCCTTTTGCTCTTTACATGCCGTCCCTGGTCAGACTGTCTTATGCACATAATATACATTTATATATTTGAATGAAAGAGAGAGGACACGCTTCATTGTGATTGTGTTGTTATTAAATTAGCATCGTCTGCAAAATAAGAAACTGAAGCAGACCTGCATCAGAAGGCAATCCTCCCATAGGCTGGATATGAAAACAGAACAAAAAACTTCTGATATTCTGTTGTGGCTTTAGGTTTTGCTGAGTCATCTTTAAGATTATCATTCATTCAACCTTTATTTATACAGGTTAGTCCCATTGATCCTCGGGGACTCATTTACAAGAGAGACCTGAAAATCAATGGCCCATTGGACCACCTCTTCTCTGTTTGACTAAAGAACGATCAAATAACAAATGTCACTGCTAAAAGAAAAGAGCGCTGTCAACCTTTTGTTCTTTCAAGCAGTTGTCCTGTTAAAAAGTGATTAAACTTATGATAAATGTTCTTAATTTGGGTTCTCACTACAAAATGATTTTTTTCAACATTTCTTGTTTTGATCAGCTGATCACAGGCATCGTGCACATGCAATGCTTAAAGAAACGTATGTCAGTTTGAACAGCTGAGGTGAAGCAGTAAAAAGAACGATAAGCAGCAACAAATAAAAAGGAAAGCATAAAAAAAATGTTCAAAATACAAAGGCGAATCTTCAAATGTTTACAGATTGTCCCTTATTCTCCTGTTTGATTTAGAGGGTTTATTTGAATAAGGAGATAATCAGGACGGGCCAGTCTACTGCAGATGGTGTAACATTTAAATCTGCTTCTGTGTAGGCGGTGTTGCTCAGAAATGAGTGAAATATGCATTTATATATACTAAGAAAACACAAAATAGCAAAATAAGTTATATATATATAAAAAAACCTTCCCATTAAACAGACTATATTCAGGTTTTGTAAGCAGTGTTAGCACTGGTACACTTTAAAAATTAATAAAAAAAAAAAGTGAAATTTACAGTAAAATACTGGCAGTTTTAATTTCCTGTAAAACTCTGATTTATAGGAATGATTTTTTTATAATGAATTTGAAATTAAAACAGTAATTTATTTCATATAAAATTGTCATACATAATTTCCGCATACTGGTTATATTAATCACAACTTGTTCTGGTTAAAGCTTCTTGATTCATCTTTCATTTCTTAAATCTAAAAATGAACAGAAATAAATGAGAAATGTTCTTTAGCATTTCTTGAACGTCTAATATGATATACTTTATATACGCATATTAAGGGTTTTGTCTGGTTTATTAAAAGTCTAAAACATAAACGTGATTAAAATGTAACTATTCAATTCAATTCAGTTTATTTATATAGTGACAAATCACAACAGAAGTCATCTCAGGGCACTGAACAGAAACATTCACAAAAAAGACAATTAGTAAAAGTTCTCCATCCATGGAAGCCAGCAGATTGTGCTCCATCTTCACTTTGTCACAGTCTCCTGTCCTGAGCAAGCACAAAGGCAACAGTGGGAAGGAAAAACACAATTTTAACAGGAAGAAATCTCCAGCAGAACCAGGCTCAAGACGAGTGGACATCTGCTTCAACCGGCTGAGGTTTGAGAGGACAGGAAGGAGGAACAGACAAACACAGAGTGGCAGGTCCGGGTGTAGTTTCTATAGGAGGAAATAAAAAGAAACATGTTAAGATAGAAATAATTACAAATATAAACAGGTATAGAGCAAGCAAAGACAGCAGCAGAGTGAGCAGTCTAAGCCTATAGCAGAATCACTAAGGGATAGCTCAGGAAACCCAAGTCAACTATAGGGTTTATCAAAAAGGAAAGACTTAAACTTAGTCTTAAAAGTAGAAAATGTGTTAGTCTTACAGACAGAAACTGGAAGTTGGGTCCACAAGAGAGGAGCCTGATCTTCCTCCCATTCTGCTTTTGGAAACTCTAGGAATCACAAGTAAACCTGCAGTCTGAATCCCACAAACAGCTCACTCACAGAGTGGGAAAAACCAGTTTGCTGGAGATAAGATGGCCTCTGGGGCCCGCCCTATGCCCAGTCAACTCCCCCAAGGCAGAGCATGCCAAAGTGGTTCAGAACACCAAAGTTCGTGCTCATTAATCCAGGTATAAATCCAACAACAGATGACCTGACTGAACATTGTTGGCTCATCAGAAGTAGTTTTATTGTAATGAACAAATTTATGGAATGGCATTCCTAAAACCAGTGTTGTTAAATCCAAACATTTATAACTTAATGTTTCATTTACAAACAGTGAACAAAGCACATGGAGCTTATGAAAGAATAAAACACCAAATTCACAAATCAAAGTGCCAACGCTGACGGTTTGACTTTTAAAGGCCAGTTTTTTCTGACTGAATCGTGTCTTTTTCTCTTGATTTTTTTTTCCAGGATGCCTTCTAGACTTTCTAAAAACACAAGAAGGGAAAATGCTCAAGATGAATAAGCTGATCGACATGTCAGCACAGGTGGGAAACTTTTTAACAACACAGTCTCAGTTGTGAATCTTGTATGTGACATTTGCATCATGATGATAACCTCTACTAATAAAAGCGCTATTTCAGCTTTTCAATGTGCTTATTATATTTCTCCCACCGCTGCTGGTTTTGTCTTTAACGGCACAACATTATTTAGCTCACCAAATTTCACAGCATTTGTCTTAAATAAAAACATCGGCCCTTAACCCAGATCTCGCAGCCGGTTCCTACACGTTGCCACGCTACAGTGACACTTTAAATGTGCCTCGTACAGTAGTTGACTCGTTGACACCCGTCATGCTGTGAACACACATGGAAACTGTCATCAGTAGCTGTGCGGTTTCTGCGGCGGGGCTTTTGCTCATCTGGCTTGAAAGCCTCATGCTACGTCAATTATTAACATCCGGACAGGAAGTCAAGCTATTTTTCCATCCACACTGAGCCCTCCTCCCCCCTCGCAAAAAGCAGTCAACTTCCTGATAACTGGCATATCCTGTTCAACCCCCTTGTTGCCAGTACCTCATCTGTTGGCAGCGGTTCTGCTCCAGTTATTACACTTTGACCAGCGCAAACAGACATGAACAGAGCACAGATTGTTGTGCTGTAAAGATAAAGTGTTATATTGTACATTAACAAATTCAATTTGCATCCGAGTTGATGGTCACAGTGACACGCCCTCTGTTTGTGACAGATAGCTGAGGGCATGGCGTACATCGAAAAGAAGAACTACATCCACCGTGACCTGCGTGCAGCCAACATACTCGTCAACGAGACGCTGCACTGCAAGATAGCAGACTTCGGCCTGGCCAGGATCATCGAATCTGAATACACGGCACAAGAAGGTGAGGAATGTACCAACACATAGGAGACATAAAGAAAGATCACAGAAACACTAAAGGTCATGAGCTCAAAAGCGTCACACAAAATACAAAATGTATGTGAAATATGAATCTTAGGAGTTGCTTTTTATTTTACAAACAGAATTCTGTTTGCAAATGTTACACCCGCACATAAACTCGTTTTTTGTACACGCTAAAATTATATTAAAATCTTTTGTTATAAAGTGGTTGGCCATTTTAAACAAATGATTCAACAAATTATATAAATTCTATTAGCAGTTTAAACATATTGCCACATGAAATTATATCTAGGTTGTGTCGAATAGCAAAATGATAGTTTCCAAAAAAATGAATAAATAAATAAAAACTATTAAAGGCCTTGCATTTCTTGAAGGATTACATATCTGCTGTTTAATACATCGTATTACATTACAATTATTATTGTTTAGCCTATATCTTAGATCCTTGTATAATGTTTCTTTTTCTTTAATACTTTATATTTTTGCTTTGTGTGGAACTGGGACCTTGAGTACACAATTTCGTTCCACCTCATGTACCACATGTGATGCAAATGACAATAAAGAACCTTGAACCTTTCATGTCACAGAGTTAAACTAAAATAACCTTATGTAGAGAAATGATAGACTTTGTGTAACGGTATGCAATAAAGTGAGCCGTCATACTCAGGTTATATTCCCTGAATGACTCTCAGCTACTACTACATCAGATTGTTGCTCCAGATCTGTAAAAATGACTGAGTTGAAGCCATTTTTGTATTGGCTTTAAGCTCTGGCGGCCATATTGAACTCTAACTGTTATTCAGTTGTAGATGTGAATTTTAATTCAAATTCATACAGTGGTTTATGAAATATTTTGCTAACAAACACACACACACACGTACACAAGCAAGAACATAATTGTTCACCATTGCCTTTTCACACTTTTCACAAAGGGTTAGTAACCCCAATGAAAGACGATAACAGTAAATTTTACTTTCAGTTTTTTCCTGT
>NC_056509.1:31829024-31839929 GCF_014905685.2 Nematolebias whitei
AGAGAATAACCTTCACATCAATGTGAAGAAGACAAAGGAGATGATTGTGGACTTCAGAAGGAACAAAAACACCTACACCCCCCTGAACATAAGAGGATCTGCGGTGGAAGTGGTCTCCAGCTACAAGTACTTGGGTGTACACATGAATGACAACCTCAGCTGGAGCAACAACACCACCAGCCTGATCAAGAAAGCTCATCAGAGACTCTACTTCCTCAGACGGCTGAGGCGAGCTGGTCTGGGAAGCTCAGTCCTCACCTCCTTCTACAGGTGTGCAGTGGAGAGCATCCTGTGCTCGAGCATCAACGTGTGGCATGGAGGCTGCACAGCTGCAGAAAGAAAAGCTTTGCAGAGAGTGGTGAAGGCTGCACAGAAATCTGTTGGAGTCAGCCTCCCCACCATCACAGACATCTACACCTCCAGATGCAGGAAGAGGGCCACCTGCATCATGAAGGACCCCACCCACCCAGCACACACACTTTTTGCCCCACTCCCCTCAGGAAGGAGGTTAAGGAGCATTAAGTGTAGAACCACTAGACTGAGGAACAGCTTCTACCCTGAGGCTGTTAGACTCATGAATCTCTAACTAGAATAATCACTGTGAAAAACCATATCATGTTGCTGCTGATCTGATCTGTTTCATGTTGCTGCTGATCTGTTTCAATGTTGATGTGTTCATGCGTGCACATCTGCTCACAGACTCATGTTCATGTTTGTGGTGATGTTCAATGTTTTATGTTATGAGTGCTTAGTGTATATTTAGTTGATGTTTTTCTTAGTTCATATCTTAGATGTTATTACTGTTTTTCTTATACATTTTATTGTTGGATGTAACTGGGACCCCGTGTACATAATTTCGCTCCACCACATGTACCACATGAGGTGCGAATGACAATAAAGAAACTCTGACTCTGACTCTGACTCTGACTCTGATAAAACAGTCCAAGCTTCCTTCTTTCTGCAGCTAAAAGTGAACAGTCAGCCTGCCCACAGGGGAGACATTCTTCTATTAAATAGAACAATAAAACAACAGAGCAAACAGAAAAAGCTGGGAGATGATGAAAAATGCAAAAAGAAATTAAAAGCCTAGCATTCCTTGAAGAAATGCACATCACCTGCAGAGCTTTAGACGAGAACCATCTCATTAAATTCCAGTCCTTTGAACAAAATGAATAACATCCTGCACCTCGGTTCAAAATGCACCAATGTTCCACTTTAGATGAACATGCATCGTTATTATTTGACTTTAGTCAAAAGCACACCTGTCAGCAATGTCAATGAACACTCGTTGAATCTCTGCCGTCTCCTGATTTCCTGGAAATGCGCTCAGATCCGTCTTGTAGGAAACTGAAAAGACTAGCCAAAAGAAAACTGACATAAATCATCACATGGAGCCCTGGAGCAGAGGGTTCTGATCATTCTGAGTTAGTTTACTACAAGTTTAGATTGAGCACTTATAATAACAGAAAGTTGAAAGAATAGTTTATTTTGTCCCCTTTGCTTTTGTTTAAGCACCACAGCACTCAGCATTAATGTAATATGCTTTGATGAGGAGAGTTTTATGAACGTCCACTTCCTCTCCTCTGTATTGATTGGGAGCCATTTAACTGTCCCATCTTCTAGATTGTTATTTTCTCTTGAAATATGAGTTCATCTCGGTTCGTTAGACTGTATCCAAACATTAAAGAAGCTCCACACATACAGCTTGTTGTTTCTGATAATTGACCAGCAGGCCTGCGCTCAGTGATGAGTCAAGGGCACCGCTAACTACAGGGGAATGTAATTATGTGCGCGGTGGTGCAGTAAGAAGTACTGGAGGACACTGCTGGCTGGTCTGCACAGTGTGGGCTGAAAGGGGACCACTCAGTGATTCTCAGACTCTCTGTCTACACTGTGAGGCACTGGCTATGTAGGGAAATAGTCCGTTTGGGTAATTTATATAAAAAGTAGATGCAGCAACTGCACATGAAATGACAAAGACAACCCTGAAAAAACCCACACATCTGGAAACTTTTGTTAGCACACAGATAGTTTGCATTGCAGACATGCAAGTTTTATATTAGTACACGAGCGAAACAGCTCATCACTCCAGATTAATGCACTGCTTTGCTGCAGCCCCAATATCTGTTCTCCCAGAGATGTATGAATTTAATTGAAGTATTCAGAGACTAAATGTGGCTGATTGTTTCCTCTCAGGGTAAAAGCCACACACAGATGAAAAAAACAGGGAGGAAAAGAGCAGAAGAGTGCAGTGTGCATGTGCAGGTGGTGAGCTCTGTGAAGAAAAATGACTACAAGTTATACAAATGTCAACTTGTAGAAGTTGGTCATTACAGCAGAAGCGCTCCAACCTGAGTGTCAGTTTTTGTTCAAAATATGGTGCCAGTTTACCATCCATCCATCCATCCATCCATCCATCCATCATCCATCCATCCATCCATCAATCCATCCATCCATCCATCTTCCCCAGCTTTAGCAGGAAGGTCCAGACATCTCTTTCCACAGCCACCTCTTCCAGCTCTTCTGGAAGGACAAGGTGTTCCCAGGCCAACTGATAGCCTTAATCTTTCCAGCGTGTCCTGCATCTTCCCCGTGATCTCCTCCCAGTTGGACATACCCAGAAAATCTCCCTTGGAAAGCATCTAGGGGCATCCTCACCAGATGTTCAAACCACCTCAACTGGCTCCTCTCGATGTGGAGGAACAGCAACTCTTCTACTCCAAGTCTCTCCAAGTTCACTCCAGGTGCCAATTCACTGATGTCTAATATCCAGTAAATTTAATGAAGTTTTAAAATATATTATTTATAGCCCCAAAAGATTAAGATTAAAGTCATCATATAGTACATGTATTGTGCGAAAGTCTCCAACCAAGTTTTATTACTTTCTATTTGTCCTCCTAGAATATAACTTTTGTTATTTTAAAGAGGTGTTGAGCATTAATTTGGCCAGTTGTCTACAAACATTTTCAAAGATTTTGTTCTTTTTTACAAAATACACCTCCCCTGAAACCAAACATAAAAAATAGGCGCACAGAACTGTATAACTGTTGTGTCTAAAGCTTAAAAATGAGTTGGACATTGAACATTAACACTGACAACACAAGCTTAATTAATATAAAGAGCTATTAACTTCTAGATAACATTTTGCCCTTTCCTAACTTTAAATATTCAATTCAGTGGACACTGAACACAAAGCAATTAACATTCTGATGATGGGTGAAACTATTTAGGAAGTTTATTTTATATTTCATGATGAATGAGTTGAAACTTTTCACATTAAAAGTTGACACATTAGAAAGTTTAAAGTGTAGGATTATAAAGAGTCCATAACCAAAAATGGTGGCGAACATTTTGCTTTTTTAAAACGTCTTCTGCTCTTTTAGTTAAAATTAATAAAACAGAGCAGGTGTCAGTTTGATGATGAAACAGAGGATGAGTCAACTGTTTTGGGTCAGTCACCCTGTGTACACAGTTTTGTTCCACCTCATGTACCGTATGTGATGTGAATGACAATAAAGAACTTTGACCTTGACCAAAATATGTTGCCGACCAAATAAATCCAAAAATACAGAGAACTCCAAGTCCCCCAACACATGGAAAACAAAAAGTTTCTGCAGAACTGCTCAGTTTATATAACCACAACTGTCGACTTGAAATCTTTTTATCTAAACTGGGATAAATGACAAATCAAAAACGCTGTAAAGCACTTTAGGGTCTCTGGCACATTATGACTCATTGGACAGGTCTGTGTAGGATCAACAGACAAACTGCTTCAGAGGAGAGAAAAGCTAAAATCCAAAGGCATGATGAGCTCTTGTCTTGCTTTTTCCTCGACACAAAAGGCCATGAGTTCACAAAGCAACAAGGCAACAGTATCAGATGAGAGGGAAGGCCGTTGATTCTGGTTGATAAATGTGAATTTGAGGCATAAACTGAAGCTTTATAATAATGCTTCCACACTGGCAGAGACAACGCCATGATCGAACACCGAGGGAAACAGTATTTTTCTGTTAAAAGCAAACATTTTAGCCCTAAATTAAAATGACAATCACACCAAATCTGTAAAACAGCCTACTATTTTTCACTCCCATCAATTTGGTGTAAAGTGAAATGGCGATTCACTCCTTTCAGTCTTTAAATTATATTGGCAAGCTTTTCTTTCAGTTGTGGACTTACAGACGGAGACAATTTTGTTTATACCCTGTTGTTAAGTAAAAACTAACAAAGGTCACGGAAACGATAGAAAGCAAGCAAATGACAAAATGGATGTTGTTACACAGTCTTTTGAGGCGATCACTGAAGGTCGACAGGCATTTTGGTCCACTGCTCATGAGCAAGCTGCTCCAGCTGTCTCGGGTTCAAAGGGTTCCTTCTCCAGACTGCAGCTCCTTCACATGCTCAACAGGATTTAGAGCAGTGCTCAGAGGTCCACTTCAGACCAGTCCAGTGCTGTGTTTTAACCAACACTGGGTGTTTTTAGCTGAGTTTTAGGTTCTTATGCTGCTGATTGACCCATGACCTGCGACACAGCTTAACACTGGGCAGCACATTTCACCCCCAAATACCTTGATAATCTTGAGATGTTGTATCCTGCACAGATGTGGCAGATTCAATGAAGGTATGGTTTTATTTTCCATGTATGCTTCATTTTGGTCTCTGTGAACGTGAAGCTGTTGGGACTTGTTGCCAAAAAAAGCTCCAGTTTGGTTTCATCTGTCTAAAGGACACTTCTGTAGCAAGGAGGGTGATACTTGATCCTCACTTTAATACACTTTTATTATTTTTTTGCACTCGTTAAAGCGGTCAGTTTACTGACCCTTTAACAATCAGAACAGAATACTACAAGGAGAGAACTAGCTGTGAGACTAGCTCCCAGACCCAGACCAGTGGTCATTCCGTATGTTGAGGGAGTATCAGAGAAACTGAGACATTTATTTTCTAAACATAACGTCCCAGTGGCTTTTAAACCCCAAAATACATTACAGCAAAGACTGGTTCATCCCAAAGATCCAGTCCCCCGGCACAAACAGAGTAATATTGTGTATGCTGTTCAGTGTCAGGAGGGCTGTGATCAGTCTTACATCGGGGAAACAAAACAGCCACTGGCAAAAAGGATGGACCAGCACAGAAGATCAACATCATCAGGCCAGGATTCTGCGGTCTACACTCATCTTCAGGCCAGCGGTCACTCTTTCAAGGATGAAGATGTTCACATCCTGGACAGAGAGGAACGATGGTTTGAGAGAGGAGTAAAGGAGGCCATCTTTGTGAAAAGAAATCGTCCATCATTAAACAGGGGTGGAGGCCTCCGGGTTCAACTGTCCCCCTCTTACAATGCTGTGATTGCTAGTATCACTCAGCCCTCTGTGAATAGTAAACAGCCATCAGTGTGCTAATGATCCATTGTTAGGCTGATGGTCCTTCTTGAGCATGTGATCAGCTGGTTTTAGTTGTCAGCAGCAAACTGGTTGATCCACTCTGAGAAGGTGCTATTTAAGAGACTGAGCTGAATACAGCGCCTCAGACTGAGGAAGTCTCTTGGATGAGAGACGAAATGTTTCTAGATTTTTTTGCTTTGTTTTGTTTTTTGTTTTTTTTGAATGTCCAGAGGACCAGATTGAACTTTTTTGGATTTTTCTACCTGGATTATTGAGCATGCATCAGAATATTTGGATTGGCTGTGAGAGTTCAGCCTTCTGCAGCTCTACACCCAAGATGGCTGCTAATCATCAACACCTGCTGGTCATCACCTTAACAAGGAGACCTCCCTACATAAGGCTGCAGTTGAGCTCTACTCTCCACCTGAGCATTACATATACACATTGTATTCATGCTTCTGGGCAAGTTCTAGTTTTGAGTGAAGGTTATAAACCTATCTCTTTGTGTCACAGTTTACCCATGCCCCTTGAGCTTCTCTACATTTTGGCTATGTTGGATTCCAGTGTCTCCTAGTGCTCTGACTCACCATCCATCTACCTGCTTCAGTCTGGTCATCGTCTTGGAACCATTTGGATTACTCTCCCAAGATGGGACCCACCTCCAGAACTGTTAGACAATACATATCTATGATAATTCAAACTATCACCTACCTGATCCATCTCCTTGCTCTTCAGGGTTCCAGAGGATCCCCCAAGCAGAAATTGTTTTCTCACTGTAAACACTTAAGTATTTCAAGTGTGGAGTCTTGTCTCATTCTGGTTTCTTACCATCTGAGTTCCCTGAGTTGCAACACTAACCAGACACTGGCCAAGGTGGCTGAAAGTCAGTGTGACAGCTTCAGGGGTCGATGAGGACGACGGCTGATGAGAGTGCACGCACCATCGACAACCTTCAGCAGGCTTACATTTTAAGCCGACAACATGAGTCTTTCAGTGAGAACAACGTGTCGTCTTCGGTAGTTACTTGAACTGCGCTTCACTTCTAACAAACCGTTACTCAGCAACATGTTTGTTTGCTCAGGAATAAATTAGACTGAGATCAGAGATATTTGTTAAACACATATTTCACATGATTTCATTATAATGATTGAAAACGATCAACATTTTACATGTTCAAGCTTAATCAAATAAAACAAACTTCGTTAATGATTTTTTTTCTTTAAAACATAAGGGAAAAGGGCAAACGATGGTCAGACTGTAGCTGACTCTGACTCCAAGTACAGTGACTGTGAAAACATCAGACATTATTCAAGTTAAAAGTAACTTTAATGAAAACAGTTCATGGTGAGTCTGGAAGACAACCTAGAGGTCAGAGGTCAGAGGTCAGAGTCAGGGGAGCCCATCTTCATGCTACACTCTTTGAGTATTTGTAGCTCATCAGTTTGAATTTTGATTAAGTCCAGTTTCACTTGTTTCTGATTTGTTTTCCAAAGTGATTCTTTTTTGTCTCCTATGGTTCCACTTTGGCCCAAACAGTACCCGATGGTGCGATCTGACACTGACGTACCGTCATCTCAGAGTCCACCTCTGATCTTTTAGTTGTTCTAGGCTCCTTGGTTGGTATTATCTGTCTCAGTTTGTCAGTTTTCCTCTTGTTGATGCGTTCAAGGAGGTTGTCTTCAGCCCTGTGGACATTTTTGAATAATCTATGCAGCTGTGGTCACAGGAACATGAAACTGCTTAGAGATGGTCTTATAGTCTTTAACTTGAACAGGTTTATCAATTTTCTTTCTGAGCTTCTGAGAAAATTCTGTCCTTAGCTTTTCTTTGAAGTGGCCTTTTTTTTTTTTTAAACCAACAAACTTGTCCAGGTCTGTAAACTCAACCGGTGAACAATCTAACTACATTTTTCCAACACTGAATTTAAATCCTGATCGATTTCCAGAGATGTTAGCTGGCAGACACTCGCGTACATCTCTTGGCTACTTTTATTCAGTTTTAGATAAGATGGATTATAAGATTTTACCAGAACAAAGTTTAAAACAGCTTTTATCTTTGCCTTTAAAAACAATTGATGAACACTGTGACAAGATAATATATTTGACAAAACTCCCCCTCTTGATTTTCAGCATTCTGCAATAAATAAAATGAAATAACATCCCAGTTAATCTTTAATACAATCAAAGTGTAATTTGCAACTAAAGACCTGCAGCTGGTTTTGAATTTAACATGTTTAAACTGTGACATTAAACCGAGGGTGAAAAAAAAGGTTTCAGTTTGTGGAGAAGCCTGATAAAGAAAAGGAAGGAAATGAAACTTGATGCACACGCACAAAAGAAAGAAAATAAAGTCTGCACATGAACTCATTTTCCTGTAATTTATAAAAGGCTTTTTACTCTGGGAAGAGTTTTGCAAAAGAAATCAGTCCATGCAGTGTCTGTTCGCTCACATTTCAGTGCATCTGTCAAGAAAAAGCTCTTCAGAGATTATTGCATAAAAATGTCAGCTCTAAGCAGACAGATGTCATGATAACTTCACGCCCTTTACATCTAATTTCAGCCTTTTATCCAAAAGGAGTCAGACAAGGCAGAGGAATTAAATCATTTCATGACCTCTAAACAGTTTTGAGTAATTATACATTATACAAAAACATATAATGACAAAATGTAACCTTTTCAAAAGACGTTACTTTCCTTTCATCCAACAAAAACTAATTTCGGGCAGAAAATAAAATGCTTGATGGCTCAGTTCTGAGGCGGCAGATCCTTTAGACAAGCAATCTGCCTTGAAACGTTGGGCCCTCGAGGCGGTGCACTCAGCTTATCAACATGATTCATCTTCTTGATAACTTGTTGAGTATTTGGGCCCTGAGCTGTGTCTGAAGGCTGAGACCTGCTGCTGCTGGAGCACAGCACAGAGGGGGATAATTCTCATTTATACTTATTATTCAGGATATTTTTCTGCAGAGGTTCATTGAATGAAATGGTGCACTAGTGCAGAAAGACACAGTTTACTGTACGCTCATGGGCCACTTTATTAGGAACACCTTGGGTAGTACTGGGTGGACCCCTGTTTTTAACCTTCAGAACTGCCTTAACTCAGGTCAAGGTAAAGGTTCTTTATTGTCATTCACATCGCATGCGGTACATGTGGTGGAATGAAACTGTGTTCATAGGGTCCCAGTTACATCCGACAAAAGTATAAATTGTAAAAGAAAAACATCAATAAGATCTAAGATATGAACTAAGAAATATGCTAAACTATGAATACAGTGAGCACTAATAGTACAGAAACAATACGCTGAACAACAGCAGCACGAACATGTGTGAGCAGATGAGTACGAATAATACAGCAGCGTGAAATAATCAACAACAATCAAACAATCAGTGGCATTACAGTGATTTTTTTTCTTTACACAGTGATTACTCTGGTTAGAGATTCATGAGTCTAACAGCCTCAGGGTAGAAGCTGTTCCTCAGTCTAGTGGTTCTACACTTAATGCTCCTCAACCTCCTGCCAGAGGGAGCGGGGCAAAAAGTGTCATACTGGGTGAGTGTGGTCCTTCATGATGCAGGTGGCCCTCTTCCTGCATCTGGAGGTGTAAATGTCTGTGATGGTGGGGAGGCTGACTCCAACAGTCTTCTGTGCGGCATGTTGATTCTGGAGCACAGGATGCTCTACACAGCACACCTGTAGAAGGAGGTGAGGACTGAGCTTCCCAGACCAGCTCGTCTCAGCCGCCTGAGGAAGTAGAGTCTCTGATGAGCTTTCTTGATCAGGCTGGTGGTGTTGTTGTCCCAGCTCAGGTTGTTGCTCAGATGGTCGCTCAGAGGTTACCAACAAAATTTAAGAGGCCAAAGTTTTCTTAGCAAACTGTGCAACCTCTGATAAGGATTAAATAAATAAATACACAAGAAGATGGAAGACTTGGGCCCAATTTTAGTAATGTATTATGTCATGTAAAGATTTTTGACTCCATCCATCCATCATTTTTACCCGCTTCTTCCTTTTCAGGTTAAGGGGGTCACTGGTGCCCCTATCCAACAATCACTGTGTGAGAGACAGGGGACACTCTGGACATGTCCATCACAGGGACACATCATAGGTCTCACACTCACACCTACAATTTATAGTTACCAATCAGCCTAAAATGTATGTTTTTGGTCTGTGGGAGGAAACCGCTCAAAGAAAACTCACACATGCACGAAGAGAACACGCAAACTCCACCCAGAAAGACTCACAGCCGGGATTTGATCCAGCGACCTTCTCACTGAAAGGCAACAGCTCCATCACCTGAGCCACCATGTCGCTTTTCTGACTCGTCCTTCAAAATTATTTGAATGGAAAACAGGTTCCCATAACTGAGATTTACATAAAAAGGAGTCCATAAAAACACAATTTAGTAATCCTAGCAAATAAAATAAAATGTAATCTTCTTAATCTACCTTTAAATGAAAGTCTTCATAGTGTTATGCCTCAAAAATAATCCTTTGTCTTGTAATCCTTATAATTTCCTTTGACATGGACAAATTTTCGCAGCTTACTGTCACAGCAACAGGAAATCCCTTCGTATAATGTTTGGCAACATTGCAAAGCTTTATTATGAAGCTTTGTTTGTTTGTTTGTTTGTTTGTTTGTTTAAAGGATGAATTCTTAGTTCCAGAACAATACAATGTTCGAACCAGGACACTCATAAACAAAACTAGCTTGTTGCCAGATCGGGTGATAAATTGCTAAGCTTGAAGTTTTTGAGATGGAGTATTTGAAAATAAAAATAACGTGATATTAAAATCTTTTCACTGTGATTCATTATGCCAGCACGAGTCTGTAACCACCATCTTTTTACATTATTATCTATTTGTTGCTAACAAGGTTTTTAAACTAAATGGAAGGTTGCTGCGTGTCCTCATCAATCTTCTCAATAATGAAGCAGCTCATTGTTGTTTTGGCTTTTAAAGCCTTCGGCTGGGTGGTTGCACAGACTGTATGTCATCACTGCATCACATCCTCGAGCCACAAAGTCACATAACCTTTGCACATGTCAGCTGTTCCAGCTCTGTTATATCTCTCTTCTTGTCAGGGTTATCAAGGTTGGTTTAAACCCCTCCGTGTTGCCAAGGTCTATTCCAAAATTTTACTGAATTGGTGGTGGTGGGTGTGTGTGTGTGTGTGGGGTGGTGGTGGTGGTGGGGGGGGTAAATCTCTGTTTAGTCATTAAAGTAAATATTCTGTATATTCCAGCTGTTGAAGACAGAATAAGTGAAGCTCTGTAAAACCTGCAGCTGTGATGACTCACCATTAGCCGACCACACGTGGCCCGCTGGTCGCCAGTTGCTGACCACCACATGTCCACAGAATTGTGAGTCCTGGTGCGCTGCGGGCTGACTGGAGGCTGAGGCCAATTGATGCTGCTCTCCTCTGACAACACGTGGCCGATTAATGAAGCTGCGCGTGCACTTGACTTAGGAACCCGGAGGTTGTCTCTCTCTCTCTCTCTCTCTCTCTCTCTCTCTCTCTCTCTCTCTCT
>NC_056509.1:31839939-31893565 GCF_014905685.2 Nematolebias whitei
TCTCTCTCTCTCTCTCTCTCTCTCTCTCTCTCTCTCTCTCTCTCTCTAAACGCAGAGTGCCGCAGGAGGCGCGCGTGAATGAGCGCGTTCCGGTGAACTTCCAGCCGCTGTCCGCGGTGCTGGATCGCCTGTCCGTGCACCCTCCATGTTCTGATTTTTTTTATTTTTTTATTTTTATCTGACACCTGCAGCTCACCGAGGACCGAGCAGGAGGATGGCGCTGCTGCACGGTTTGGACCTGACAGCGGACACTTTGCATGAAGGACCTGTGGGATTAAAGGCTGAGTGATGGACATGTTTCCCTTTGCTCTCTTCAGTCGCAGGTTCTGTCTCCACTGACCACCCAGAACCAGAGAGTCCATCCATTCCTCCACGGAGGAAATCTGCAGCTTGGGCACCAACAAAAATGAGCTGTTTTGATTTATTTACGCCTCAACAATAAGACTTGGTTCTGTTAGTGTCTGAAGAGAGCACCCCCCCTCCCTCCCTCCCCCGAGGCATGGCTCGTTTGCTGGTTTGGATCAACTCCGTGGTCCTGTTGCTCTTTGGCAGCGACGTGTTTTTGGTTGGAGCAAGTAAGTATTTGTGCATGCAAGGCTGCAGCAGATGTTGTTTTCCTGCACATCAGCAGCTCATTGAAACACCTGCAGCAGCATTAGTCTTTCAATCATTCATTTAAAATAGACTTGGATGTTTTATTTAATGAATACCATAAAGCAATAAAACATAAAAAAATTAGTGCATATTCAACAGGTATATATTCCAAATCTTTGCAGCCACCTTTGTCATCATGTGACAAGATATTTAAAACCTAAAAATCGTTTTGTTTTGTTTTTTGAGACCACAAAACTTATTTCTAGTATATATTTTTTTAATGAAATAGAATTTTTTTTGTGTGAAAATGCAGCATGAATGTGAAGTAAGCCTTTTAAAAAACAAAATAAATATGAGTTATTCAGAAAACTACGGTGCAGCGAGCAGGGAAGATTAGTTGAAAGGCGTGTTTGCAAATGAGTCTGATTATGTTCCATAAAGTGCGGCTGTGATTTGAACCAGAATATCAGACGTGTTTAAACTCATGCTCATATCTGGGGTTACTGTCCTGCTCAGGACATCATGACTGGGAAAACATTTTGCCCATTAGTGCATGTGAGGAAATGAGGATCTGTGATGTAGGTTTTGTGGAGATGTAAACTCCCTGATGTGCTCATTAACTCAGATTTGGCATTATTCTGTCCTGAATTAATAAAATTTCAGTTGCTGTCATCTGAGAGTCAGTTCTTTATTTAAATTATGATGATGTTGTAGATGTTGAGTGATACTTGGCTAAAATTCAGAGGCATAAGCAATACCTAAATTGACAATAACATCTGCACCAAGCCACATCTGTGACACCTAATATGTTTATTGCTGCTGCACTATGTGGCTGTATCATGTACTTACTATCACAATTCATCTGTCACACAACCTGTGTAGTATATATTAGTTACGTGCAATCATTCATGCACATTTAAGCTTATATTATACTGTGAAATACTTATTTATACTAATTCATCCTACTTGCACCATTATATTCTACCATGTTGTTGGTTACTATATTTATTTTGGATCTTTTAATAATTATATTTCTTTTTCACGTTTTGGTACTTTATTTTGTACCTTTATTGCATGCTTTAGTATTTCACCTTGATTTTTAGTGAGTCGAATCAGTTCTTTTCATCCTGAACATTTCATT
The DNA here is from genome assembly GCF_014905685.2 of Nematolebias whitei. NCBI lineage: Eukaryota > Metazoa > Chordata > Actinopteri > Cyprinodontiformes > Rivulidae > Nematolebias > Nematolebias whitei. The sequence continues at coordinate 31,841,675 of NC_056509.1, forward strand.
GCATTGTTGATCTTGTGTTAATCTGCATATGACAAATACACATAACAAATTTAGCTATAGCTAAAAGTTAAAGTGATCTAAAATCTAACTAAAAGCTAAAAGTAGCACACGGCTAGCTAAAAGCTAAATATTAAACACGAAGGAGTATATTTTCTAATAGCTCAAAGTAGTAAAAGTTTAGCTCAAAACTAAAAGCAGAACAGTATCTAAAAGTTAAACAGCAAAAGTCTTAAATCAGAATACTAGCTAAAAGCTCAAAAACTCAGTAAAAATACTGGAGCAGATTCCAAAGAGAATTGTGCTTTTGAACTTAATGAAGCAATCTCAAAGTATTTTTATGAAGAGATTTTGCTTGTTTGTTTATTTTGAACATGTGAACTACATAGGCAATCTGAGCAAAGAAGAAAGAAACAAAAAGAAAAACCTACTTGAAATAAATAAAGTGCACAAGTATCGCTCCACCTTTTGAGAAGCTCAGATGTCAGAATAGAGTTGGAAGAAGTATTTATTTAATCCCGCCCCTTTTTCATTAGATATCAATTAATACTTTAGTTCCTTATCAATACAACTGGCTATTACAATAATAGACAGATTTATGTATCTGTATGTATTAGTAATTAAAGATAAATGTTAAGAAAAGTATAAAAGTTATAAAAAAAACTAAAATTATAGCTCCCATTTCCTGAATGACAAATGCTTTTATGTACTCATACTGAAAACAAGGAAAACAAACATCCATCCATTTTCTTTTACCCGCTTCTTCCATTTTGGGTCATGGGGGTCACCGGTGTCCATGTCCAGCAGTCACTGTGCGAGGGGCGGGGTACACCCTGGACAGGTCTCCAGTCCATCACAGGGACACATAGAGACAAACGAGACAAACAACCATTCACTCTCTCACTCACACCTAGGGACAATTTAGAGTTACCAATCAGCCTAACATGCATGTTTTTGGTCTGTGGGAGGAAACCGGAGCACCCACCCACGCATGCACGGAGAGAACATGCAAACTCCACTCAGAAAGGTCTCCGGACTGGGATTTGAACTGGGGACCTGCTTGCTGAGAGGCAGCAGCTCTACCAGTTGTGCCACCGTGCTTCCCAAACAATCAAACAAACAAACAAAAAACATAAATGCAATTTGAAGACATTTGAGAGATCTATCAGAAAGCTGTGGATAGAAACAGGAAGAGAAATAATGTCCTTTCTGTGTTTTTTCCTCTGAACACTTCATTTCCTGTCTGGCGTTCTCCATGTCTGTGTGTCTGTACCTCTGCTTTTTTGTTTGCCTATATGTTCCTCCTTCCTCCAAGTGAAACGCGTCCTGCTTGTGATTTTGTCTTGAAAAGATTGGACTGGCTCGTCACTGTTTCTGTGTGTGTGTGTGTGTGTGTGTGTGTGTTTTCATACTCCGATTTTGCAGTATTCTGTGTTGGCACATACAGTTAGAAGCACCTCTGATCAGAGTAGCAGAAAGTTGGTACGAGAGCTCAAAAAACTGTATTTCGAACTTTTAAATATATATTTGGTTGTTGTTGAGAACTTCAAAGTAAAAAAAATTAATTAATTATTGACCGAGAAGACCTTTAAATTCAGAACACTCCAGGATTCAGTGGCACGCAGTTAAAGGAAAAGTCTAAACTAATTGCGCTGCTCTTTGGTTCAAGGTAAGGTCAGGTGTAAACAAATGAAAAGGAAAAAAGGGCTTTTATTGCAGGAATTAGTGAAAATTAAGCTTAAGCATTAACTGTTGGAGTCAACCCTGTTTGTCTGTTAGCAAAATATCTCATGAAACAGTGCACTGACTTTAATAAGTAATCATTGGATGTACATCTACAACTGATTAACTTTTGGAGTCAGTCCAATTTAAGAGGGTTGTCACAGTAAACATTATCCAAAACTAAAACGGCTATAACTCAGTCAAAGTAAAAGGGATTGGGCTAAAATTTGTTGTGGTAGTAGCTGAGAGTGATTTACAGTGAATACTCTGAGTTTAACAACCTGAAATTGTGCAAAATGTTATTATCAGGGTGTAACCAAAATGGCTACATGCCATCATTTCTCAACACACGATGATCTTAGACTAAAACGGTGGATGATATGCATTCATTCAATGAATGCTAGGCCTTAACTTTATACTGCATTAATTAAAAATAAAAATATACATATGTAAAAACATGCACATGTAAAAGCCATTCAAAACAGTTCTAATTTAAAATAAGCACTGATGTTTAGTCAGTGAAACAAGTTAGATTTTTAAAATAATCTTTTTCTAAAAAAAAAAAAAACCCCACATTTAATATTTTGCATAATAAAGGACATATGATCTTTAAAAGCGAGAACGCCACATAATAGATTCTCCTTCAGACACAAAAACAAACGCAAATTAAGATTTATTAGATTTACTGGACCGCCTGGCTCAAATCAAATTGGCAATCTGCTGTTCATAAACCTGCTGACGTGTTCCTGACAAATAGCAGCTCTGTGTGCCAGCTCCATCCATTTAAATAAATAGCAAATATTTGTTCACATTGTCATGATAGTATCTGCTGTCAGATAGAATATATTCTAAATCAAATGGCTGCATCGAGTCAAGCGAAACTGCGTTCATCGTTGTGCGACTAACACTTGTTGACATGTTTGTTGGATGGCTGTTAAACACCCACAGTAGGTGTGTAGAGTGAAGCTGCAAACACACAAGAACGGCTCGCTCATTAATCTCCCCTGTGACACTGTGCGCTTCCCTTTTACAGTTTTGGAATGATTAAAGTGTTGGCTCGAAAGAGTCAGAGTGTGGCCGGAGAATTGAAATGGATTAACATTAGCCGGGGCCTTCATCCCATCAGGTCTCACTCCACTTTAACAGCCTCGGGGTTCTAACACAGGATCCGTGAATACCTGTTGTTGAAAGGCAGGAAAACACACCATTCCTCTCCAAATGTATTTAAAAAAATCAGCTAATGGCACCTTGCTCCCTGCTTGCTCCAGTTTCAAACCCTTCAACTGTAAAGAAGGTGTCAGAATGCAGTGGATTCAAAGGTGAAGTGGTATTCAGGGGTTGTGAGATAAACCCAGCATGGTGTTTCATAAGACCCTGAGCACCAGGTGATTTACAACACTGGGCTCTGCGAGCAGCTGTGAGACAGCACCCTGTTGTGCAGAGGAGAACATCCTTTCATTGACTGACTCTAAAATACATCCAGACAGAGCCGTCTGGAGACAGAACACCTCATGAGAGTTTTAAAGTAAATCCACTTTTGCACCAGGGAATTAGACACCACACCGTTGGTATTCGTTAATAATATTTCATTCAGACCATGGTGACTGTGTGCAGCTGATTTGTTAAAACATCTGGAGTAATGTGGTTTAGGCACCATCCAGAGTTTAGAGTTGATTCTTAATGGATGGTCCATTTATAATCTCTAAACAATGAGCTGAGCTTGTGTTCAAGTTATTCTGCCTTCATCTTAGACACTTACCGTATTTTTGTGCGCACTTAAATTCCTTGAATTTTCTCAAAAATCAACAGTGAGCCTTATAATCCGGTGCACCTTATATATTCATTCTGGTTGTGCTTACTGACCTCGAACTGATTTTATGTGGTACACAGCACTCACTCAAAAATGTCAGAATCAGAATAAGCTTTATTATCATTGTACCGGAATACAGTGAAATTATGTTCGTACAGTCGTCCAAAAGATGGGCGGAGTGCACGTTGCTGCTGCTTAAAAGCGCGGCCCCTTATTCTTTATCAGAATACTTTTAGATAGAAAAAGGGTAAGAACCATAAGGATAGATAGTGGTATTACAAAAAAGATCACTTCACAGCTTGTCCTATCAGGACATGATTTGAAACATCAAAAAACTCTACCATGAACATGACATATGCATTTGACGTCAAGACGTTGAGATTCGTCCATGAGCACTTTCAGATAGGCCACAGTTCTGATGATGTTATTTCAGCCAGCAGTTCTCATAAGCCTGCACAGAAGTTCTCAGAGGGGTGGGGGGTTGCGATAGACAAAGCTTTGTCTCTAGTTACCCATGTCCCAGGAGAAATTTGATAGTCAGTTTGTATCCGAGGCCAAACGGGGGAGTCAGATTCAGATAAGCCACAATTGTTGTTTTTCTTCAGGCAGACTGTTTTTTCTTGTCAGTCTTGAGTCCTGCTGGAACATTTTGCTGGTCCAAAATGGCCAAATTTATAGGTATTTCCACTCCACTAATCCGTGTTATGAACCTTCTTCAAGGTCGATCCCAACATGCTGACGAGTCCTAGGAGCCACAGGTGGCCTGTGATTCTCACAATACGCCTCCATCTTATGGTTTAGCTCATAAATCAGCTGATTTTGGGTACTCGTAGCACGAACCAACCTTCGCACTGACTCTGAAGCTTTGCCATGGCCAAAACTGTTGCCATAGTCTTTTTCAAAAGTTGATTAAACAGAGCCTCACCGATGCCAAAGAGCAGAACCCCTGCTATCATAAATCCTAACATATGTAAAATGTGTATTGTTTTGCATTTTATGTGTTACAACTGAACAATGTTGAGCGTTATTGTGAATGAGTTGAATAAAGTTGGACTTATCTGACTGTTTTATTTCACTTAATGCACCTTATGTATAAAACAGACCTGTTCATTGATATTACGCCTTATAGTCCAAAAAATATATTACATCTTTTTTCACCTCATTTTACAAAATAAATCTCCACACAGGTACATTTGGAGGATGTTTTTATTTGTTACTTCACGAAACTTTGATGTTGCACAGCAAGTGTTAAAAAGCAGGTCATTTAACATATTCTCAACCCGTGGGCTTAAAAATCTTTTCTAGCATTAAATTATAAGTTTAAAATTTAAAACCACGTTTGATTTGATGTTTTTGAACAATTTTAGATTCAATTTAGAGTTTGCATGCATGTTACACATTTACGATGTTTCAATTGCTTTGTGGAAATGAATGCAGTTGTTTTCATATTTATTGTTGGCTCGCTCAAAAATAAATAAAAATCAACAGTGGCATTTTGGAATCCAAACACCCTCTGCTGAAAAACACTTATTTATAGTTATATTAAATTAAATAATCATTGTTGATGTTTTTTGTGAAAGTGCAGCTAAAAGAACAAAACTGAATCCAACTTTCCCAAAAAGCACCACCACATCATATCATACTGTTTATTTGTGTTTTATTGTAATGTAAAATTAAACGTTCAGAGAAATTTTAACCTGTGATTTAAACTAAAGTCCACGGTGGCAAACATCAGATCTGCTTTTGCAGTAATGTAATTGCCTGTGTCTGTGTGAGCTGCTGGTCTGTCTGTTAGCAAAATATCTCATGAAACAGGTGAGGAATATAAATCAAACTCTCAGGAAGTAATTATTGGCTATAGCTCTACAACTGATTAACGTTTGAAGTCAACTTGAGTCAATATGGCTGCCACAGCTAATCAATTTTATCACACATAAAAATTACAATAACTGAAGTGGTTTTATTGCTGTTAAGCTAAAATTTGGTGTGGTAGTAGCTAAGAGTCTTGTCTAATAGGTGCTCTAAGTGCTAACGTGAGATCTCAGCATCTTCATCTATAAAAGGCTTTAACTGTAATTTTTAAGGTAAGGGGAACTCAGTTTAAAGCTCTGGCATGAAAGGCGGTGAGTGATATGCATCCTTCAAGAAATGCTAGTCCTTGAATATTTCCAGTAACTCATAAAATTGAACAAAAGATAAAATTAATAAAATCCAACCTTAAATAAAACATGATGACACATCACTTTTAAACTCCATTGACTGTTTAACACAAACCTGTGGTAAAATCTTAAATATCCCACTCCTGCTTTATTTAAAATTTCTGCTCAGTCAGTTTGTCGTTCTGATCCACAGCAGTCTGTGACAAAAAGCTGCGTAGGTCTTCCTGACGCTGTAAATCCAAACTTCCTTGCTTCATGATAAATACATTTCCAGGCAGTCTTGACGCGAGCAGACTCACAGCCAAGAAACTAACAGGCAGCTGTGCTTTGCAAGCAAATGTAGAGGTTAGTAAAAAAAAAAAGATGACACCCACTTTATACCTGACTGATGAAGTGGGCTCGTTTCCACGAGGTTGCACAGAAGACGAGAGATCCAGGAGCTTTCACGTAACGTTCAGATCTTTGGCTGCATGTTGGGATTCATCCACCTGGCAGCGCGCCCAGACCCAGGAGAGCCGCACCATTTATTTGCACCAACACATGTCTGGCCCTCTGTGACAGATTGCTGCTTAATTTCAAATCTAACACAGCGTGATGTGTGGTGTTGGGCTCAGTGGGCGGCAGAAACACATCCGAGTTTCTGTTGTGACAACGTTTCCTGGAGACGAGAAGAGAAGAAAACAAGTGTTTGAATTTTACATTAATCATTCAAATTTTCAAACATATTTCCTTTTTTTTTCCCTAAAGGAATTACCAACATAACCTTGAGGTTTACATCAAACAAGGTGCTACGACTTGTGATAAAAGCAGCATCAAACAGGAAAAGACATTTACTGTAAGCAGTGATGGTTCCTGAGCTGTTACTGCCACGGTCAACAGCATAAAACCTACAGGGTGCATCGTTGATAGTGACTGTGTTCGTACCCATGCGTGTCAGACTGCAACTCTCATTACCTAAAAGACAAGAAGTTCAAAGAAAAGTATATCCATCCTACCATATTTTTTGGACTATAAGACGCACCAGATTATAAGGTGCATTAATTCAATTAAATTCAAAAATACATTAATAATCCCAAAGGGAAATGAAATGTTGTTGTAACTCGTTATCCTCGTATCATTAAGAGATGTTGTAGATGCTGATGGCTGTAGGCAGGAAGGATCTCTTGTAAAGTCCATCCCGCAGCGGATCTGAAGAAACTGGCCGCAGATGCCGTCCAATCCGTCCACCCAGACTTGGCTGGCCTCTCAGTTCCCCCGGGCTGCAGGATCGCCTAAATGCTGGGCAGAACTCCTCCGAGAGCGATGGCCACTCCTCCCAGCAGCCTGCCGAGCTCCTCGTTTATGTGGACAGCCAGCTGCAGATAAAGGGGGATGATCCCGGTCCGTCTGTTGTCACGAGCCATGTTTTCTGCCAGCTCCAGGATCTCAGTGGTCAGACACTTGAACACAGCCGACAGGTAGATGGGAATGCATCCACGGTGCCTCCTTTTCAACTTATTTGAGATTTGGGGCTGTAGCTGAGATATTATTTGAGCTTTTGAGATGGTAATCAGCTGCTCTCGGTTGTAAAAAAAAACAGCTTGTTGTCATGATTACGCATCGTAACAAATGTCCAAAAGTAAAAAGTTTCAATAAAAATCCTTCCAGCTGCACAGCATCTGACAACAGAGGAAACAATAATCCAAAAATGTGATTTACATCCAGAAAAAGAGGAATTAAAGTTTCCAAAAGCAAAATCTCTGAATGAAAGGAACAGAGCTACTCCAGCATGCAGCCTGAATTCTAGAACTCAGAACCGAATATTAAACTAAGTGAAACTAAAAAAATTTGACAGATTTTTGAGCGCCGTGTACCACATAAAATCGGTTTGAGGTCAGTAAGCACAGCCAGAATTAATACATAATGCGCACTGGATTATAAGGTTCACTGTCGATTTTTGAGAAAATTAAAGGTTTTTAAATGCGCCTTATAGTCCGAAAAATAAGGTACTTTAAATAAATGTTACAGCAGTTCCTGTGGAGGGCGTGACATTAGTAGGAGTCCTGATGGATACATCAGATCAGTTGTGAAGGTAATCATAATGCAAAACGTGTGGAATTTCTAATGAAGCAGGGAGTTGCATCAGAAATAAAGTTTTAGATGGAAATATGGTTTATTAAAAGGAACAAATAAATAATGAAGGCATGTTGAACTAGATGATGAAAATCCAACATAAAAATATAAGAATTGTTCAAAATTTGTGTCACTTTAACAAAATGATCCTTCTGGAGATACAAATAATTATTTTATTAGCTCCCACTCATTCTGTTTAAGTAGGAAGGACTCTAAAAAGTAGAAATACTGTTTAAGATGCTTTTCAAGATATTTGAGGTAAAATAAATTTACAGAAAGGTTTGAAGTACATTTAATGCTTTAGACGGGAGCACAAAAATGGCAGCGCAAAGCAGAAGCTGTAGATGCAACAAACCTTTTTTGTACAGTGTAACATTTTCTACCAAGCTTTTTATTTAATGAAATCACAGATTTTTAAATAAATTTAGTAACATGATTTAAACCAGGGTCATCATGTGATCTACTTTTAAAACGACCAAGTCAAAGTGATCTACCTACTAGAAGGCACCGTTTATACGAGAACAACATCTGGATATGTTAGTGTTTCTTCAATGTTTATTGGGGGGTATAAACAAAAAATGAGCAGGTTTACATGAAAAGGCCAGGTTGCCAGATAAGAATTTATGAACTACAGTACTGTCACTTTAAAATGATAGTATTTTGACATAAACTGTCATATGTGCTGAGATGATGTGTGTGTTGTTTTTGTTGAACATGTGCACAGAAAAGGGGGCCCTGTCAATCAAGTGACAAATTTCATAGCAAGGATGGACAATAGGCTGATGTCTATTTTTTAATGCCATGCGATCTACTCATAATACCTTTGTGATCGACCGGTAGATCGCGATCGACGTACCGGGCACCCCTGATTTAAACACTGAGCTGCTGTAGGACTTACTGCTTTTATTTCTGGCTTTTTTTTTTATTATGTTACGATGCATATCAGTTAATAGGAAAGTGGTTTCTGTCATCTGATTAATGTCTGGAATACAATCCTAAATCCAGAAAAAATAAAGAGGTGTCTTAGATGCAAAGCAGGAGCAAAACTGAGAGCAAAGAGAGGAAAATGTAAATTATTTCCTTCCTAATAGTCAAAAGTTTGGCTTTCGCAAATATATTTTTTTAATATAAAGGAAGCAGCAAAGTTCGAGGCCATCCAACACGAGGTGTAACTTGCTCTTTGAGCCATTCCACATTTATTGAACCACAATAACTCAGCTCCTCGCACAGAGCATCTTCTCATTAAACAAACCAAATGAGACCACTGCAACCCTGATGACCACTTTTATGCCGCTCAACTTTTTACAATATCAGCTTCCTCTCATGCTTTTTGTTTCACTCTAAGAATTTTCCAGATCACTTTGTTCAGGTCCTTCACTCTCCATCACAAACTAATCTGAGCATGTCAGAAACCTGAGGAGCTGGAGTCTGAACCAAACATTTTTATGGCTCTACAAGCAAAGGACCGATAATCCTGTCTGACCTGAGGGTTTGAAGCTTCCTTCAGGGTCAACGTTTGCTCTAAATGCATCAGAAGTGCAGGGAGGGACATGTAGGGAGATAAGAGGGACATGAGCGAGACTCAAACCATTTCAGAGCTCCAGGTTTCCTCTCATCCTTAATCTTTCTTGCCTGTGCACTGAGGTTATTATTGTTCTTCACATCAAATCTTATTTAACCTCTTTTTAAGTGAACTGAAAGATTTTAGGGAATTGAAATCTACTTCAAAATAAAATAAAGAGCCATTTTTTTTCCTTTTCAGACATTTCTCCTCTCGATCTACTCCACACCGCCACTGTCCGTGACAACACAAATGTTATTAGATGTACAGTAACAACAAAAGCCCAAGTGAAATGGCCTTCAGGTTACAGCTGATCCCATCTGGCCTGCCTGTCTGACCCGAGCAGACTCTTCTGTTGGAGCCGTCACCCTCTCTTCCTCCTTCCTTTTTAGCTGCCCAGGCTTTTGTTGCCGCTTCGCAAAAAGCAGGTCTGCTTGAGATGAAAACGTGAGAGAGGACTGTAAAGTGATGAAAGCGGGGGCGGGACTGTCAGAAGGCAGAGAGTAAATATCAAAGGCCAACATGTCGGGTTAAAACTGAAGCATCAGATGAATGAAGCCGAGCATGAATGCAAATCTGTGACTTTAAATTATAAATTAAAACAAGTCCACTTCACCTCACCACAGACTGAAAAATCCTCATACAGGTTTAATACACACAAACAAAAACATAAAACAACACGATCATTTTGACAGCTCAGACAGCACAATCAAATAGACAAATGCTTCTGCTCTTCACCAGAAGGAAAAAGAAGCACCGGGTTGCAGCCAACTGTGAAGCTAAATTACAGAGAGTGTGCTACCAAGTGCAGCACAGGAAAGAAAACATATATGAACGTCTAAGTTTGACATTAAGCTGCCACTGAGCCCTGACCAGAGAGCTAATGATCGTCTTTCACTGAGTTTGGATCAGTTTAACACTCACTTTATGCAGGATGCAATTTGTACCCTCGCAGATACAAGAACTTAGCTGCCGAGAAAAGTAATTATGGTGACAACTGCAGATGTTCAATAAATTTTAAAAAATTGTTCATTGACATTTAGACAGAAAAAGATTAATGTTGATTTTAAGAAGGCAGAAAGAACACACATATAAGAACGATTACAGGTAATAGAAACTCACCCAGTTCATGAATACGATCGGGTTCAAAAACTATCCTCCATGAGGAGTTCATTAACACTGGTGTGGATCCTAACCAGAGAAATTGCATTTCCTGCAAAAATGCAGCGTGAATGCTTATTGCTGAAGAATTTGCTGAAAAAACAGCTGAAATGAGCAAAAAACTTCCTAAAATATAGCTGAAATGAACATTTCAGATGGATGGATGGAATGCACCTTGAGCGGCGCAATTCTAGAATTGCGCCGCTCAAGGTGGCTGCATGTTGGAGCAGCTCTGTTACTTTCATTTTGAGATTTTGCTTTTGGAAACTTTATTTCCTCTTTTTCTGGATGTAAATCACATTTTTTGGATGATTGTTTCCTCTGGTATCAGATGCTGTGCAGCTGGAAGGATTTTTACTGAAACTTTTTTAGTTTTGGACATTTGTTATGATGCATAACTATGGCAACAAGGCTGTTTTCTACAACCAACAGCAGCTGATTAACATCTCAAAAGCTCAAATAATATCTCAACCACAGCCCCAAATCTCAAGTGAGTTGAAAAGTATGTTCTGTGGATGCATTCTCATCTACCTGCCAGCTGTGCTCAAGTGCCTGACCACTGAGATCCTGGAACTAGCAGGCAACACGGCTTGTGACAGCGGAAGAACAGGATCGTCCCTCGGCACCTACAGTTGGCTGTCCGCAGTGACGAGGAGCTCGGCAGACTGCTGGGAGGAGTGGCCATTGCTCTGGGAGGAGTTCTGCCCAGCATTTGGGCGGTCCTACAGCCCGAGGGGAACCGTGAGGCCAGCCAAGTCTGGGTGGACGGATCAGACGGCATCTGCAGCCAGTTTCTTAGGATCCACTGTGGGATGGACCTTTACAAGAGATCCTTCCTGTCTACAGCCATCAGTGTCTATAACATCTCTTAATGAAATGAGGATAATGAGTTACAACAACAAATAATTTCCCTCTGGGATTAATAAAGTATTTTTGAATTGAATTGAATTGAATTAAAAAAGCTAAAATGAGCATAAAACAGCTAAATGGTAGCTGAAATAGCAGAAAAAAATGAAACATGCAGAAATAAGTTGAAAGGAGCAAAACAAGCTGAAATTGGCAGAAAGAAGTTAGAAGAATTTTGTAGTTGGCAGAAAGAATCTAAAAGGAGCACAAAACAGCTGAAAATATGGTAAATGGACTGTACTTATATACAGTAGCACCTTTCTATAAGATACTCAAAGTGCTTTACAACACAATCTGTACCCTTATTTACCCATTCATACAGCACTCTACTAGACTTATTCAAAGATTAATCAGTGCTTTATCACATTCATACACTGATGGGACACACATCAGAGGCAATGAGGGGTTCAGTGTCCTGCCTAGGGACACTTAGTCATGTGACTGCTGGTGGAGTTGAACCCCCAACTCTCCCATTGGACTGCTCTAACCACTCAGTCACAGTCCCCCCCAAAACAGCTGAAATTAGCTGAAAAAAGTTTAAATTTACACAAGGAAGCTGAAAGAAGCTGAAGCAGAACAAAATGTGAAAGGAGCAGTAAAAGGTTGTCAACAGATCTAAAGATTTGAAGGATGTAAAATGAGCTCAATTCATTTCTATGAGAAAAGATGGCAGAAAAGACTAAACATTTCAAAAAGCTAAAGTTGCACCAATACCAAAAGTCATAGCAGGATTGTCCTGAAAGAGATGAACGTTTTGATATGATTCATTGAAATGACACAAAAATTGTGAAACGAGGAAGATGCTGAAAAACGTACAGAAGAAAAATGGATCACAATAGTGTGAATACGTCATAAACATTTCTACAATTAGAAAACTAGCTGAACTGACACAGCCCTCTGTAGCCTTTTTAATGTTTGAAATGTTTATTTTTCATTAAAAAAAAGGTGTGTTTTCCATGTCAACAACGGCTGGTTTGAGCCAGAAATAATGAATTTATTCAACTGAAACAAAACCAGGAGTTGCTGGTGATGAACAAAACAATACAGGGGAAGTTACACACGAGAATCTGACACTGGACACACGAAAAAGCACACGGATAAGAACTAGGTGGAGTGAATAGTAAATGAGAACAGCAGGTGTGTGACAGGCAAGACAGAGCTGAGGGGAAACTATGAACTGGAACAGAAACTAACTGAACTGCCAGACTGAGCTGGTAACAACACTGAAGACTGGGAACAGAAACAACACAAAAAAAATGAACATACCGATAAAAAGGGGCATAAAAAATAGATATATTAACACAAACACAATGAAACCCCCAAACTGTGACATCTTCTGTGAAAATATTGAGACTAAACATTACTCTGCTGTAATTTTCACCATCGTTTCTCTTAAAACAGAGAGTTAAAGCAAACAGTTGACACTTTCTACACCCTGTTTGACGCTGGTTCATCTGCTGACTCCTCTCCAGACCGGCCTCCAGCTCCTGTCAACGTGTCCGTCATGCATCTGCGAGCCGACTCAGCAACTGTGTCCTGGGAGGTTCCAGAGGGGGACATCATAATCGGCTTCTCCATCTCACAACAGGTAATATTTAACTTTTAAAGTAAACATGTGTCACGTGCACACATGAATTTCTGCTTATTTTATTTATTTTGAATTAAGCCGTTTGCAATTTGATGCTGAGCCCTGTGGCAGGCCAACCAGACCGCAGGCAGCGGTTTATGATTATCTCATTTCCTGAATATCATGTTTTTTATAGTGAGAATATTAAATTAATAAAATGATGTGAAGGTGGTTTGATGTATAAACTCTTTGAGGCTTTAAAAAACATGGAGAAAAGCTTGTTGAAGCCTGGAGTCAGAAAAAAAAAAGATGCCTGCCAGTCGAGAGGGATTAAAAAGGTTGCAACAGGGATGCTTATAAATTTATAAATCAGCCAAAATAAAGCTTAAAATAGTATGATGCAACACAACTGTACAGTAATTTGTTAATTTTATGCTTCAGAGCGTTACGCAGCAATTCAAGGTGACTCTTCAGTCAGGGTTCTTTGGCAGCTGCACCTAAACACCTAAAGGTTTAGTCATTCCATCGTTTTGAAAAGGTGTGAAGACTGTTTGACAGAACTCTCATTCAAGCAAAGCCATGAAAGCCTAATAAAACGAGACATCTGGGTGGCTGACGCCGTAAGTGCGGATGAGAGACAGAGCGAGGAGCTAAATGGCTGCGTTGGGGGGGATCTCACTTCTTTGTGCTTTGATTGTTTCGACAACCTCGTGAAAGGTCAAACACAGCGTCTGAGCTTTGCAGATCTCCTCTCAACATCTTTGCTATCGGAATTACCGTATTTTCCGGTGTATAAGTCACATTTATTATGTGTTTATTTAATGGTCAAAACAGCTTCATTTCACCTGGCCATCCATCCATCCATCCATCCATCCATCCAACCATCCATTATGGCCCGAGCTGCTAGCTCTCCAGCATTCCTCCGCCTGCACCAGCTGCATGAAGCGAGCATGCACGGGAGGACTCGCTGTTGCAGTTCTTAGAAATGTAATAAGATTAGCACTTAAAAACAATTATTTGTTTGCTCAACATTATAGCAAAGGTGTGTCTCAGTTTAACTTTTTCTTAATAAATGCACTTTAATGGTCAAAACAGCTTCATTTTGCCTGGGCAGCGTGGTGCCATCCATCCATCCGTCCATCCATCCATCCGTCCATCCATCTATCCATTGTGGCCGGAGCCGCAAGCTCTCCAGCGTTCCTCCGCCTGCACCAGCTGAGTGAAGCGAGCGGGCACCGGAGGACTCGCTGTTGCAGTTCGTTTTATGAATATGGAGAAAAAAAAGTGTAGAAGTCACAGGACTGACAAATCTATGCAAAATCTGCGACTTTTATGCCAGAAAATCCAGTAATGACTCCACAATTTCCTAATTCCTCGTCAAGACTCCATACGGCTGAAGCTTTGTATGTTTTCTGGTTGGACAGCTCTGTCTCAGGTCGGCTTTTGTCTCATTGTTTTTGAGCCTCTTTGTGATTTTGGACAGTGACGCATTATTGATTTTAACATTTCCCTGTCAAATTTCATGAAGCAGAGAAATGCCACTTCCAAGAAAGGACGATGCCTTTGGTAACGCAGCGGTAGCATTTTTGTGTGGCCACCCTGATCGCTAATTTGCCCTTCGTATTGATCACAGCTGGAGGTTCAGTTTTTTTCTGTTGCTGTCTATCCCTTTCCTGTACCCAGAGGCAGGATGGACACATGCAGCGATTCATTCGGGAGGTCAACACCACCAGTCGCTCTTGTGTCCTTTGGGACCTGGAGGAAGAGACGGACTACATCATCCAGGTCCAGTCCATTGGCCTCTATGGGGAGAGCCAGGCCAGCAAGAAAGTCCACTTTCGTACCCTGAAGAAAACAGACCGGTTCTCTTCCAACAGCTCCAACCAAGGTATGCTGCTCCGAAACATGCAGTGATGTTTTTCAAGAAAAATCTGACTCAAACTTTGGGGGAAAAAAAGCACCACTTTCGAAACAGATACCACCCTGAAACCATGATGCTGATAACATAATGTTCTGGTTTGTGAGTGTAGTGAATAGCAGCCCATGTTTGAAATGCAGATCCAGACAATAATGACTCAAACATCAGAGAAATGATGGCTCCTGGCACAAGTTCATTAAAATAACTAAGCTAACGTTTTCTTTATTTGTGAGTAATAAGAATGAAAAAAAGCACATTTAGCAACAGTTTCATCCTTTAATTTAGCTGTGAGTGTTTAAAATTTAGATGCTCTGAAAATGAACAAATAGAACTTAAAATATGAGAATCTCTTTTCCTCCCTCATTTTCAGTATTTATAGATACAGTAATATATTTTTTTGAAAAATGAATCATTATTCTTGTATGTGGGCAGCACGGTGGCGCAAGTGGTAGAGCTGCTACCTCTCAGCGAGCAGGTCCCTGGTTCAAACCCCGGTCCGGGGGCCTTTCTGGGTGGAGTTTGCATGTTCTCTCCGTGCATGCGTGGGTTTTCTCCGGGTGCTCCGGTTTCCTCCCACAGACCAAAAACATGCACGTTAAGCTGATTGGTAACTCTAAATTGTCCCTAGGTGTGAGTGAGAGAGTGACTGGTTGTTTGTCTCGTTTGTCTCATATGTCAATATGTGGCCCTGTGATGGACTGGAGACCCGTCCAGGGTGTACCCCGCCCCTCGCACAGTGATTGCTGAACATGGGCATGGCGACCCCCGTGACCCAAAATGGAAGAAGCGGGTAAAGATAATGGATGGACGGATTCTTGTATGTTTTTTGTATATATATATATATATATATATATATATATATATATATATATATATAAGGTCTAGACAAAAGAATCTAAAAACCCCCACAACAAATTGTCATATTACGAGAATATGGAAATCAGGATTTGAGGGCTTCAGAAGCATTTAAAAACCAATATTCTTTAGAGGAACACATGCTCTCCAAGATGTTGTTGTCAGAGTGTGAGTTGGAGATGAACCTCAGCTGTGACCACACCCCACATTAGTTCAATATCTGTAAAAATCACCGAGCCGTAGCTGTTTTTGTGTTCGCTAATAGTGGTGGCAGCCATCTTTCATCAGGTTGACTGTAAAAGTTAATCAGTTGTAGATCCCCATCTAATGGTTACTTTCTGAAAGTTTCATTAAAATCTATTTAGTGGACACACACTAAATCACCTGCTTTCATGACTGTGGGTGATATGGCTTATAAAAAAGTCAAAAACAGATTTTTTTTTTCTTTAAAAAAATTTTTATCTCACATTTGAGCAACACTCACCCCCCCCCCCCCACCCCAATAAATAAATAAATAAATATGTTTTACAGCACAAGTCTAAAGAATCACTGAGCCATTTGTTTTCTGGTTGTGCCAGAGAAGATGGCGGCAGCAGCTGTTTCTAAATGTGCTGTTTGACTCCATCCTTAGTTTACAGACAAAGAACCATCCAGATTGTTTTCCTGCTGAAGCCTCTTTCCACTCTTTACTCCTTTGAATGCACCCTGACACTGAAAATGAGACACGTTAAAGGCAAGTAGTGACAAGTGAGAGTACAGAGAGCTTCCTCTCACAGGCTCACCTTGGCAAGGGGAGAAATGGTGAAGCTCAGACTGTTTCTTTCACTCCCCCATCCCCACCTCCCTGACACCATTATACTATTGACAGACTCGTCAAGTGCAGTGTCTCTAAATTTATGCAACATTACATCTGCCATGGTGACTCTCTGCAGGTTCCAAAACACTTTACATTCAGGGTTCAGCTCACGAGCTGACGGAGATAAGAAAACCGTGACCAATGAGAAACAGGTTCAGCTGTTTCTTTCAGCAAAGTGGAAGAAAATGCTTTTTCCTTTTTTGTTGTGGGTTATTAACACGATTCTTCTACGGGAAAGTATTAAACTAATCTTCAAATTTGTTCATAGTATTTAAGCAATGAGACAAGTATTTTCAGTCTTAAGATAAGACATAACATAGTTAGCATTTTGAAATTGATTTCTGTGGAAAGGTTCTGCACAATTAATATCTTACCTGTTGTAGATAACTCTTGAACGGCCTTTATTTAGATAAATTGAGTTAATTAATGTCACTTTCCAATAAGGGCATTTTTATAAAGGATTTATTAATGCAGGTTATTTAAGAGTTTGTGAACATTTATCAAATTTAATAACACCGTTCATACACTGAAACAGGCTAGCTATGTGGTAAGATCAAGTGCTTTGTGCTTTATTCATTTATTCTTTATATTTACCTACATAAATAAACGTACAGAGCTTGATTTTGACAAAAAATTAGCCTGCTTCAAAATATGAACATTTTGTAATCATTTTTGTAAACAGCTGTTTATGCTTTATAACGTTTTTATAAATTTATGATTAACCTATTTACAAAACATTAATAAATGTTCTATAAAATAGCCCTTATTATTGTGAAGGGATACAGTTTAATTCTGAGTGGACTGAAGAGCTAACGACTAGTTCTTAGTAGCTTGTTGTTGTCTTGTAACAACTCTAGCCTCAAATATTTTATAGCAGTTTATGAGAATACAATTTCATGTTGCTGCTAGTATGATTATTGATGGTTGATTCATTTATTTTCACATTATTATTTATGTAGCAATGCCATTGTTATTTAGCCCTGTACCCTGTATCTGAATGCCTTTGGATCTCTCAGGAGCTGGAGAGTGTCGCTGGGAAGAGGATTTTCTGGGTTTCTGTCCTGGACCTGTTGTGTTTGCGACCGGACCATGGATAAATAATAGAAGATGGACGGGTGGATGGGTGTTGCAAATGCAAATAAAGCCAGCAACAGCTACATGTTCACAACAGGACTTCCTGCAGAAATATCACAATATTTTTACTGGAATGATTTTGTGATGCAAACATGATGATAGTATAAAAGTTTATGAAAGAAAATTTGAATATGAGTTGTTTTAAGATCTCAGCAATCCACTTGGGCTTGGAGTAGCCATTAGCTCATCCATCAGGTTAAACTTAAACTCTATTTCTCCAAACTAAAAATTACATACAGTGGGTAAGAAGTAGATTGTTCATACCCTTTCCCCATAAAAAAAAAATTAAAATAAAAAAATCATTTTAAAAAATCTAAATGGTCCCTTCCCTTAAATATATTTTATCTGTGATATTAAAGTCTGGTGAAAATGAGAAATGCTGATGCAGGAGGATCATAAGTGCTCGTCTTTAGCTGAGTCTCAGTGGATTTCACCTAATAAGCTAAAATGATTGTCCAAAGTAAAAATAAAAACTGCACACCATCCAATAAATTAATACAGATACTGACAGTACAGTCTAGCTCTTTCTTTAAATTAAAACTGTTGTATTTTACCCAAAGCCATGAATATACAGTAGCTCAATAAAGTGAGACTCATGGTTAGTGATGACTAGAAAGACTTACTGCTCCATTAAGCACGATTTGTCTGATTTTTGTATTTTCCCCCAGTTTGAGATAAAAATAATTAGAAAATACTATTCTGTAATTACCTTCACTGGTGTGGTAGAAAATTAACCCACGTTTGTGTTAAATAATTAAAACACAAACAGTGGAACGCACTTTAAGGCTCTAGTGAACCAGAGGTTATTCATGAGCCCACAGATGTCACAGATGTTCATATCTACAGACAGTTAGGGAAACCTGGAAAACCATTGGGAAAGACAAATAACATGCCGGTATATGACAAGAACTTCATAAAATCACACAGAAAGGGCCCCAAAGTAGTTTAATTAAGATTCACTTTGTAACACCACAAAACTATGCTGCACATAAAAATAATGAAATCTGTAAAAATGTGCCTTTGTCTGTGTGTTTCAGTCTTTTCTTAAGCATGGGTCTGCAACATTTACAATCAAAACAGCTATTTCTGCCTCTTTAATCACTAAATTAAATGTGTCCGAGGCTGCAAATGTGATTATCAACTGGTGGTCCATGGGGCACTTTAAAAACATTAGAAGGCCTTTTCCAGAGATCATCAGTAGTAACCCCTGCACCAAAAAACTTTTGGTTATGACATTATAACCCTAAAAGTATGTAAAGAGTTTTAGCTTTTATTGGTATTTTTACATTTTAGAACAAAGGAAATGACCACATACTTGTAAAGAAAGAGGAAAAATATTTCAGTTATACTCCTTCGGAAAAATAAATAAATAAATACACAACTATATGTAAGTTCTCAAAAAACAATTCCAAAAATTTACTTTTCTGGTGGATTTAAGAGAAGGATCCCCTCTAAGGCTGGAAGTTACAAGTAGAATAATGAAGTGGCTAAAAGGCTAAAAATAAACTAGTAGATCTGTATGTATTTGTTTAATCTTCTACATATTTGCAAATGATTGACAGGAAAACTGTTGAAATGAGCTTGTTTTATTCTGTGGCTGTAAAAAGCAATACAATTAATTTCCATATTATTCTTGGTCAAACCTTCAAAGTTCTGCTGCAAAGGGACCAAAAAAACTGCAGGCTGCAGACCTGATCCAACATAAAAAAAATGGCAATGCTGCAGAAAGCAAACAAACAAACAAACAAACTGGGTTTTGTTCCAACTAAGTGGTGGCATGCAGTTTGTTCATCATTAAAAATTATAAACTTTAATTCAGAAATTAAAATGAAAGAAATTGTCTGTACTTTAAATGTTGTCTGTGTGAAACAGGTCTCTCTTGTAAATGAGTCCTCATGACTCAATGAGACTAACCTGTAGAAGTAAAGGCTGAATGAATAAAAAGGGTTAAAAATACTATAATAATAATAATTCAATTCAATTCAGTTTATTTATATAGCACCAAGTCACAACAGAGGTCATCTCAGGGCACTGAACAGAAACATTTGTATACATAAAAAGTAAGTTAATGACATTATAAAAATAACTAGAAAGTTCCTGGATAAACTTTGATGGGGACTGCCATGCTGCTGCCAATTTATAATTATGATTTGACAGTACTAGGTGCTGGGGTTTGCTCTCAGCTACCACTATACCAAATCTGAGCTGAATGGCTCTAAAAATGGCCGAATTATCACAATTATTCCTTTTTAGCTAAGGCAGCCATCTTGGATTTATTATTTGGATTTGGTATGTGATAGGGAACGTTCTCAGCTATAACCTCACCAAATTTCAGCTCTACATCTCAAAGAATGACCGATGGTCAATTTGATGTTTGCTGAGGTAGCTGTGGCAGCCATCTTGAATGAAAATGGCTCCAAAGTCCTGCCTTCACACTGACGATAATCAGTTATTCAAAACATTCAATCAGCAGCAGCTGACTGCTACTTTACCTCTTAATTCATGCAAAAGCACTAAAGGTGGACTTGGTTTTTCACATGCAGCTTCTCCATTTTAGCGTTTTTGTTGTTGTTGTTGTTTATTTGTTTTGTTTATCTAACAAAGTCAGGTCCTCTGGACGGATTCTTCTTTTAACAAAGAAGAATCCGTCCAGAGGATGTGACTTAAATTTTTCTTCCTGGATTGTTGAGCATCAGGACGTCTTTTTGTTGAATAAATAACGTCATGGTGGGATCTGCTGCACCTTTGAACACTTGATATAAAGAATTTTCACAACATTTTTATTCAGTTCTGAGAAGTTGCACTGAAAAACTGAAAGAGGGTGGACTTTTTCTTTTCCCATGACTGTATTCTTCAAGCTTCAAATGTATAATCCACCCTCCCTCCACCACCCACCCAACTTTGATCTCTTGCTGCTGGCTCCTTCCTTTTCATCTCCGTCTGAATTTTAATAAAAGCCCGGGCAGTTTCAGAGTAATCCCACCAATATCTCTGGCAATAAGCATCAAATATGCTCACTTTCTGATGAACCCTGACTCATTCCTTCTGTCCTCGGGCCACACTATTGAAGAGTTGTGTCGGCACAATCGAACACACTCTGTTAACGACTGGATTGCTGACAGACTGGCACTCAAGGCCAGTTCCTTGACAGGCTGATTCTCTAAAAGAGGCAATTAAGAAGAGTGGCACTCTGGAAGAGGTCCATCCAGGCGAGTTAAGAGACAGTTAGGAGAGTGGAAATAGGCCCCTTGGTAATCCACTTACAGGAAAATTAATTTTTACAAGACGGAAAAATTGTAACACTTACATTTTCTGACAGCTTATACTAATGATTGTCCTGCGCTGTAAAGACAATATCTATTTTTTCTTCATATATATGGTCCCTGTGTTTGTTTAATCTCAAATCTGTCCAAGTTCTTCCTTGAAACTTTACATAACTCCATCCTTTGTTTAGTCCATGTGTAGTGTGTCAAGGTCAGCTTTGCTGTACCTTCACTACAATATAATTTAAATAACGGGTTCTCTCTTTTTCGAGCTAAATTACAGCCATGTGACCGAGGTAACGGTGCATAGATGGTTTAATCAGTGACATGAGACGTTCATTTTCTTTGACCCATCAGAATCAATGTGGTCATTTATTGAACAGAATCAAAATTTAACATCAAAACTTTGTACACTTGATTAGCTGATCTGGTTCTGATTAATAAAACTTGGCACGTTTTGCTTAATAAAAACAACAGACATTTCTGAAGGCCTCTAGATTAATTACTGGAGAAGTAGAAGAGTTTTAAAGATGGGAAATATGAGGAGTTTAAATGGAGAGGTTTGAAGGAAGATGTATAAAGGGAGTGTCTGTTCGGACCAGGATGGCATGCTCCTTTCAATACCAGCTCACCTCAGGTACACTTCGCGTCACGACTTGTTACCTTTGCCAGGATACCTCCGCTCAGGAACAGGAGTCCATTTCAACGCGGCCTTTCAGCGTCTCCGGTAAGGATGGCTGGTCACCGTCAGAAGTCGTGTCACTTATCCGTTCAACAAACAGGCTCAGCTCCCTTCGAAGTTGTAGGGCATTTATGCCCGGGTGGATTCACAGCAAGCATCTGTGAGTCCGTTCAGAGTTTCCACTCAGAAGTGGAAGACTCCATGAAGACTGAGTTCAACTCAAGACCGAGAACTCAAGACTGAGAACTGCAGAACTGCCGCACTGACTCCAGAACTCAATAGTTCCAGGAAGTGTCGACTTTTAAAGAGTTCACTTTAGTACTTCCTGATTGGTTGAAGCAACCAACAGGGGGTGGTTCTAGTGATGTCAGAGGGTCATTACAAGTCAAGAAAACAGCAGGAATATTTTAGAAACGTCCCGTACAGACAGAAGACATGTTATGTCAAAGTGGGAGGAAGAGAGGCCAGTAGCTTCTTGTTTACCGTCTGCTAGGTTTAAAAACACGACACTTCGTTCCAATAACTTCTCTTCTGACTTTCGACTGACATCACTACTTCTCATTTCAGACAGAAGATCAAAATGCATAATTACTTTGTAAAATAGACATTTAACTTGATTTCTAATTTAAATGAGGATTAAAAAATCATTAATACTGTTTCACAGTTGATTTAAAATGAGTGGTTCACTTCATCATTTAGAAATGGTATGAACTAAACACACTTTTGATTTATCAAGATATTGTAAAATAGTGATGATAATATAAAAGAAGAGTGTTCTTTCAATTGATTACTTCAGTATACAATTAGACAGTCTCTGGATGAGCTAATTTGCATTTCTGGATTCAAATCAATGAAATAGCAGTTCCTGTACCATGAAGGTCTTCAGAGGCAGGTTTTGGTTGGAGGCCGAGTTCACTACACATGTAAATAAAGAAGTAAGGACAAAATATTCAGGCTTTTTTTAATTCAGCGTTCAAAGTTCAGGAGTGTTTTGCATTTCCTCATACAGCTGTCCTGTTTGTCCTTTCTCCTGCAGACGACCCCACCGTGCAGGGTCTGGATAAGTCCAGGCATCTGCAAACAGGAGAGATGATCATAATCGTGGTGGTCTTGGTCATGTGGGCAGGTAGGTTGGTGCTGCAGGCGTGCGGCTCTACTTTTATGTAGGAACCATGAAACACTAAAACAATTTAAAAGTCTTGCTCAATCTAATTTTAAAGTGGTTTCATTATATAAGGAGATTTTTTTTGTCTTTTGAGATGTCTATACTGTAATTCAGTTTCTGACTTTGTTCCCTTTTTCTATGGAGTGATTAGGGCCTTCAGGAACTTTTTTTTTCCCAACAAATATTAGTTTCACACAAATAAAAATAACCTAAAATTACAAAATTTGCCACAATAATAGGACACCATCAGTCAACGCGATCACGCTCATTTGGTTTTGGACTGTTAACCTTTAGAATATATCAATTAAAATTAATGACGCATCATGCTTTGTGTTTATATACTGTACATAAACAGGTAATAGTGAGGAAGTGGTGGCGCAGAAGTTAGAGAAGTTGAGCCTGAGAGTGGGAGGTCACCAGTTTGAATCCCCTGATCTTTACATCAAGAATGTAGGTGGGACAAGTGAAGCACCCACATCTGCCTCCACCCTTAATACCCCCAGCTGCTCACCCAGGTGCTCCAGATTGCAGCTCCACATGTGGGCTGCATGTGGAGCTCAGTGGTACGTTAGGAGGGGCATACAGGAAAAAACAATAGTCAAATCTTCACGTGAGTTAGCTTACTGGGGCACCCCCGGAATAGTAATAGTACCAGTACAACAAACCAGAAGTTATTTATGCAGCAGATAGTAAGATTATTCTTTATAAAAACATCAAGTACACAATGTGAGAGATTCTATCTTGAAGTTCTTCAGTGTTTCTGCAGTCTGCGTTTTTTTGTTGGTTTTTTTGCTCAGTTTTGGTCCAGTCTTTTAACCTGACCATGACGATATCTGAAAGTTATGTCTTCACAAAATAGACGAGGGGGAGGCGGGGGGTGATTCATCACAGACCTGACACAGGCTCCTCATCCTTCAGTTGATCTTCCGCTGTATGTTTTCATCCAATAACTCTTTGGGAATCACCTTGCTGGTGCTAAAACAATATTTTATCCCTGTCAAATTGTGTTATCGTTTGTGCTTTTCATAGACTAAACTATAAAAAGTTGGAACAAATCGTGTTTTTGTGAAAAGGCTGGTGCAAAACATGCCTTAATATTAAATTTAAAATTAGAATGTTATCTTTCATGTGCCGGCATGGCACAGTTTCATCCCTGTTTGAGCCTGTTTGTGCCTAAATGTTTCATAGGTGAGAGATACAGTAAGTGGTCTCTGAAACTGAGTGAGAGAGCAGACACGTTTGAAGGGAATGTTTCACAGACTTCCTGGAAGCCTGAAGAAACGGCGATCAAAGCCACTTTAAAAGATAACAAGAAAGTCAGGCAGCTTGGAAGCAAAAGATACAAAGATTAGTGGAGGTTTAAAACCTTTGTACAACAGTGTTGTTATTGGTTGTAGTTGCCATATATGTGACTTATTGTTAACCTTTTGAGTAAAACTTTTGCACCAGGTCACTTTTGTTGGTGATGAGTCTTTTTATCTTTGCTAGTGAGATCATTTCTGCAAAGAGTAGAGCAGTCTCATCATTTACAGAAACAAGGAAGCCCTGCATCTGTTGCCTCTTTACAAAGTGCATAAAGTTTAAACAAACAGACATAAATGTTGATATTACTGTATTTTCTGGAATATAAGTCACAGTTTTTGCATTGATTTGTCCGTTCTGCGACTTATATACGTTTTTTTTCTTTTCCATATTCATAACGCAATTCTTGACTGATGCTTTAAAGTTCTAAGAACTGCAACAGCAAGTGATCCCGTGCGCGCTCGCTTCACTCAGCTGGTGCAGGCGGAGGAACGCTGGAGAGCTAGCGGCTCCGGCTGCAATGATAGATAGATGGTGTTGCGTCGCCAAGGTGAAATGAAGCTGTTTTGACCATTAAATAAACGCATAATAAATTCAATTCAATTCAAAAATATTTTATTAATCCCAGAGGGAAATTATTTGTTGTTGTAACTCATTAACCTCATTTCATTAAGAGATGTTATAGATACCGATGGCTGTTGGCAGGAAGGATCTCTTGTAAAGGTCCATCTCACTGTGGATCCTAAGAAACTGGCTGCAGATGCCGTCTGATCCGTCCACCCAGACTTGGCTGGCCTCTCGGTTCCCCTCAGGCTGTAGGGCCGCCTAAATGTCAGGCAGAACTCCTCCCAGAGCGATGGCCACTCACGCCAAAGTGATTTATATATGTTTTTTTTTTCCTCTTCATGATGCTTTTTTTTTTTTTTTGACTAATGCAACTTATATTCCGGAGCAACTTATATGCCGGAAAGTACGGTACATATTAAAATGTGTCACTGTCAGGTTTCACCTCATCTAGTTGCATTCAAATAGTAGCAAAAAATCTCATATGTATTTAAATTTTCTGTTTCTAGAATAATGATGTGAAGGTAACAAAAGTTTTACACTGCAGTCATGTTACATCAATACATTGTTATTAATTAAACTCATTATCAATACAGAGCAGTCCTGGGGAAATACTATTCATAGGTGGAGAAGAAAGAAAACACAAGCGACATTTGAAAAATAAACTTGTATATTTTGAAGATATTCTCTTTACACCCTTTCACAGCAGCACTTTTCTCTCTGTTGAACCGTGACTTTCTGCTGCTTTGAAGAAGTGTGCTGATTAATGAAGTGTTGAGGCACAATGAGATGTGGCAGATCTGACAGGCGCAAGGGCTTCCCACCCACGAGAGGCAGAGTGAGACGTTAAATAACCCTAATGAGAGGATCCAAGGAAACACGTGCAGAAGCTGTGAGTGGGAGTGAAAGAACTGTGTCACAAAGATTGTAAATGAGCCTTTTCTAACCCATTTTATTTGTTAATTTCAGATAATTATCCTGTTACCTTCAATCTGTGCTGTTTTCTTTAACATAATGAATTAGACAAATAAATAGCCATCAACTTTAATCTGCTGCAATCTCATCTGTTAAACTAAATTAACTTTTTGGATAGTGATTGGTTCGGAGCTGGGGGAAAAACGAACTGTGCTACAGAAATGAATCACTTCCTTTAGTTAACTTAGAAGTACTGACACTGCACTATAAAGGTTTTGTATTAAAATTATAGATGAAAGGGGAATATTTCAGTCAAAATATACTCATAACAAAACGTATCAATAGAATCCAGTATTACTGATATTACTACAATGTTTATTGGCTGTGATGAGTCTTATTTTAAGAAATATTGTGTATGGCTTAAAATAATGTTCATTAATTTACAGATAATGTATTTTCTCTGCCAGCTAAGTAATAATTTGACCTGTAAAGCCCTAAATGTAGAGTGAAATGAAGAAAAGTGATTTATGAATGTTTCAAATGTTTGTGGTAGTAAAACCTAAAAATAATATAAATTAGAAAAAACAAGCTTTTCGTGTTTTAAATTCTCAAAAAACTAAAACTATAAAAAATGCAATATTTGTCACTTACTTGAAGTGAAGCAGAACTTATAAAAAGTGATGCATCCAAAAAAGACAGATACTTTGGACTAAAATATGCAAAACTGCAGCTAAATTGACTGAAAAATGAATTCCCAGTTAGATTATTAAAAAAATGTCTTCTTTAAAAAGTAAAAGAACTTTTATTATACCTGCTATATTCATCTACATGTGAAGATTTAATAACTAGCATCAATCACTTAGCTGTCAGCTAAAAGTGTTATTTTCACTTTTAAACTTGAATATATTGTACATTTAAATAAAATGAATAGGACAAAAACAAATAATCAAACACATGCTGCTGTTATTCAATAAAATCTATGTAAAATATGAATCAGCAACGTCTCCGCTAATTAGGCAGCGCCATCATTCCAGCTGTATCGTGGGAGAGCACTAACGTAAAGGATGGATAATAATCTGTCAGTCAAATGAAAACTTCCCCGGCTCTGCAGATCTCATTACCAGAACTGAATATCTATTTCTGAAAAGCTAATGGCAGCCTCCTTGTTGAAATTTATAACCAACCTCCCTGATGCCAGGAAGTTTGCAGTGTATTTACATCGCTTATACAGACCGGAGGCAGAACTGAATCTGACTGATTGCAAATGTTCATGTTCACAGGTTTTAGAGCAGCCACTGTGCTCCAAAGTTCTTTTATCCACGCACGACACATCAGTCTGCTGCGGTGCAGGAAGTGGCGTCATATGACTGACAGTTCTCTCTGCTTTGTGTGTTTATTTTATATGTGGGTGTCTCTTTCTGGACGACAGCTGTTATTGCCCTGTTCTGTCGGCAGTATGACATCATAAAAGACAACGACTCCAGCAACAATAAGGAGAAGGTCAAACCGCTGTCAGAGAGGAGCACGCCGGAGCACCACAGTGGAGGACTTCTACGGAGTAAGGTGAGCTTGAATGAATACTGCAGGAGAAGTTGGTTACCTTAAAAAAAAATTTTGTGTAATGAAGATATTGACTTCTACACCCCAGTAGCTATCATCCTAATAGTTATTTGATTTACTGTTTGCTGTGGCATCACTTTCCCTAACTTATTTTGTAAACCTTCCTAAAAGTAGTACAGGGGTGTAACAGTACATGTATTTGAATTGTGACGCTTTTGTATATATGTTTTAGACGGGTATAGTAAACTGACGATGAGTACATCAGTGACAGGTGCTCACCGCTCCGAGAGCAAATGCACTTTTTATTTACCGTATTTTCTGCCATACAAGTCGCACCGCCGCATCAGTCCAAAAATGTTTAATAAAGTGGAAAAAAACACAAATAAGTTGTTTCGCTGCATAAATCGCATCCAAATGTGGGCCAGTGTTAGGCCAAAAATCGATTGGCTGCCAAATGGCGGCAGCGGGAGCGCGCACGGGAGTACTTTAACAAGAATTTAACAAGATTAACACTTAAAAACAATTATTTGTTTGCTCGAAATTATAGCAAAGGTGTGTCTCAGTTTAACTTTTCCTTGATAAATGCACTTTAATGGTCAAATCAGCTGCATTTCACCTGGGCGGCACAACGAAATACAGCTGATTTGGCGTTTGCTCCAGGAGTTCCAGAGCCAGACGAAAGTGGCTTGGTATGGCAAGCCAAGTGTCTCATTAATAGCCACTTTAACCAATTAATGAGACACTTGGTTTGCCATATTACTTGAGGGCCCTCTAGCAGTTGAAAATGGAAGTGGTCAATATTTTCCATGTCAGAATAAATGAAATTGTCAGATCTCAGTCAAACATTGGGTTATAAATGGGGATGGGGGAGGGGGGGGGAGTATATTAGTTGCTTCGGTGTATGTCGCAGGACTTGCAAATTTATGTAAAAAGGTGCGACTTATACAGCGAAAAATATGGTACTTGCATCTTGCTAACAGCCACAACAGAGACGAAGCAAAGAAAAATACTGTACCACCTAAACCTGGTGTTCTCAAACGTTTGGGGTTTAGGAACCCCTTATAGGGGAGAAAAGTTTCAGGGACCCCCTCATAACCCTCATGTTTATTAAATAATTTTCTTCAATTTGTCTCTTTAATACAATGGAAATTTTTGTGTAACATACATATTTAAGACCTGTTCTTTAATAGTGTTAATATTTTTTTTATACTTGAAACATATTCTCAAATCATACGTTTCCAGCTTTTAAAACACGAATGAAACAAGTTTCCAAAATTAGAAACAGCTTCATTGAATACAAAAAAATCCAACTACTGCTTTTTCTTCAATATTGAAGACATTTTGTTACACAAAAACCAAGACTGAAACAGTGATTTTTCACTTTTCTTATCCATTTCAGTTTCATCCCTCTGTACCATCCATAAACATCATTGAAGTTTGAGAAGAAGAAGACCCAACTGAAAATCCTCCATCTCCAAATGTTTTTTTTTTATTCTTGTTGCTGATGAATAAAACACAGAGACATAGAGAGAAAACGTGAGTTTGGTGTGCGGCATCATTAACACAAATGTCTTGACAGAATGTACTCACGTGCATGAGTATTTTAAAAGGAAAAACACACCATCGCAAGCATTCAAACTCCAAACTACAGACTGTTGAAAATTCACACAATCATTGCAAACTGATACACTATAGGGTTAAAAGGACATGGCCCATATTACACTGATGTCTTTGGTAGGTGCTTTATATATAACTGCAACACAAGCCCAACAATAGAACTCGTCATCTCTGGGAAGCCTGTGTTTGTGACTTTAAATGCGCAATGTGTTTTGATATTGGCATGTGCAGTTAGATAATTTGTTTACCTGTTATAGACAAGTGCAATTAGTGTTAATTTACTGCTTGACCATGATGATACATTGTGGTTTCTGTAAGTAGATTGCTATTTAGGACAGCAAGAACTCAAGCTCAGAACTGATCTTCTAAAGCAACAGTCTCCCCAGCTCCCTTTTTTATTCTTCTTGTCCAAAACGCTCACGACTTCTGGTTAATACTGTAATCTGTTTTTTCATCCATCACATGTAAACACACACACATTTTGTTTGTTTACTTAGTGAAGTTGCATGCAGACTGTTAACGTGTATAATAGCATTTAATGTGCATTCTAATTTAGATTCTCAAACACAGAAATAAACAAAATTCCTGTAAAACGGAGCTCTACTGAATTGTGTCAATTATTTTATCTGCTTGTAAAAAAAGTTGCTGCATTTTTTTTATCTTCATATGTTTTTTTTTTCTTCATTTTCTGACTTTCCTTTTTCCTGACCTAAAATATAAACCTTCTTTCTAGTTAATACGGTTTTCTAATGACACTAACAACTGTAAACAACCATCAACACTGTGCCTAAGAAAACTGTAACCTGCCTAAATGACTATCAGCATGTGGCACCAACACTGATACAATGAAGTGCTTTGATAAAGTCAGACCCTCATTTTCCCAAGAAGCAACACAGTTTAAAACCCAGGACCTTCTTGGTGTGAGGCAATAGTGCTAACCGCTGTCCTGCTGCGCTGCCCAGTCTTATTCCAACTGAGAGAGTGGTGGTGGGGGAAACATCTATTTCATGATTCTGTCCAAGTTCTCCTCAGCCAAGCATCCCACAACAGCTGCCCAAAGCTCCCTGCTCAGACTGAAATACTCACTGTGCACCTGGACTTTCTATCAGAAAGGTCACAGTCAATCAATCATGCATGCAGTAAGATGTCACAACATTAAACTGATCACTGGAGTCCCTCAAGGATGTGCACTCAGTCCCTTTGATCTTCACTCTGCTCACACAGGCTTGCATTGCCTAATTCAGCTAAAACCCAATTACCGGTAATGTGCATTAGCTAGATATGAGAATGTCACATGTATATGTAGTGTATTACAGTATATCTACTGTACTTTGCTCACGTACGGTAATTCTTTGAGTTCAGTCAAACTGCTGTAAATAAATTTCACCAATGAACAAATTCTTCACCTGTCCTCAATATCTTTCATTTTAAGTGAATTGGTGATTTCAAGTGAAGTAAGTATACTAATTTTTATTTGCTCTTCTAAACAAAAGGCCAGTTGAAAGTTGAGAAATTATGACACCTGGCCATTGTTTCCGATCAGCACAATTGCTTTTTCTTTACTCTATAAATCAATGTACAATATGAAAAAGTGTCCATTTCTACCAGAATATTAGATTGAATTATGAATATTATTCAGAAGATGAGTTCAATTCTAAGGTGAATATGTAGGTATTTTCAGTGATCCACTCTAATAGCAGGAGTCTTTATGGTAACTTTTCAAATATCAAAGATTATTTAATATATATATATATTAGGGGTGTAACGGTATGCTAAAAATCACATTTTGGTTCAGTTTCAAGGAGGGCTCGGTTCGGTTAATTTTCGGTACAAAAAAGGCCAAAATAAAGACTTGCAAGATGTTTAATTTGAAAATATGCCAAGTAAACAATACGTTTGTATAAAAATAAATAAAAGTGACCCATTTGGATGACATTTTAAATAAACGGCACTCTTTACAATAAATAAACCATACTAAAAATAATAAAAATTGTAATAAATACAATAACAGTCAGAACCAGAACAATAAGCATTTGGTAAGGATGCCCCCTGGGTGCCTCCCTAGGGAGGTGCTTCAGGCATGTCCGACTGGCAGGAGACCCCGGGGAAGACCTAGTGACAGGGTTTTACCTGTACCTTAAATAAAACACAGGGAGACAAGAATGAGATTTCTAGAACGTATCTTTGCAAAAAGGGAGAGCGTTCGACCAAAGTCAGAACAAAGTCCAACTTGTTTCAGCGTGCGTTCCTTTTTTATTCAGGCAAGTAGGAATGGCAAACAAGAAACACAAGATCTGGTGGTTTTCAGGTAACAAAGACGTGGCAGTTTCTATCAAAACAGGAACTGTGAGTTTCCAACAAGTCAGTAGAGAAAGGTTTCAGAGCATTATAGAACAGTTTAAATGAGTATAAGTTTAAACGATCAATTGATAAAGTAAAATACTCTAACACCTAGAACATGCTGGAGAGACTAAGGTATGTCTCTTGGTTGACCTGGGAACGCCTTGGAATCCTCTCAGAAGAGCTGGAAGAGGTGGCTGTGGATAGAGATATCTAGGCCTCCCTGCTCAAGCTGCTGCCCCCACGACCCGACTTCAGAATAGAAGATAATGGATGGATGGATGGATCCTCTCTCTCTTTAGGTTTGGTTTTGATGATAATTTATTAATCTTTATTTAACCAGGCCCCACTGAGATCACAGATCTATTTTACAAGAGAGGACTTGGCCTGAAGGTAATGAAACTGGTTTGCACTTACTGGCTGACCACTCCTTGTTCTGCATTTGTGTCTTCACCTTATTTCTCAACATGGATAATGACACACAGGTTCTGAAACAAGATTCTGCTGCTGAACTACAGCATTTTATCTGGCCTTTGAACTGGATAGCTTCTAATCAAGAAAGTAATTACATCTAAGAACATAGCTCATCAAAAGTGATTACAGTTTCCAATTAATTTATAGACATTCCACTCCTTTTTAACTCAGTGTCAGTGCAGAACAGCACCCATCTTCCTTTGGTTTTGTAATCTATAGTGAAGATGAGGTTTGTTAGTTTGTAGATTGCAACCATTTATTGTGTCCATTTCTCATATCTACACTGTCAACACACAGCAGCAGGATTAGCTGTAGGATGTTGTGCTTCACTTTCATGTTTTCCCATATCAAAGCATTTAAAACAATTAATGCACACATGATCAACATGTGGGGTAGAGTATTGAACTCAGTGTTTTCAGCCTTCAGTGTAGTTCATGCTTGGGCACATCTGACCTTTAAAAGCCAGCCACAATAGGTTGTCACTTTCAAACATTAAAACCCTTATCAGCTTAATATGAATTCATTAGGGTAGTGTAGAACATTTTATCTGTCTCTAATTAGCTGTTTCAAAATGTGTCGGATAGCCTGTTAGTAACCAATTACATGCTCATGAATACTAAATGACCGGTTTCATTTGCAGAATGAAATACTGAGATGAAATCAGGCTTTGATCAAGACCCACCCCCCCCCCCCCCCCCCCCAAAAATAAAAAAATAAAAAATAGTTAAAACTAAGTTCATATGAACGACTTTGTATTTTGTAGATACATACATACATATATCTATCCATGCATCCATTATTGCAGGCATCACTGGTGTCCATGTCCAGCATGGACAGGTCTCCAACAGAGACAAATGAGACAAACAAACATTCACCCTCTCACTCACACCTAGAGACAATTTAGATTAGCCTAACATGCATGTTTTTGATCTGTGTGTAATGGTCAGCGGCCCCCGCCCTGCCTCTTGGATTTATTTCTCTGCCTGCCGCTCGTCTGGTTTTGTTCTGACCCTTCTGACCTTGGTACGACAACTTTTTCTGGCCCTTTGACTCTGGATTTTGGATTAGCTCTTGCATCTGTTTAAAGAACTCTGACTCCCCATGCTTGACCCTTGCTTTGCCTTCTGGATCACAACCCTACCTCTTCTGGATCCTCTCCCTGGCTGCAGCTGCAATTATAAATAAAACTGTTTTCATTTTTTACTCTTGTGTCTTGTCATTCTGAATCCTAAAGCCTGTTTTTTGTGACACTGTGGGGAAAAAACTGGAGCACCAGGAGAAAACCCACATATGGAGATAATATGCAAACTCCACCCAGAAAGGGCCTCAGACTGGATTTGATCCGGCAACCTTTTTGCTGAGAGACAACAGCTCTACCAACGGCACCACCATGCTGCCCAGCCAAATAAATAAAATGAAAATTAAATTAGGGAGAAAAAAATTGTTTCCCGTTTTGTATTTTTTTTCCCAGTTTATCAAAGTTAAATGGTAAATGGACTGTACTTATATAGCGCCTTTATATCTTATTTCAAGATACTCAAAGCGCTTTACACTACAATCTGTATCCTCATTTACCCATTCATACAGCACTCTAAATCGCTACAAAGCTAATTGAACACATCATTCTAATGAGACTAATCAGAGCTTTAGATCACATTCATACACTGATGGGACACACATCAAAGGCTATGAGGGGTTCAGTGTCTTGCCCAGGGACACTTTGACATTTGACTGCTGGTGGATTTGAACCCCCAACTCTTGTATTGGAGGACGACTGCTCTAACCACTCATCCACAGCCGCCCCAAAGTTGTATTCCAATAATTGCTGCTCTGGAGACAGACAGTGACGGACAACTTTAAACAGTAAATAATCTGCTGCGGCCATTAAAGAACAAAGAGAGGTCAGCCAAATCTTGATCAAAAGAGTGAAGAGTTTAGAATTATTGTCCTTTCCTTGGAGCTGAAAGAATGTAATGAGTGGCAAAGCAGGCACATTTATTTAATTAACTCTCATTGAAAACTACGGTGGCACAGAGGTGTAAATTACCAACATTTGAAAAAATGGAATTACATTAAAAAAAAATGTTAAATTTGAAAAATAAAATAAAATAAAAATATGGAATTACATTAAGCCAAAGCAGAAGTGACCAAAGTGGAAGTGACCAAAGTGGAAGTGGCCAAAGCAGAAGTGGCCAAAGCAGAAGTGACCAAAGCGGAAGTGACCAAAGCGGAAGTGGCCGGAATAACATTTGGAAAAACAGAATTACTTTAGAAAAAAAAAAAAAAACAGAATTACATTTGGAAAAACTGAATTACATTATGCCAAAGCGGAAGTGGCTGAAGCGGAAGTGGCTAAAGTGGAAGTGGCTGGAATAACATTTGAAAAAAATGGAATTAAATTAAGCCAAACCGTAAGTGGGTTTTTTTTTTTTAAACTTTATTAACAACATAGAACAACAGAACAATGTACAGTAACAAGATACAAATATAAACTCTTGTGAAAGGTGTGGGGCTCATGTACCATTTGTTAAGTTTTTTTAAATTGAGAATCCAAAATAAAAATAAAAAATAAAAACGACTTGTTTCATTATTTATTTTCACAAGGGTTTAAAAAAATACCATACAGCCATGCTTTTTGCATTTTTCACTTTATCCTCACATCAAAAATGATGTGATGGAAAACAAAAACCCCACACGTACAGTTTGGCTTGATTTATTTTAGTTTCTTTCAATATGTGATTCCGGCCACTTCCGCTTTGGCTTAATGTAATTCTGTTTTTTCAAATTTAATTCCATTTTTTCAAATGTTCATTTACACCTACAGGGCCACCGTAGAAAAACAAACAACAAAGCCCAACTTCAATCCCTAAATGTGAAAAACCGAGACTGCACAAATAAAACACAAAGACACATCCTTAAAGACCAATAGTAAGATGGCTGTAGAGTTTTAATACATCAGTTAACACCAAGTGGCTGCAGTACATCTCCAGTGAATTCTCTGAGAAAATCAGTGCTTTTCTTGTAACTCATGGCCATTTTGAAGATGGGCCAAGAACTAAACAGTTTGATTTCTTGCAATCATAGATTCTGATGCAAGTTGCCATATTTCATTTAACAACAGACAAGTCCAAACTTCTTAAAACACCTTCATATTCTACATGTGCAGTCTAAAATAAATGATGTCATGTAATGAATTGCCTCATTAGTCTGTATATAATACACCCACCAGCTGGAAACATGCCTACTGAGCTTCTGCCTGCATGAAAGCACTGAGTAAACCCTGAAATAACAGAAAGAATGATCAGTCTCGCTCGAGATTTACTTTGTGTGACAGAGCTGAATCCCTTTTTTCCTTCTGCACACAATCTGACAATCAGATTTAAATCCGCATGTCATGATGCCACTTCAGACATTCAAATATGTGCTTCCCTCTCTGAGCAATCATTAGACTAAATAAACACTCGATAAGTCACAGAAACGCGCTCAAATAAGGCTGACAGGGTTGGTTGGAAGAAAAGGCTGAATTGAGTTATTCTAGATGGATTATAAGTTTTATTTGTAAAAAGAAGTTAGCTTTTTTGCAGATGAATTGCTTAGAGGTTTGTGGAAAACCTTAAATAAAACCAGGGAGTGTGATTTTAAGATTTGATAAAGCTCATCCTGGTGGTTTATCATCATATAAAGCACAAATATGCACATTCTCCACATTTCAGTTTTGGATTATACAGCTGATTAAACTCTTTTAACTAAAAAACATGGGTCATTTAGACTCAATATTTTGCGCTGCCAGGTATGCCACGGTCATAAAATGTAGGCCATGAAAATGTGTGGTTTGCATTTTAATCCAATTTATTTTTATTGTTTTATTCATTTAGTCTGCCATATAATTTGTCTCACTTTGTTTAGCATGTTTCACATTTGTTCACTATTTAAACGTATTTTCTTTTTAACCGTTAGATCCTTAGTTTTCTTATTGACCACATGATCATTGAGTTTCCATTTTCTCCCTCACAACCATCACTAGATGTCTTCAGCCCAGTGGTCGGCAACTTTTACAATCTAGAGACATTTTTGCCTCTTCCCAAAACAAACAAACAAACAAACAAACAAAAAATTCAAACACACAAGAACTACTTACAGATTAAAAGAAACTCACACCATTATATAAATTCTACATTTACAAAAACTTCACTTTGTTGTATTTTTCGTGTTAAGACAAATGAATAGACTAAACTTAAGATGGATAAACAGAATGCTTTATATCTTCTTAGATTGAAAAAACATTGAACGTTAATCATTTCAATTTACACATCCCACTTTGTAATAACTGTGTTAGAGTGAACTTAATTAAATTAGTTAAATATTTAATTGTACTTGTTTTTTCCTCAATAAAAGCAGAGGCTGTAATTTAGATAAACCTTTATTTTATTTTTTTTTAATCAGAAACAAGCCTCTACTCTTGTTCCTCAGTGTGATTTCCCCCTCAGCAACTTGACTCAAAAATGTTAGAGGTTTCATTTTCTGATGGATTTTAGATGTAGGTTCAAGGTTCTTCATTGTCATTCACATCACATGTGGTACGTCCCAGTTACACCCCATAATAGCAAAAATTATAAAGTATAAAAAAGCAACAGTAGACAAGGATCTAAGCTATACACTAAACAATAATGGAGAATAATATGGCGTATTAAACAGCAGCCTGAACATGAGTCTGTAGTGAGCAGATGGGTGTGAATACAGCAGCTTAAGGTAAGAACTCAGCAGCACTGATAAGTAGGTGTTGCTAGAAGTTGAATAGTAACCGAACTATTAACACAGACTGATCAGTAACTTTTTTTTGTTTGTTTTTGACTTTCATTCTGTCACCGTTTATTCACCGACTATAGCTCTTCACATTGTTTTAGTCCCATGTAATTTTGCGTCAAAACTACAGAGAGCCACTGCTGAGAGGCTGAAGAGCCACATGTGGCTCAAGAGCCGCAGGCTGCAGACCCTGCTTTACTTTGCTCAATGAGTTGACGAGCAGTGGCTTGAGTTTTATTCTGTTTTGTGTCACTGAAGACGTGCTTCTTTTGCCCACGTTGGTTTACCTCGTCTCTCCGTGCATGCGTGGGTTTTCTCCGGGTGCTCCGGTTTCCTCCCACAGACCAAAAACATGCATGTTAGGCTGATTGGTAACTCTAAATTGTCCCTAGGTGTGAGTGAGAGAGTGAATGGTTGTTTGTCTCGTTTGTCTCTATGTGGCCCTGTGATGGACTTGCGACCCGTCCAGGGTGTACCCCGCCCCTCGCACAGTGATTGCTGGACATGGGCACCAGCGACCCCCGTGACCCAAAAAAATGGAATAAACGGGTAAAGATAATGGATGGATGGATGGATGGATGGTTTACCTCGCTCCTTGTGACAATCAGAGCTGCTGGAACAGCGTCAGAATGATGGAGAGCTATTGTCTCATGCTGTGTTCTCTAAACTCTCAACCCATAAAAGAAAACTTAAAGACTTATTACTCCAAGCAGGGGTCTGCAACCTGCGGCTCTGGAGCCACATGTGGCTCTTTGGTCCCTCTGCAGTGGCTCTTTCAAGCTTTGACCCCCGCCCCAAGAATCTGGTCCTTTCATTTGTCTAAAATTGTAAAAATATAATTAAATGTGAAAAATCATTAGATATTTTTAGCTTTATAATGTCACCCCAAGTGGCCACAAAAGCCCCCTCCAACAAACCTACAGTGGCCCATGGGCCACCAGTTGATAACCACAGTTGTTGCGGCTCTGAACACTTTTAATTTAGTGAACGAAGGTGTAAAAATGGCTCTTTTGATCGTAAGGTTGCAGACCCCTGACTCCAAGGATTGCTGGATTGCTCTTTAGCAATTTAAGAAAAAGCCTTGCCAACCATGAAAGCTAAAAGCAAAGATGTTACAGAATTATTATACATTTTATATGGTTTTTTTTTCATTTACCTTTATTTATCCAGGTAGTCTCATTGAGCCATGAGAACTCATTTTCAAGAGAGACTTGTTTGGGGAGCAGATGGGGGGTTGACGGCATTGCTCAGGGGCCCAGGGTGGGGCGAATGAGGGTGGAGGGAGGTGTGGGTGTTTCACCTTTTCCACCCACATTTTGATGTTGACGGTACCGGGAGGTGAACCTGTGACTTTCCGATCACAAGCCCATCTTCTAACCTCTGCACCACCACTCCTCCATGATCTCTTACTGTTGGGGGCTAAATATGTTATTGTCAATCCTTTTTACAGTTTGAGTTCTGTAGATGTTCTCAAAGCCTCCCAGTTTGTGTTTCACATCCTTCAGTCAGATTCTGACTGGTCTACAGAAAGACTGATCAGCTGAGCCTGGAGTCGGATGCTCACATCTGGTTGCATGTTTTATGCGTGAACAGAGTCAAACTAGACATGTTTCAGTTCAAGTAAGCTGAATTTGACAGGCATTTTTATACTATTATTACGTCTGAGTTGTTGTGGTTCATTTACTTTGAAATATTCTTGGGAGGTCTAAAAACTCGCTGCCAACTAACATTGGTGCAAATCCGGTGCAGGTTTCATAATACAACATTAACAGGTGTTACATTCATCAGCTCAGTGGTTTTACTGTCATGGATGATTGCTGTAAACGTACACAAGGTCGCACGGGTATTTTTTTTATTATTATTGCTGGCTGAAAACAGATTTGCCAGAAGTTGTTTCTCGTTCCTGCTCCATTTGATCTAACCTTTGATTCAGCAGTCAGTCGGCTGAATGAATACTTATTGATCTGGCTGTCAGAATGCCAAACCAGAAATACGCCCTCCCGTTGGATTGACGACATTCAGCTGAAAAAAATACATTTCACGTTTGAATCAAAACTATTGTGGGCAGGTGAGACGGAAGAAAATACACATTCATAGGCAGAACGTTGGATCAGTTTGTCTGCACAGATGGCTGCTGGATCCTCAAAACGTGTGTGTGTTTGCAGAGATTCACAACTGCAGCAAAAAAGACAAACCGCCAGCCTTTTGTACTACTTTCACTTTAAAAACGTGCAGAAACAGATTTGTACAAAAATTATTTTATTGTGCAGAAATATGTAGCAAATCATAAAAGCATCCAAATCATATGCAGGTTTTTAAACAGATTAGGACAACTGCATGTGGTATTACATCACAACATCACTGGAAACCCACCAGTTGCATAGATAGAGCAAATATACAGTAAGCACCTTGATAAAGTAAACAGTGTAAACACCAGTGCTTGTTTCAGGTGGAAGTCCTGCTGGAAACAGGTCTCATTGTTACAACCTCCAAATGTCTTCTAGACCCAGATTCTCACAGCCTGATTTGTATTCAGCACACGCCTGACTCAGTTTGGCATGTGATACACCTGCACACGCCACACAGAACACTCGGAGCTGTACCGAAGAACCGCATCCATTTAGGAATTCCTGGGAATCTGCCCACATTGATGTGCGGCATAAAATACAACAATACATACAAGTGGAGTGGACTCACGGTCGATGCAGCAATTTATTGTATGATGGGACTTTAATTGGACACAGAATGACAAAAAAGATCCAAACAGAAGCTCGCTTACTTGCAAAATCTAAGAAGGAGCTTTTTTAAAATTTGATATAAATCTCAAAGAAAGTTTTAAAAAATATTCAAAGTTATTATTTGAAAGACAGAAAGTCCACACAGTTAGTAAAAATGTTGCTGAAATTGAGTCAAAAACAACACAACTGTTTTTGTCGTTGCTGGTTCTTAGCTTGTTAAAGAGATAGTTCAGATTTTTTGAAGTGAGGTTCTATAGAACGGTTATGAAGAATTAATATCTTACATGTCACTGACCAGTTTAAAGGAAAAAAAAAAACTGTTTATTTCTGACCAGACTGATGAGTTAAAGTCCAGTCTGAATAGGAACAAGCTAAAAGCAGATAGCTGCCGTCTTAAAACAACTCGAATGAGCCACCCATGGCTGACCCACCACCGGGCTGTGGGTAGATATGGTAGCCATGGAGACCCAGTCGCATCGGTGGGTGATGAAGCACGTGACCCGGACCACCTGCTCATAAGGCAGGATCCAGAACTAACAGGCAGACGAAGACAGCCTGAGGAGGAGGAAGAGGACGAGCCGGAAAGGAGGGGCCATTATAATAAAAAAAACAGGTCTCACTTGTAAATGAGTCCTCGTGACTCAATGAGAGTAACCTGCATAAATAAAGGTTGAATGAGTCCCAAACATTATTTGCAGCAGTAAAGAAATTAAGATTATTATAAGAATATGTGCAAGAATGTTTTGGTCATGTGCATCAGCAGCTAGCTGTGGCACTTCTGATTCAGTCCAGGAAAAATTCAGCAGGAATGTTTGTAGCAGAAAAACTGAATGTATCCTGGATTGAATCTGAAGTGCTACAGCTATCTGCTGCTGCAGCGTTTTGTACTTACAAACAAATAAAAGCTGCTGAATCATGTGAAAATGGCAGCAGAACAAATAATTGCCAAGAAATTATTTGGAATGGAGTTGTTTTAAGACAGGAGCAATCTAATTTGTTGTTGGCCCCGTTAAGCCTAATCATTAACTCATCTATTTTGTCTGGTTATTTGATGCTATAATTTTGTTTTTTATTTTTAGGGTGACTTGTCACATTTATTCAAGGAAAAGAGATGAGAAAGAACTTATTGGCTAATTCTAAAAGAAACAAATAAATAAATCTTTCAGAAAATCTGAGCTATTCCTTTAGGACTCCCTCGCACATGCTTGTTTCCAAATGTCCCACTAAATCATTCAATAAAGAATTCACATAAGAAATGGAGTTTAAAAAACAGAGAGCAGTTTGTGTGGAAAAGCAAAATGAAAAGGTCACATGTTCACTGCCTCCTTCAAACATCATGATCAATCCATCGTCCACTGACACTTCGTCAGCCATATTTCATTTCCATAATACCCAGTTTTCTTTCGAGAAATGTAGCCACTCCAGTATTTCAGCCAGTCAGAAATGAAACAATGCAATTAAGCTTCATGGCATAATCAGATAAACCGTCTAATTATTGTGCAGCTGGTGTCATGACAACAACACAGACCTCCTTCCCCTCCCTTCTCCGTCAGAATGCCATGAATATAGAGAAAGACCACTTCTGTCAGACACGGGCGCAGCACGGAAACCTTTTGATAATGAACGTCATCTGAGGAATGGATAAAAATAAACTGCACGGTCTGAGTCTATAAAAAGACACAAATCCTTTCCACCCACGAGGAAAGACGTGTGAGTAAGACAGTGCAGCACAGGCTGCAGGTGAAGAAACAGATTTTTTTTTTGTAATCTCGTGATGCGTTTGGATAAGTAAAATCGAAAAACAGACAAATCTGTACAAATCGGCTTGTAGTTTAAAACATATCAGTTTCTACATGTTCACATCCCAACAGGATTGATAAATATTTAAAATAAACCTTGTGCAAAATCCTGATTGAACTCGTGTCAATGATACACTCCGCACACAAACAGTGAACAGCTACAGCCTTTTACTCAATGAAATTTACTGTAGCTGTCAAACCTTAACGTCATCCTTTTCTTTAACAGTGACACCATCTTCCTGCACAGCGACGGCTGAATAAATGAGATGATAAAAAAAAATGGGCCATTAAGTAGTTCAGTAAGACAGGAAGTGATTGCTACACCTATTTAATGATTAAAACAAATGTTTGTTTACAACTTTACAAAGCAGACTTACTATTAGACAGGCAAGATAAGAAAGTATATGCAATGCAGATATTTATTACGCATTCTGCAGGATCTGTGTTGTTTGCGGTTGGTTTTTAAAGCCAGATTAGGATTTGTTTGTCTTAAAGAGTCACATCTGAAGTTCACTTTGTTCGTTTTTTATAATGATGTTCAGCTTTGGGTTCTAACCGCTCGAAGACGGAGATTGAAAATCTGCACAGCCGCTTGAAAGTGTGGTGGTTTAAAGTAAACAAGATGATTTAGAAGCTCAACACCAGTTAAAAAAAAAAACACATTGAAATTAGTTTGTTAGTTTAGTTTTTGTTATTTTGGCTGAATCATTTGCCACCTTTTGATTTAGATTGCTAAAACAAGTGAACTCAAAGGTGGTCCTCCAAAGTTTCAATCTAAAAATTTTATTAAAAGGAACATTTTTGTCCCCTTAAAGTACTCAGTCTAGTAGCCTGTCAGTGCAGAAAGTTAGTCAGATTTGTAGATGTTTGGTTTACCTTTAATTAAAAGCTTAAAAAACAAATAAAAAAATCATAAATATGTAAATGTCTATACTTTTTGTTCAGTACAGCAATTTCCCAGCAAACCTCCATAATTAATGATCCCCTCAATCTGCTGTAGAAGACAACAACCTCTAATTAAAGTAATGTACTTTCCACCATACACGTCGTACTGCCGTATAGGTCGCATCAGCCCAAATATGTCTAGTAAATTGAAAAAAAAAAAACATAAATAAAAGTTGCTTCGCCGCATAAGTTGCATCTATTATGCTTCACCACTGACCACCCAGAAATGTGGGCCAGTGTGCAAAAAAACAATTGGCTGCCAAATGTCAGTCACCGGAGCATGTATAGGAGGACCTTAACAAGAATTTTACAAGATTAACGCTTAAAAACAATCATTCGTTTGCTCGAAATTATAGCAAAGCTGTGACTCAGTTTAACTTTTCCTTAATAAATGCAATTTAATGTTCAAATCAGCTGCATTTCACCTGGGCAGCGCAGCGAAATGCAGCTGATTGGACGTTTGCTCCAGGAGTTCTGGAGCGAGACGAAGGTGGCTTTGTATGGCAAGCAAAGTGTCTCATTAATAGCCACTTTTACTTATTAATGACACACTTGGCTTGTCATATTAGTCGAGGGCCCTCAAGCAGCTGAAAATGATAGTGTTCAATATTTTCCATGTTAGAATGAATGAAATT
The DNA here is from genome assembly GCF_014905685.2 of Nematolebias whitei. NCBI lineage: Eukaryota > Metazoa > Chordata > Actinopteri > Cyprinodontiformes > Rivulidae > Nematolebias > Nematolebias whitei. Next base: position 31,884,235 of record NC_056509.1, read on the forward strand.
GTCAGATCTCAGCCAAAAATTGGGTTATAAATATGGAGAAGAAAAACATATATTAGTCGCTTCGATGAAAACTGAGATGGACTTGCAAATTTATTCAAAAAGGTGCGACTTATACAGCAAAAAATACGATAATCAACATAGGAAACAAACATAAAAAATCTGGGCCCAAAACCACTCAAAGTTATGCTAAAACTGGATTTATTCCTCCTTAAGAAACATTTCAAACCTACAGTTATGATTGTTTGTTAAAACTATCAATAAAAATATGCCTGAAGGAAATGTTGGTTTGTTATTTGTCTACAAATATTTTTACATGATTAAACACAAAAGAAAGTCTGATCAACTTGGTCAGACCTGCTTCGTAGAACTAATTCAGTACTACACAGGCATCTGATAATAAGTGAAATGTTAACACTTAACAAGTACAATATATGAGTAAAACCATTTCAGAAGTTGTTATTAAAAGAAGGCAGCGATTCTCTATATTGCGATCCTCCGTGAGATTATCACTATTGTTGCTGTACAATACACAATGTGGACCATAAGTCATCTGACAGTTTGCAAAAACCTTCCTATAACAAGAGTGTGTTGGAGCAGAAAATACGTCATCCTCTCTGATGTTTATTTTCTGCGAGGCTGTATGATGGGTAGTTATTGCTTGTTTGTGTAATACAGAGTCATCACTGCAGACAGGAAACAAGCTTGCTGTAGAGACCTCCTGGTGACTCAGAGATGGATTCAAAGTGGGACTCAGCCAGCCTGGCAGAGATGCAGAGGCAAAAAAGAAGAAATTGCTACAGAGGTCAAAACCGATACATTTTCATTTAGACAATAAGAGCACAAGGCATGCAAAAAGTTTTTAATAAATGAGAATTAAAGAAGTAAAATGGAGTCAGGCCCCAGTAAAGAAAAAAATATTTAAATTATTCAAATGCCTGTGAGCTAAGAGGAGGGCAAAGAGTACAGAGTTTAATGTGACAGGTCCCCATCAGGACCCCAATGAAACAGTTATAAGGGGAAGTTTTAAATCATGTGTTGATGATGAAAAATAAATGGTAGGACCATCATGCATTTAAAGTGCTGCATAAAGCTGAGCATGTGAAACACAAAAAGTGTTCTATTAACCGAGTTAAGATTGTACCTATAAGGTTGACATTAGATACAATTTTAAATAAATGTAGCAGAAATTGTCAAAAAACTTTGCATTTGGTTGATTATTTTTTGTAGTAACAATACTTCTTGACAGTTAAACCATTAGAAATCCTCTTCAATTCCTCTTGAACGGTACCACATTTATTAGAAAAATGCATCTGTGGGTGGAGCAGCAGAGTTGAGTTTGTGGGATGTGCCCATGCAAACTTGCCAATCTGGTAAATCTGGCCGTCACAGTCGATTAATGTCCAATAACTGAAAATGGCTGTAAATGAGTTTTGCACATATTGTGCTACAGTCAGATGTGGCACTCTCATCCATGACACACACTCAGAATAAATGAATGACACACACAAGATCTCATGATATGGTGTGATATCTTGCATAATATTGCACCGTGCTTCGAGCGCTCAGATGCTTTGCGAGCTAAACCGTAAGCTGGATGCGATTTCTGAGAATCGTGGGCCACTTGCGGCTCCTAGAACTCGCTGGCATGAAGGAATCGACCTTTGAGAAGGCTACAAGCATGGACCGGCAGAATGACCACAAATCTGGCTGTTTGGATTCGCCATTGAGTGAACCTTCAGAATTATGAAGGCAGATGTTAAATGTCCCAAAACAATTGTTGTTTATCTGAAACTGTCTTCCCCACTGGCCTTGGATAGGCCAGCTTATCTCAAATTGCTCCAGGAGGGTATGTAAATTATGAAGCTCTGCACTGCCCCCTTCCGAGAATATCTGTAGACCCTTATCATAGCTGAACCAGCTGATAGACACTGTGCCATCTTTATCAGGACTATGAAACTTTTTGTTAGTGTTCATGGACAATCTCACCATTTTTGTCAACCTCCTCTCCTCCCTGCATAATGTCTTATGTCTATCTATGTTGCTTTGTGCTGAGGTATTTTTTTTGCTACTTTACAATGCGCCATGTGTGTCAAGGACACAGTGTGAGAGATCTTTTTTTTATACCTTCTTTCCTCGTGTTTTTCTTCCCTTTTTGTATCTAAGTGATAAGGGCAGCACTTCACAATGAAGCTGCAGCCGCCATGCACTTCCGTCTACCCTTGTTGGACAGCTGCACTGAAATGTATGTAACTGTGCAGTGACAATAAAGTTGGTTCTGATTCTGAATATTATATTTTTGAATATTATATTAAATAATATTTCTGAATATTATATTATTCTGAATGAATATAAATAGGTGAAAAAATACAGATTTAGAACATGCACTTAATGGTTTTTAGTGTGCAAATGACATGAAAACAATAAAGTAAACACTGTCACTTACCGGTTTCTGCCTCTTATACCTCCATGTTGCTAAATATCACAAACAGAAGACAGTCAACATAACATGGATCACTGCTAAAAGGAACGGCATTTAAAGAGGCTAATAATGTATTTGTATAGGTTGAATGAATGAAAAATGTATTTATTAAAAAGTAAATGTGTGCAATATTCATGTACGTGATGCCACTGGTATACACTGAACATCTCACAGGAGTCTTAATGATCTGAAAAATAAAGCATGACATTTAGAAGTGGATTAATAATTAAAGCACTCTAAGCTACATGAGGTCAACATTTATTAAAACTGTTCATTTTATAATGACGTCTTCAGTTTTACCCATTTAAATTGATGCTAAAGTAATTAGCTGTTGGGTGAGTTAGATGAAGCTGTAAAGCTGCTCTTTGAGATTGTTTTAGATTTGAATACAAGTACATAAAAACTGATTTCCTGTTACATCTAAAGCTACAAAACTACTTGAATATGCACCGATGCTAACATCCAACTAGCGGTTAAAGTAGTGTCCAGTTAATTTTACAGGAAGTGCTGCACTGTAAAACAATTATAAACTACTTTAAGATTTGGGATCTCATTCTTTTTTTCAAACTTTATTGGTTATAAAGCTATGACGCTTCCAGATTGAAGGTTAAGATGTCAATCTTTTTTTGAGATAAATCACATTTTGATAAGTTTGTATCTTTTTATAATTATGTCTCTAGTTGGCCACAGCCGACTTTTCATTTTAACAATTTGCCCAAATAAACTATATTAAACGTTGATTTGTGTCCAGTATGGTGGTTCATTACATTGTTAATTCACAAAAAATAAAATCAAATAAAAACCTTTTGTACCACTTCAGTTTGGCATCCCTGCTGATCTCTGCAGAGGATGCTTGCTACAACACTTCAAACTCTTTTGATGCTTCACCCAGAGCGGCACATTTATACATCTCAACTTTTAGTCTGACTCTTCCTGACAATTCTCCAAAGTTAGGTCCAGCACTTCCTCAACGCTGCACTAAATTTGTCTTCAATTTTTAACATCGATCTGCTTCCAGCTAGCTCTCACGCTGACAGCTTTGTATGCATCTGCCTCTCATTTTTTGTTTTTGAAGCCTGTCACAGAAAACCGACCTGTGAGCCAAACACACACAGCTTAATGAATCTTTTACGTGAGGGTCACCATTAATCTGTAGCTCTTATCTATCTATTATAACCTGAACCCCACACTCACTGCTCTTTGAATTGAGAAAGCTCCTCGGATGAGGAGAGAAACGTCTTCTGTTACAAATAAAGTCCAGTTGTTTTTGTATTGAACGTTTTTTGAATTTATCATGTCCTGGATGACTGAGAATCTTCACCAGCTTATCTATCAGGGTTTGTAGTTAAAAAATAAATAAAAAATGCAGGGAGAAAGCAGGTGAAAGCAGATAAATAACATGATGGATTTATTCAAAAGTGAACCTAAGGGGCTGGCGAGCATCAAATCCCATGTAAACAAAACAAAAATAGCCACAAGGCAACACAAAATGAGTAAGAGGAGCAACACCAAACACGGTCCACAGTAGAGAGAAAAGCAATGAGTAATCTAAAAGAGTAGGCTTGGGAAAGCTATAATAACAGAACAAAAGATAAAGCACAACCAAAATACAGAGCAAAGTCAAGACCAAAACACTAAAACGTGGCCAGAAGCTACAGACATTCTGTGATCAAACATGCACCACAGCTGTTACATAACTGAGCAGGCACTAACACGTGGGCTGTCGGGTGTTCATTCCAACTAACGTTACTTAGTGTTTTGATTTTGGTTACCTGTACCAATTTAATGCATTTATAAAACACATGTAAACAACACAAATTGGACCATAGTGCTATTTAATAAGATGTAATAAACCAGGAGGAATCGCAAGTGAGCAAGTACGTCAGAGAAATGTATTATATTGGTTTAGCATTTGAAACGTACATCTTGTTAGTTTACAGTATAAACATTTTTGATTATTAGAGTAAGCATTCATGCATGATTATTCACTGCATGCATATTTACATGTGGACAGGTGTGGTATCACTAAAAATACCGCCAATGTATTGAAACTGTTATATGTTAGTGTTTATATCTATATATCAAGTTTCTGTTTTGATGTTTTAAATGTGTAAAATATTAGCTCAATAGATTTTATCTTCTCAAAGTCAAAGTTTCTTTATTTGTTGTTCGCACCATATGTGGTAAATGTGGTGGAAGGAAATTGTGTACACAGGGTCCCAGTTACATCCAAAAAAAGTATAAATTGTAAAGGAAAACAGTAATAAGCTCTAAGATATAAACTAAGAAATACGCTAAACTAAGAATACACTAAGCACTCGTAGTACAAAAACAATACGCCGAACAGCAGTAGCACGAACATGAGTCTGTGTGAGCAGAGAGTAGGAATGAACACAGCAACATGAAACAAATCAGCAGCATGAGATCAGCAACATGAATAGTCAGCAGCATACATCAGCAATCAAGTGGCATTACAGTGATTTTTTTCCACAGTGATTATTCTGGTTAGGGATTCATGAGTCTAACAGCTTCAGGGTAGAAGCTGTTCCTCAGTCTAGTAGTTCTACACTTAATGCTCCTCAACCTCCTTCCTGAGGGGAGCGGGGCACAAAATGTGTGTGCTGGGTGAGTGGGGTCCTTCATGATGCAGGTGGCCCTCTTCCTACATCTGGAGGTACATATGTCTGTGATGGTGTGGAGACTGACTCCAACAGTCTGGGGATATTTGATCTTTGTGGCCACAGAAAACTAATTTTCTATTAATACATAAATCAATATTTCCAAACCTGCAGTCATAAGGAAAGATTACCTTGAGAACGCATCATCGAGTCCGTCTTCCACATCCTGCCGAGACACGAGAGAGTGAATCAACACACGCAAAATGCTTATAATTATAATCCTGCCACTTCTGGACTGTCAGCCTCCCTTTCTTTCAGTTGTTTGTCAAAATCTTTTTTTGGTCCAATGAAACGTCACTGTATTTGTGAGTATTAGGATTTTTGTTCTTTGAGCACTGATTTTACACTAAAATATATTTAGCTTTAAAGATAAAGCAGAATTTCTCTCAATAAGATGAAAAACTTGTCTGGGAAAACATCCAATACTGTGAAGAATGAATCAATCTGTAGAAAGATATTTTAATGGAGATGATGCCATCTAGTGTTTAATATTTGCAAATCAGTAGTTGCGGTTACATTTTGCTCTATTCCCTTTGGCAGCTGTTGACACTGAGAATATTTTGGGTTCTGTTACGTTCAAGCAAAGATCACCGGAGTGCTTTTCATTTAGAAAACATTTTGCTTCTTCTCTAAAGAGCTTCCCTAAGTCAAACTGAAAAGTGCAATTTCAACAATGACTTGAAAGCGCAACTCAGTTTAAAAGCTTGAAACTGAACTTTCAGTTTGAAATGAATTCATGTTCCTGCTGGACATTTTCCAGGCTGGGTCATATGTTCTACAGCTGTGTACACCTGCAAATACCCATAAAATACCATGTAAATAAATGTGGAATGTGTTCAAATAGCCATCTATGACAGATTCATCTTTTCACAACATTTCTGTGGAACATCAATAAAAATATCTGAAGTTTTCCTTTAAGAATTAGTGGCAACAGCAGGTCACATCCCTGCTGTGTCTCCTCAAGCCCTTAGCGTCGGTGTAAAAGAACTGCACTTGAATGAACCGCAAAAATAAACTCCATCTGCCATCCAGCACCAGTGCAAGAGGATGCAATTTTACACATAACACATATTTTAGCACTTAAAATAATTATAGCTCAGTTGTTAGTTTTAACTTGTTTATACTCATAAAATAACACATTGTGTAGATTGTGTACTTGTACACATTTACTAGGTTCAAGCCCTCATGATTTTAAAAATAACACAATTAGGGTCACATAAATGTGCTACAAAGTTAATTTATTGCACTAAACATTCAGAGGCAGTCATACGTAGATGTTCCAGATGTTTTGTTTTGGCTTTTTTTTCTTCTCTCTCGCGCTCGACGATGAAGGACATTCTCTTTCCCTCTCCTGCCTCCCTCGTGCTTTTGCTCTTGTCCTGTGAATCTCAGAGCCTCTCTTTACACAGCTTCCAAATCGAAAATGTTATGGATCTGGTCAGCTGGCCTCTAAATGCAATTGATAAAATTTTCTCGACTAGAAGACAGTTTGCAGGAGAACCCTCATGTCCTGAAGGGACACACGCAGCTGGATATGTCATGGATTCCTGGGATGCGTGGAAGATGATGTGCCTGTCTGTATTGTCTGATGAGGACGTAGAAGACGCAAACATAATTGGATTTATGATAACAGGGTTTCTGCTTTTGGAATCGGCTGATACCTGCAATATCGACTAATGAGAAAGACGTCTGCAGCATTTTCTGCAATGGTGAAGCTGCCTGCCTTATGTGAAGGATTACTCCATGCTTCGAGCTCTCAAGACTTAATATGCTTTGTGAGCTGAAGCGTAAGCGGGACGCAATTTCTGAGAATCGTGGGCCACTTGCAGCTCCTAGGACTCGCCGGCATTAAAGAAATGACCTTGGAGAAGGTTAACAAGCACAGACCAGCGGAATGTCCACACATCTGGTTGTTTGGATTCACCATTGAGTGTACCAGCAGAACTGAAAGCAGACATGAAGTCAGTAGAGTATGACTGCCCAAAACAATTGTTGTTTATGTGAATATGGCCTCCCCGCTGGCCTTGGATAGGCCAACTTATCTCAAAGCTCCTGGTGGATACGTAAATCAAGAAGCTCTGCTCTGTCCCCCTCCACCCCACGAGAACATCTGTGGACCATTATCAGAGTGGACTGGCTGAGAGACACTGTTCATGGACAATCTCGTTGTCTTGTAGCCCCCCCCCCCCCAACCCCACCACCCTGCAAAATGTATTATGTCTCTCTATGTTTTTTGCTGAGGTATATTTTTTTGCTGCCTTACACTGTGCCCTGTGTCAAGGACACATTGCGCGAGATCTTTTTTTATATACCATGTCTCCTCATGTTTTCTTCCCCTTTTCTTATCCAAGCAATAAGGGCAGCGCTTCATAGAAGCCGCAGCCCTGGTACACTTCCGTCTACCCTTCAGACAGCTGTACGGAATAACATTTTGCTGTACTTAACTGTGCAATGACAATAAAGTTGATTCTGAATATGATAATGACCTTTCTGTGCGTGACCTACCCAAGAGTCGTGTTTGATTGGTCGTCTTCGGGAGGGATTACTGCGGGGAGACAGCGAGCTGAGAGACGCTGAGAAGAAGGACCTGCGGAGCTTCTCCTCCTTCCCAGTGGGCTTATGTACAGCTGGATGGGAGGGGGATGGCATGTGTGGATGAGAGGCTGACGCATCATGAAAAAGCAAAAACCAATGGTGCATGGAGGACAGGAGACAAATAAAATGATGAGAAGAAGGACGGAAGACGTCCAGACACACAGATTTTTTTAATTTTCTGTAATTCTGAGGGGTAAAACTTCATCTCAAGCACTCTTGACTTTTTATCTCAATCATAAAGTCATGCTTTTCTCCACAGGTCAAACAAGGCTTCCTCTCTGCTCCCAGACAAGAAGTTAAAGTAATTTGGGATAATTCAGCACTCAACTAAGAAAGAAACGAACAGGCAATTAAGTCTCGCCATGTGGTTCTTTGGCCCTCTGAGGAGCAGGAGAGCATCTTGACCTATAAATGTCACAGCCATTGGGAACCACTTGAAGCCTATGGTTACCTTGCAAGAGACTCATAATGAGGTGATTTGTCCTCAGAGTGTGTGAGGAGTGACGGTTAAATCTGTGCAGGAGAGAGCTCACACTGCAACAGTCAATATTCATAAGTCTCATAAAGTGGACACAACTTCACCAGTAAAGGTCATTACAATGAATATGGTATAGCTTAGTGGGAGAAAAAAAAAACAGGAGGTATGCCTGTGAATAAAATGTAATTTTTATCGTTAAGAGTTTAAGACTGTCAGACTCAATAAGCAAAAGAAAGAAAATGACCGAACATTTCTTGATGGGATACGTATCACCCACTGCCTTTCATGCCAGAGTTTTAAACTAAGATCACGATGAGAAACAATAAAGTTAAAGCTGTTTTGGTCAAACCTTGTAAATAACATTATGCACAGTTTCATGCAGTTTTGAAAAACCTTGTGATAAGTGTTAGCGAATAAAAGATGCATTAAAATTCTAAGCTACTAACCATATTTTAGCTTTTTTCTGTAAAAATGACCGAGTTATAGTCATTTTTGTGTTGACTAATGTCCATTAGCTATGGTGGCCATCTGGAATTTCCTGAAAGTGTCATTAAAACCCATCCTGGGGTTCATGAGATATTTTGCTAACAGACAGAAAGAGTTGATTCCAATAGTAAATGCCAAAGTTTTGAACACTATTCTCACAGTTAGTGCTGAAAATAAGTGTTGTAAATGACTCTCAGCTACTATCACACCAAAGTTCAGCTCATTAGCTGTAAAAGAGACCAAGAAATAGCCGTTTTTGTGTTGGTTAAGATTGCTTTGCTGTGGCAACCATCTTGAATCATTTTGATTCCTAATGTAAAAGAGTTGTACATAACAACCAATGATTACTTTCTGAAAGTTTCATTAAAATTTGTTCAATGATTTCTGCAATATTTTGCAAATGGTACAGCTAAACGAACACAATCATAGAAACACGTGCACAAAAATATAAATGCTAGGGATGCAAAATATTATCGGCATGGTATCGGTTGACATTAGCAATAAAGTTAAATATCAGACATTGGCAGTTCCATCAAAATAACTCACCAATATAAAAGGTGCTGTATACATATATGCTGTATATATATATATATATATATATATATATATATATAT
>NC_056509.1:31908565-31956915 GCF_014905685.2 Nematolebias whitei
TTCTACCTCCTCCATGTACAGGTTGGCAACAATAGGAGAAACTGGAGACCCCATAGCACACCCATGTTTCTGCCTATAATATTGCTCCCCATATGTGAAGTAGGTTGACTGCAGGCACAGTTTCAAGAGTTGACACAGTTGTTTTGTGGAAAGCGTGGTCCTGCTGCTCAGAGTGGTGTCTGATTTTAATTTTAAACTGACCACCTCTACTGCATCATCAACAGGAATGCACGTAAAGAGTGATGTGACATCAAAAGAGACCATTGTTTCATCAGTCTCCATGATGACATCCCTCACCTTATCCACAAAGTCCATGGTGTTCTGTATGTGGTGTTCTGAGCTGCCAACTAAAGGGATGAGTACAGACGCCAGATATTTGGAAACATTGTAAGTGACAGAGTTAATCATGCTAACAATTGGTCTTAAAGGTACACCTTGTTTGTGGATTTTAGGTAAACCATACAGACTAGGTGTGGCCTCCCCTGGGTACAGTCTGTGGTACAGAAAACGGCCAATAGCCTTGTCCTGCTCCAAACATCACAGGGCCACATAGAGACAAACGAGACAAACAACCATTCACTCTCTCACTCACACCTAGGGACAATTTAGAGTTACCAATCAGCCTAACATGCATGTTTTTGGTCTGTGGGAGGAAACCGGAGCACCCGGAGAAAACCCACGCATGCACGGAGAGAACATGCAAACTCCACCCAGAAAGGCCCCTGGACCGGGGTTTGAACCAAGGACCTGCTCGCTGAGAGGCAGCAGCTCTACCAGTTGCGCCACCGTGCTGCGGTTTTTAAACCCCAAAATACATTACGGCAAAGACTGGTTCATCCCAAAGATCCAGTCCCCCGGCACAAACAGAGTAATGTTGTGTATGCTGTTCAGTGTCAGGAGGGCTGTGATCAGTCTTACATCGGGGAAACTAAACAGCCACTGGCCAAAAGGATGGCCCAGCACAGAAGATCAACATCATCAGGCCAGGATTCTGCGGTCTACACTCATCTCCAGGCCAGCGGTCACTCTTTCAGGGATGAAGATGTTCACATCCTGGACAGAGAGGAACGATGGTTTGAGAGAGGAGTAAAGGAGGCCATCTTTGTGAAAAGAAATCGTCCATCATTAAACAGGGGTGGAGGCCTCCGGGTTCAACTGTCCCCCTCTTACAATGCTGTGATTGCTAGTATCACTCAACCCCCTGTGAAGAGTAAACAGCCATCAGTGTGCTAATGATTCATTGTTAGGCTGATGGTCCTTCTTGATAATGTGAGCAGACGGTTTTGGTTGTCAGCAGCAAAACTGGTTGATCCACTCTGAGAAGATGCTATTTAAGAGACTGAGCTGAATACAGCACCTCAGACTGAGGAAGTCTTTCGGATGAAAGACGAAACGTTTCTACATTTTTTTTGTTGCTTTGCTTTGTTTAGTTTTTTGAATGTCCAGAGAACCAGATTTAACTTTTTTAGACTATCACTGTTGTTTGTCGGCTGCTCCCTTCTTCTGGGGTCGCCACAACAAGCAAACTCGCAAGAAAGATTTGGTAAGTGTTTTACACTGGATGCACAGGCACATTAACTGGCTAAGATCTTAATGTGGGTTGTGCACAACAGAACAGTGTGGAGGTTAAACCACTACCTCAAAGCAATACAGTTTGTAGTTCAAATGTCTTTGTTTGTTTCTAGTGGAATATTCATGTTTTACAAACAGAAAACTCCTGTTACAAATAAACAAAAGACGTGAGTTTATAATTGTTTCTAATGAGCACATTCTTGTCCCAAGATAAACAAGTTTTTCCTTGAAGGTACAAAAAATAAAAATGCACCTAGTCACAATTGTAGTGTTTTTACCACACTGGTGTATACAGCTGAGGAGGCAACAAAAAATGTGGACTTGTGCATATTGAGCAAATGGGTCAGTGAACATGCAGTTCATGACTAATTAGCCAAAATCCCAAGTCCTTTATATACACCAGAAAAAATATGTGACTTTAGTAATGAACTGTGCATGAAATACCTCAGCACCGTGACTGCAGATTGTTCCTTGTATGACAAAACTGAGAAAAGTGAGATTATAAATCAGTCAATATCGGAAACTTCACTAAAATGAATATGAATTTAAATTCCAATATTCATTTAAAATATACTCAAGTTTTCACTAATAAAACTAATCACACAACAAATATTTTGATAAGTGATGCTTACGTGATGACACATTGTATGGCATTCCCAGCTGTGGCCTTCACCTCGAACTAACAACAGAAAAATGATAATTGACAGCGTCACGCTGAGCTTGAACAACAGAGGCTGAGCTGTCAGGCTGCAGCGATTCTCCGAAGGGCCCCGCTGGACTGTAAGCCTTTCATCTTCTCTCCGCGTAGAGCACCGGTGCTTGTGAGGCAGACAGCGAATAGTATTGGAAATATTGAAATTTTTACAGAACGTCAAACATCAAAGGTGAACTGAATAAAACAAGCCTGCTGTTCGTATGAAAAAAAAAAAGTTATTACTGCTTTATTTGAGTCAACTTTCTGTGTATAAATGAGGAAAAACAATCCTAAAACAGTGGTTTGAAATTTAGTAAATGAAACTGTTTTCTTAGAAATAAATAACCATCTTAAAGCCAGTAACAATAAATGTTTAAGGATGGTTCTGAACATGGTCACATTTTGTAATCACACCTCGACAGACTCGTTTAAACCGAGTGTTGGAGCAGCGTGCCTCATTAGCAGGTGGGCTGTCAGTCAGCATCTCCTGTTTCCTGACCTGTGTGAGTTTACTGATTGATATTCTGTGTGGTCGTCATGAATCTCTCAAGAGAATCTGAATGATAAACACAAGTCCAGATGGAGGCTGAACACCCTCACAACGTTCCTCTCACTGCTGCGATCAGTGTCGGTATTTAAAACTAAAGATGCTTTTACAAAAACCAGAAACATAAAGGACTGTTAGTTTTCTTGATCTAGACCTGAAGCAAATTTATAGAGTAAATAAAAGCTTTTTAGAAAAGCGGTCAGTACTCCAAATCAAAGCAGCTGCTTGTCCAGACAGGGGGCTGCATTGATTAAAATTTAACATTTTTACTTTGAGTTGAAAAAAAACAAACAAACACTTGAGCGTCTAATCTTTTGCAAAAATAATATTAGTTGATTGAATTAAAACAACAAAATTTAAATATTCATATATAAAATGTTTATTTCACCATAACTAATGAGGCTTGTTTAAAAAAAAACTGTGTACAACAGATATTTGTACAATTAATGCAGCTTTCAGTTACGTTGCAAAAAACGTGTTCAGTAGTAAAAAAAAAAAAAAAAATCTAACCACTTTCCTCCATTTTTTAAAATCAGCATGGTGGATGTCTGAGATGCTGAGGGGGAGGGGCAGAGTACAAAAGCAAATCAATTCAGTTTATTTATATAGCGTCAGTCACAACAGAAGTCGTCTCAGGGCACTGAACAGAAACATTCATATGTAAAAATAATAATTTAACATTATTTATCTGAGGAGCAGACTGCTTTGAATTTAACTCCATCGCAGAACTCTCATCTTGAACAAGCATGAAGGCGACAGTGGAAAGGAAAAACTCCCTCATGAGGAAGAAACCTTTAGCAGAACCAGGCTCAAGACAAGTGGCCATCTGCTCCGACCGGCTGAGTTTGGTAGGAATAGATACACAATGGCAGATCAAGAATCACAGAAAGAAATAATATCAAATTAAAATTATTCAGTTTTAACAATTCATTTAAGGAAATGAGGTCAATTTGTTCTCTAGTAGTCTAATGACAGCATATCAAGCCAACCCTAACTATAGGATTTATCAAAACGTAAAGTCTTAAACCCAGTTTTAAAACTGGACAATGTGTCAGCCTCACAGACAGAAACTGGAAGTTGGTTCCACAAGAGAGGAGCCCGATAACTGAAAGATCTTCTTCCCATTCTGCTTCTGGAAACTCTAGGAACGACGAGTAAGCCTGCAGTCTGAGAGTGAAGTGCTCCGTTAGAAAAATATGGAACAAGAAGATCTCGAATATAAGATGGAGCTAGGTTGTTGAGAGCTTTGTAGGTTCGAAGTAAGATTTTGAATTCAGTTCTGGACTTAACAGAGAGCCAATGGAGAGAAACTAAAACTGGAAACAAGTGATCTCTCCCACTAACTTCAGTTAAGACTCTGGCAGCAGCATTTTGGATCAACTGAAGACTTTGTAAAGAAGTATTTGGACACCCAAATAACAAACCATTGCAATAGTCCAGTCTAGACATGACACATGTATGAACCAGTGTTTCTGCATCATATTTAGATAAGATGTTTTTAATTTGAGCAATATTAAGCAGTGATGATGCAAAATGCTGAATACCTGTCTGACCTCTAAAGTCAAACCAACATTTATCACCTTTTAGTCAAATAAAGAATGTTAATTTAACATTTACTTCCATCCATCCATTATCTTTTAACTGCTTCTTCCATTTTGGGACACGGGGGGTCGCCGGTGCCCCTGTCCAGCAATCACTGTGAGAGGGGCGGGGGACACCCTGGACAGGTCGCAAGTCCATCACAGGTAACATTTACTTAGTACATGAAATTATTTTTACTCATAATTACAACAATAGTTAGTCAAACTAATGCATAATAATGAGCTGAAATAACAAACGGGCAAAAATTTATTTTTAAAGTGTAGCAATTATTAACATTGTGAAGAACAAAAGGAATAAAATCAATTTTGGTCACATATTTTGACACAATCTGCTGAATTCTTTCGGCGGATAACTTTAAATAATTAGTATTTGTGAATGTTTTGTACCATATCTTGAAATGATTTTTTTGTTGTGGACTGGTGCTATACTATATAATATATTAATATACTAAACTAAATTAAATTGTACCTTTTTTTTAACTTTACTTCTCTTTCAGATTTGTGAACTAAGACGCAAAGGTATCATACAATCAACAACACACATGTTAACTTCTTGAATAAAAAAACTGTAGCAGATTGTCAACTGAATCCAGTCTTATTGTTCAAATGTGGTCTGGCCTACAGTTTAATCTTTGCTGACAAAAATACAGCAACACTGTAAGGATAAACAGCTCATGTGGAAAAACGTTAAATTATGCTCAACACAATCGAAGTAAATCAGATGCACTGTTAAAATATAAATGCAAAGGCTGTGAGATCAAACAAGCCCAGGTGAGCGTGAAAGCTACTGATGGAAGCTGAAAGCGAATTGTTCCTGGGTGGGTGTTTGGGTGTGAATAGACGTAATGAGAGGGTCATGGGTGGGGGGTGGGGGGGCTTATATTTCCAGTGCCTTGCCTTGATGTCTTCTTTTAACTCAGCTATAAGCTTCCCCAGAGGGAAACAGCCTGGCTTACGGACAGAGGGAATGCACAATTATCTCTACAAACACAAAAATTTACATACATACTAAATGTGTCTGTTGCACACTCATATATCCACTGATAAACTGAGGCATCTACCAACACAAAGCTTTTATATTCAGTCAGGTCCTTTTCTCTTACTTGCTATGTATATTTAAACACACGCTTCTGATCCGCTCTTATCTCTACACTCATCTCCTTTCACCCTCTACTCGCCGTCTTCCCACAAGCGCTTTATGTGCAAAAAAAAAATAAGAAACAAGGCAGAGGAGACAGGGGGCTTTGGTGAGATGGGGGTTGGGTCTTATAATGGAGGATAAATCTATCCTCATTTAGCCCAAGCACTGTGTGTGGTCCTATCCTTGTGTCATAACTCTGGCGTGTCAGCAACGACTGGGAACATGATTTCCAAAAGGAGCAATTAGATGTCCGGTTTTTGCAACATCAGCAGGAGAAGAAGAAAAAAAGGGTGATAGGTGGAAGTCCTTCTGAACAATACAGAAAAGGAAGGAGAGAAGTGGAAGATAAACTGAGAAAAGAAAGAACAGGAACAGAGCTGGTACCCCTTGATAAGGTACTGTTGGATCAAAAGATGTTTTGGACCTATGCATGGACACACACACACCAATTTATTTTATTTTATTTTTTGTCATTTATCCTTTATTTATCCAGTGTGTCCATTTACACACACATTCGCTTGACTTTAACGTTTACACTGTAACCTTTAAAATACAAGGCACAGACTATTTAACAGAGTAACATTAACAATTTAAAATGCACACAAATTCTTCAGGGATTTGTTAGAAGGTGCTGGAAGAGATCGGCTTTCACTGAAATGGAGTACAGACGGTACCGCAGACCTCCAACGCAGGACCACCTATTACAGCTTCAAATAAACTAAGAGAAGCAGTTAATTTTCCATTGAACTGATTTATAAATGTAGATATGCCTATGTCTGGTGATGTGTACTGCATGTGTAGACATGAATGGAGGAGTGTGTATTTATTGTTTTACTTGTGCATTTTGTGGAGTGATTTTAGGACTTTTCAACGTTAAGACTTGCCAGATGCTAAAGATGAATTTCCATTTTATGTAAATGTAATGCACAATAAAGTTATTATATTTTATATTTTAGATCAACAATACAGCAATGTTCAATCAAGTCATCTGACCGTTTCTTTTTTTTTTTTTTTTTTTTTCTGAGACGTTTCGTCTTTCATCCGAAGGACTTCTTCAGTCTGAGAAGCCACAAACAAACTGGAGTGCCACAAATACCACACTCCCATATTGGAAAAAAAAACAAGTTTGTTCATGAGTAGATGGTTTCTGGGGCCCACCCTTTCCCCATCACTCCTCTGAGGCAGTCATGCCAAAATGGTTCAAAACACCAACAGCTCAATAATCCAGGTTACAAATCCAACAATGTTCAGTCAGGTCATCTGGACAGTTTATTTTTTTCTTTTTGCTGAGACGTTTTGTCCTTCATCCGAAGGACTTCTTCAGTCCGAGAAGCCACAAACAATGACATTTTTTTCCACTATGGTTGTGTGGTATTTGTGAGACTCCAGTTTGTTTGTGGCTTCTCGGAATGAACATTGGATGAAGGGCAAAACAGCTCAGCAAAAAAAAAGAAAAAACGTCCAGATGACCCAACTGGACATTAATGGATTTGCAACCTGGATTACTGAGCATGAACTTTTGGTAGATCAACAATAGTTCTAACCAAAAATAAATAAATAAAAAGATTGTTTAATCTAGAAAAAGGAGTACAGGAGAGTAAACACAAAGGTAAACTAAATAAATTTCTTGACTTTAAAATCTCAACAGAATGATTTTCAACAGGATAAGTACAGTAAATGCATTTCAGACTGAACCAGAAGAGATTCATGAATTCATCCTAGGGATGCACGATATTATCGGCATGGTATCGATATCGACCAATATTAGCGTTAAAGTTCAATATCGGACATCGGCCATTCCATCAAAATAACTCGCCAATATAAAAGACGCTGTTTTTTTATGACAACCCAGTGACAAGGATGCCAGCAGCAGCACAACGTCATGACGTCACACGCCTTTACCTTTACCTGATTTACTTGTCTAAATAAAGGTTGAATGAACACGCGCCTACTTGATCTGATCACAGCTGAGAGGAAGAAGTCAAAATATCGGTGGTGTGGAAGTTTTTTTTTTCAATGAGGATGTTGGGTTCCGAAGATTTCTGGACTACGTTGAGCCTCTCTACATTGTCCCCAGTAGGAGATATTTTTCCGACGTAGCCTTACCCGAGTTACAAGCCATCATTTCCGACGTCATTGAGAAGCTAATAGCAGATAGCACTTGGGTGAATTTTAACACAGACATCTGGACGTCGTGTTAGCCCCGTTAGCATGATTAGTCTTACGGCACAATGGATAGACAAAAACTTTGACCTTTAAAAGGCACAAGAGTGCAGAGGATCCCACACTGCAGCTAGGAACCCAGAACAAGCTTCCACAAGTGAGACAGCATCGCAGGTGACTAATGCTAATAAATAACATTTAACACTTTTCATTTAATATAAGTCAAAGTGCTATGCATATCATCTGGCTGTTACTGAATATATGTCACGAGCTCAGAGCTGTTACACACATTTTGTAGCAAATAAGCCTAAATAAGAGGCCTATGTTCTGACAAAGGAAAGTATATAACATATCGGTATCGGTTATCGGCTAAATAAGTTTTAACATATCGGATATCGGCCAAAAATCCAGTAACGTGCATCCCTAATTCATCCACTTCCGGTTCAGAATTTTCAGAATAAATTGAAACTGAAAACTTACAGAGCATTTATTTTACAGTTGATATAGCAAGTTTTGCAATCAGATAAACAGATATGGGTGAAATACTGTTTTATATTGTGGATTATCTTACACCTGTTAAGGATACTGTGTGGTTGTTATAGTTTATAAGAATAATAACTAAAACATTACGGACTAATTTATATTAAAACAAATGTATAAATTGTGCCAACGTAGAAGAATATTTTCTCCTGATCTAGATTTGAACTTGGAATAATGGAGGTTTAAGATTGCCTCTCAAAGTAATTGCGTCAATAAAATAAGTAGTGTATAATGCTGTGTAATATGGATTTTCTCCCCCACAATTAAAGTTTGTCCTAAGTAATTTAGCCTTAATGGATTTTATGCTGTCTTTCTTTCAAAGGCTGTTAATGCTGCATGAAGCAAATCTGACACCTTGAATTCTGTTGAAAGAATTTAAATTAGCGTCTTGAATTTTAATAAAAAACGATTACCATAAAATGTTTTGACACGTCACTCAATTCTAACAGCAACCACCTGCACCACAAATTAGGAGTGATCCAGAAATCTAAAGAGTTGAGGTGCAGGTACTGGCTTTATTGTCAAGAATCCTTCAAAACCAGCAGTAAGAATGAGTTGGGTCACTCAGCCTTCGTTGCTATGCAGTAGATGATGGTTTTGTATTAAAGCTGAAAACTACAATTTCTTGAAAGCACCGTCATTCACAGAGTTGAGATGTACCTGTATATGGAGACGTTCTCTATAAGATCTGCAGTCTCTGTATCTGTGATGATAATGCCTTTTGGTGACACAGTCAGCGTTACTTTCCGAAACTTCTTGGCACCGGCTCTGGCCTGTAGATAACAAATATTAAAACACCCACACAAATTAAAATCAGAGAGAGACAATTTTGCTTTGTTTAGATGCAGAGCCAGCCTGCCAGACTGACAAGAATTTAGAATATAACCTCTAAATGAACAACCAAAACCCCTTCAACTCTGACAATACACAGCTGAGCAGAATCATACAGCTTGCTTTGTCCCAGAAATCTACTATGAATTTTATAAAAGGCGACAGAACTGGGGGAGGAATGCTGCAATGTGTAACCCGCAACGAGCGCTCGAGGTCGGGCTGGCAGCCACCGGCTCCCCCT
Source organism: Nematolebias whitei (assembly GCF_014905685.2). Classification (NCBI taxonomy): domain Eukaryota; kingdom Metazoa; phylum Chordata; class Actinopteri; order Cyprinodontiformes; family Rivulidae; genus Nematolebias; species Nematolebias whitei. Next base: position 31,917,896 of record NC_056509.1, read on the forward strand.
GCTGCTGTGCACCATCTGGAGTTTCAGCAAATTCAGCCGTAGTGCTGAGCTTGGAGTCTTTAACAGTGCCTGTTGACAATGACAGTGACCTCTTTACTATGCGGATAAAATATGAGAGAGAGCAGTTCAGCATCTCAGTAACGTAATGACAGGTTAAGAATCACACGAGTGATTGCGAAGGAACCAAGCTGAGAGGAACGAAAGGAAATAAAGAAAAATAACTCTTGTTTTTTACTGCTTAACCTAATTTAAACTGATTGAGAATGCTTGGATATTTTTTGCTTAAGCAAACTAAACTAGGACTTCTCAAGGACAAGAAATAATGTCATGGTTGGCTGTAGGGGCCAAAATTCTCTTGAGACAGTGATAATGAAAATAAGTCTTTGCTTAAGCCTTAAAAATGTTCAACATGGAAAAAAAACCTGCACTGATAAGAAAGGGAAAGGGTGCTGTAACAGACCGTAAGACTATGACAGTCATGCAGAAGCAGCTAGAAACTCTACTGTCATGTTACTAGTGTCATGCCACCAGGCAAAACCCAATCTGTCAGCTTGAGATATACCAAGTTCAGCTTTCTTTGATATGTTTAGTCCCTCTGCCTTGTGTTATCATGTGTGAATGAAGCATGTCACAGATGGAAAAATCACAAATGTATTCAACAGTCCCCATTTGGGTTGATTGGTTTCCAAGGGAACACACAAAGACAAAAAGTTTCTTTTTTTTTTTTTGGTCTTGGTGAAAATCAACTGAATTTTAATCCTGCAATTAGGTTTGGTACAGGCTTTAATTGAGAAGTGTTTTTTTTTTATTAGACGTCTGTTCCAGGCTGTTCTTACAAAAAAAAGGAAATCTTTAACAGCATTCCAGTGTTAAATGAATGTGAATAATCTGAAAGGAAACGAGTAGAAAAATTATGAAAATGTAAAGGGTTGTCACACATAAAACATGCAAGTAACTGGGGCATTTAGATTTCTGTCAAATGACTGCATTAACGGTAAGTGAATGAATGTTTGCAGTTTCAAAACGAGCCCTTTCAAAACTGACAGCATTTTAAATCCACAAGTGCAGGTGAAATTCCCTGTGTTATGTTGTACTGCTGAGCAGCATCATAATTCATTTGCAACTCTTTATTCTCCAGAATAGAAAAAAGAACAACTAATATCTAAAACTGACTTTAAGCTCACCCTATTGTTTATGGTGTTTAAACATAAACTACTCTGGAACTAATTAGGAGACAATTGCAAAATCATCTGTTTATATGATTTCCTCTGACTTTATTATTTATAATTACCGTATTTTTCGCTGTACAAGTCACTTTTTTTGCCTAATTTACATGCCCTGCGACTTATATGCCAAAGCAATGCATTTATGGATTTTTTCCCATAGTTATAAACCAATTTTTGGCTGAGATATGACGGTTCTCATTCATTCTAACTGAAAATATTGAACACTAACGTTTTCATTTTATGACTGTCAGATCTACCTGCCTGTGAAACCAGCCAGTGTTTGCTCCATTCACACTCTGTTAAAATGTCTGGACGACATTAAGGCCTGGATTTATTCAAATTTCTTAAGTTTTAACGATGAGAAGACTGAAGTCATTGTCTTTAGCCCTAGCTCAACTGCTGCCTCTGATTCTGTCAACCTGGACTCTCTTCAGCCATATCTTAAGCAGTCTGGTCAAAATCTCGGGATGGTTTTAGACTCTGACTTCAAGTTTGACAAACAAATCAACTCTGTTCTGCAGAAAAGCTTCTTCCAACTAAGACAGGTAGCTAAGCTCAAGCCAGTGTTGTCCAGACCCGACCTTGAGAAACTAGTCCACGCCTTTGTCACGACCCGATTGGACTATTGCAATGCACTCTATGCTGGTATCAGCCAGGCCTCCATCTCACGTCTTCAGCTCGTCCAGAATGCTGCTGCTCGGCTTTTAACCGGAACTCGTAGGTCTGAACATATTACTCCAGTTCTGTCCTCCCTTCACTGGCTCCCTGTTCGTACGAGGATAGTCTTTAAAATTATTCTGTTGACCTTCAAATGCTTAAATGGCTTCACACCCCTTTACCTCTCTGAGCTACTGCAACCATACGTTGCCTTTCGGGCCCTGAGATCTTTCGATCGGCTGCTTTTGGCTGTTCCAAAAACAAGACTGAAGCTCAGAGGAGATCAGGCTTTTTCAGTCATGGGGCCCCAAACTCTGGAACAACCTGCCCCCCAACATCAGGCAGACCACCTCCCTTCCTCCCTTCAAATCTCGGTTAAAAACACATCTGTTCTCGCAGGCATTTCACACAGTGTAAATTGATTTAGTGTTTTTGTTCTGTGATCCTATGTTTTAAATGCTTTTTATTAATTCTTCAGTTATTATTATTAGTATATTGTATTTTTTTTTCTCTTTCATTTTACTCCCATTGATTGTTGTTGTTGTTAAGCAATTTGATAAAAGGTTCTGTTTTAAATGTGCTCTATACATAAAGTTGACTTGACTTGACTTTCAGCCACTAGATGGCAGTCGAGCAATATGGCATGCCGTTGTATCATGTAATAGGTAAAAGTGGCTATTAATTATGACACAATTGGCTTGCAATGGCCTGCCATCGTCTGCCTGGAGCAAACGTCAAATCAGCTTCATTTCTCTGCGTCGCCCCAGTAAAATGCAGCTAATTTGACCATTAATGTGCATTTATTAAGTAAAAGTTCAACTGAGACACACCTTTGCTATAAAGCCGAGCAAACAAAAAATTGTTTTTAGGTGGTTATCTTGTTAAATTTTCAAGCAATGGACAGCAGCAAGTTGCACTCTGCACGTTCATGTTTCAATGTTACGGCTTTTGAAAAGGCAGCTGATTTGACCATCAAGGTGCATTTATTAAAGAAAAGTTAGATTGAGACACACCCTTACTACAATTTTGAGCTAGCAAATAATTGTTTTTAAGTGTTAATCTTGTTAAATTTTTGTTAAAGACCTCCCGTAAACGCTCCTGCGACCGCCATTTGGCAGCCAATCGATTTTTGGCACAACACCAGCCCACATTTCCAGGTTTGGCCCACATTTCCGGGTTGTTAGCGGTGACGCATAACAAACGTTATGCAACAGCGGTGGTGCATGATAGATGTGACGTATGCCCATTCATGATAATCAAGTTCAGTATCCTTTCATTGATTTTTGTTGCCTTCACACTATTAGATGGACATTTTTCACCTCTTCCCCTCATCTTCTTCAAAGTTAGCTGCTTCATGCCGCCTCCTTTTTGTTGATTCCATTCAACAAACTCAGCTTGCTCTTTAGGGTGAAATCTCTGGAGATGCTTGATTGAGGTGGAACACCTGGAGAGCTGGTGCAATGACAAATAACCTTCACATCAATGTGAAGAAGACAAAGGAGATGATCGTGGACTTCAGAAGGAACAAACACACCTACACCCCCCTGAACATAAGAGGATCTGCGGTGGAAGTGGTCTCCAGCTACAAGTACTTGGGTGTACACCCGAATAACAACCTCAGCTGGAGCAACAACACCACCAGCCTGATCAAGAAAGTTCATCAGAGACTCTACTTCCTCAGGCGGCTGAGGCGAGCTGGTCTGGGAAGCTCAGTCCTCACCTCCTTCTACAGGTGTGCAGTGGAGAGCATCCTGTGCTCCAGCATCAACGTGTGGCATGGAGGCTGCACAGCTGCAGAAATACAAATCTTTGCAGAGAGTGGTGAAGGCTGCACAGAAGACTGTTGGAGTCAGCCTCCCCACCATCACAGACATTTACACCTCCAGATGCAGGAAGAGAGCCACCTGCATCATGAAAGACCCCACTCACCCAGCACACACACTTTTTGCCCCACCCCCCTAGGAAGGAGGTTGAGGAGCATTAAGTGTAGAACCACTAGACTGAGGAACAGCTTCTACCCTGAGGCTGTTAGACTCATGAATCTCTAACCAGAGTAATCACTGTGAAGAATCACATCATGTTGCTGTTGATCTGTTTCATGTTGATGTGTTCATGCATGTTCATCTACTCACACAGGCTCATGCTCATGTTTGTTCTGCTGTTCGAGGTAATGTTTTTATACTGTTAGTGCTTAGTGTATTTTTAGTTGATGTTTATCTTAGTTCATATCTTAGATCTTATTACTGTTTTTCTTTTACATTTTATTGTTGGATGTAACTGGGACCCTGTGTGCATAATTTCGTTCCACCACATGTACCACTTGTGGTGTGAATGACAATAAAGAATCTCTGACTCTGACTCTGACTAAGTTGGTATACCTGGAAGTTTTAGTGCCGCCCCTTGGAACAGTTCGTTGTGCACGTATTGCACGTAGCTATCGAATGTGTTGGCTGAGGTAGTGTGAAATAGTTCCAGATGACTGATCCTTTTGTTCGCTCCATTTTGAAAACAATTTGTGCGGCGAGTTCACTAGTGCGCAACGTCGCTCAGAGCACAAAGCATAGAATTAGACTGAATAGATCTGCCCTTATGGATCAGTCACATTGTCATGATACCCAATCAAGATTTTTTTTTTATATCAGAACTGATACAGATATTAATATCAGATCGGTACATCTCTAGATACAACTAACTGAAAACTGTCTGCGGATTCAGCACAGCGACTGTGGATATTAGATAATCTTCCTCATGTATCTGCGCTTTTATTCATGCACAGAGCTGCTCCTCGTTTAACTTTTCAAATATTAGGACAACATGTAAGAGAAAGAATGCAGGCTGTGGTGATGGAAATAGAATTCCAGTATAAAAACATTACAACTCTGCTAATTAGTCAGTGTAAAGGAAAAAAGATACATTTTCCTAGAAATGACTCAGAAGTTTGTCCTGTAAGACAGACTGATATTGGCTCATTATTTTAATATAAATTGGCTGGTTATGATATGCAGATTAGGTTAGCTAAGAATCAACTAGGTTATATTCAGATCCATTTCATCTCAATGTGGTGGTGATGTTGGTTGCTGCTCTTTCCTGAGTTGTCTCATACATTTTCAAACAATCCCATTAAATATATATTACCAACAGATTTGAACATTAATAATTTCTAAGGCGGTTCCAAAACATTCCCAATAAGACATAAACTCTGACTTTATACCTAATTGCTTTTAAAATGACTTCTCTTTTCTTTTTATGTCTTACTTCTAACAAAGTGATCCAGATGTCACAAATTGAAATCGTAAACTTTTTAAATGCTTCTACCTGGAAATGTGGAAATTTGACTGTATTTTTTCTGACACAATAGCAGATAGTACATAGTTGTTTGGGTCAGAGGGACAGGAGAGGATGCTTACCGTTGCAACGATTCTGTGGATGGCAGCTGAGGCCATGTCCTCTCCTTTAGGCTGGCCCACCAGAGTCATACCCAGGTATTTTACATTGAACACCATCCCCTCCAGCAACGTCTCCTTGGTGTCAGTCCAGTTCTCTGGCAACTCTGATTGGACAAAATAACAGATCACAAATAATAAATGTTTGCTTTTTATACAACCAAGGAAGGCCATATATGTACTCTAAATTAATTATTAATTATTTTATATGTCTAAATAAAGGTTGAATGAATTAAAATTCAACCTTTATTTACAGGTTAGTCTCATTGAGTCACGGGGACTCATTTTCAAGAGAGACCTGTTTTAAGCAAAAACCACAGATGAGGTACACACAACAATAAAACAATCATCCATCCATCCACCCATCCATCCATCCATCATCTTTACCCGCTTATTCCATTTTGGGTCACGGGGGTCGCCGGTGCCCATGTCCAGCAATCACTGTGCGAGGGGCGGGGTACACCCTGGACAGGTCGCAAGTCCATCACAGGGACACATTGAGACAAACGAGACAAACAACCATTCACTCTCTCACTCACACCTAGGGACAATTTAGAGTTACCAATCAGCCTAACATGCATGTTTTTGGTCTGTGGGAGGAAACCTGAGTACACGGAGAAAACCCACGCATGCACGGAGAGAACATGCAAACTCCACCCAGAAAGGCCCCTGGACCGGGGTTTGAACCAAGGACCTGCTCGCTGAGAGGCAGCAGCTCTACAAGTTGCGCCACCGTGCTGCCCTAAAACAATCATATAAAAGTATATAAAATGAGAAATAAATAAAATAAGTGATATAAAATGAAACAAAGACAAACTATATTATACAACAGTGTAAAATACTAAAACGTAAAAACAGCAACATAATAATGAAACAAACTTCACACAAACATGCATTAATTTTTTTGTAGTGCTCAAACACATAACACAAATTAAATAAATTAAACTGGTTAAACTCTATAGGTTGGCAGTATATATTGGAATCCATTGGGAGCTCTTCAGGTTTCACTGAGATCTACTATCCATGCATTTTGGGAAGAAAGTTACACTGTGTGGATAAAACAATAAGGATCTCAGACAAAGTGTGCAAAATGTGTGATATATCTTGTTATTTCAAACAAGCAGAATCCCACTACTCTTGTAGGTTGTGTTTGGAAATAGCATCCATAGGGGGCTGGAACTTTTCTCAGCGATACCTGGACACCCTACGGAGGAGCAGCAGGGGAAGAAGAACAAACAAAGCTGTACATCACACTACATACTGAGACAAAGGATACAGAATCCTTTAATCTGCAGCATTCCACATCTTTATTTTAATTTTTAAAAAGTGTCATAATGGCAACAAAAACACAGTTATTCTATAAATGTATTTTAGATGCTGCTATGGTAAATTATAAGCTAAAGTAAAAGTAAAATGTTGGCAAACTTTCTGGTCGTATTACTCCAAATGACCAAAATTATAAAGGGTGAAAGTGGCACTAATTTCTTCACATGGTTTGAGCCATCTGTCACTGGCAGACTCCAACCAGCTGTGAAGGCGAGCAGCATCCCCACTTAGCTCCTTCTAACAACTCTGAATTATTAACTTATCTTCCATCACACTGTGGAGACTGTTTCAAAACCAGAAGGCACATTTGGTTTATTAAATGTAAATGCTTAGGGGGACTAGTGGACAGCATCTTACAGGTCATTTAGCTGTGGATGCACTGTCCTGAGTTCTTCTCTCACAAAATGTTAAATGCCTTATTAACTCCCAGGGGAGAAATATCTCGACTCGTTTTTTTCTTGTTCTCAGTATGTCAAATTTCAACTTAGACAGCTACAAACCAAATATGTGACTACCATACCAGGGATAATAAAAAGCTAACACAGAACAACACCAGTATAGTAATAATAAAACATAAAAACACAGACAAAACAGAAATCAATAAGCTATTGTACAGATGAGCTAATATTGGATAGTAAGATCCAAAGCAGCCCATCTTCAAATGTTCATGGTGGCTTGTACAAACTCTGTTTTATAAATCTTTACATTTCTTTCAGTTTTAATTTACAGAAAGTGGCTGTAAAATCATCCAGCAAGCTGCTGCCACTATTTGAACATGCATTAAACAACATCATGGAAATAACCATGTGATGTGAAACTGATGGCAGTGTAAAAAAATAATAATAGTGTTTACATAAATTGCTATTAAGTTTAAATATTTGTTGTAAAACTGCAGAAATCCACTTTGGTCTTAGCTGCATTTGGGTTAGCCATTAGCTTCCCAATGTAGTCAGAATTAAAACTATTTCTTCAAACAGATTGTTTAGTCGAGGAAATAGCAATAAAAACCTGGCATGTTGTTGTTAATATATCTGGAGAAAAAGTGCCTTTTATGATGTAAAGATGCACTCTACTATGTCTGGAGCAAATATGTCTGCCAATACTTAAGAATATATTTGTGAGGTGTCTTTTCAGGTGCATGTGAAAAATGTTGTGACTGATGTCAGAAAGATTCTGAACAAACAAGCTTCATTGTTGGCACCTGCTAACTAGACATGCTAATGCTGCTAACAAGATCCTCCATCTGCCTGCACGGACCGTACTCTACGGACCCGTTCGGTTCCGTGAAGAAACCCTGGATGTTCTCTGTCTGCCGGACCCGGTTCTGAAGGGCAGTCTGGGAGGCAGCTGCTGCAGTCATTATTATCATCAAGCTGCTGACGGGACCTGCTAACAAGATCTGCTAACGCTGCTAAAAGACCACGCCACTAGCCGAACCTCACTGCTAACAGTACCATGGTGCCAATGGGACCATGGACCTGTAGATTGATTTCTTTTTCAGTTTTGGCGCCTTGTTTTTGTATATTTTTTTGCATGCTTTGATGGGGGGTTTTTTTCCGAGTCGAGACAGTTCTTTTTGTCCTGAGCATTTCATTGTATTGCTCATCTTGTGTTGATTTTACATATGACAAATAAACCAAACCTGAACCCTGTGTCAAGTTTGGTGGAAGGTTTAGATCTAAAATGCAGACTGGACTCGAGGATTTAAAAAAAAAAAAAAGTATTTACAAAAGTACAAAGAAAAGTGCTGACGTGGCAATCACGAGCTAACAAACTTGAAAAGGCTCAGGAAAAAAAACACGAGGGCATGAGGAGGAACGAGATGGCAAACAGCTGAGGAATAGACCAAAGCCCAAAGCATAAGGAAAAACAACCATTTTCACCTGGCAAGAAGACAGCCATAAACAGCTGGCATGGCAAGAGCAGAACAGACGACTGGAGAATAATGAACACAGGAAACACAAGTAAAACCAACAGGCAAAAGAGACTATTCTAATCCCAAAACACAAAAAAGTATAGACAAAATCAACCACAACCAGATACTAAAACCCTGGGAAAAGATCTATTGTGAAACTGTTCATCTATTTTAAACAGGTAATTGTTGAGATGTCCCAGCAGTCAATCTCTGACTCCCTTGTTCACCTACAAGGTAAAAAAAATCCTACTTTATTGGCGACCACAAAGGGATTCCAGGTTTATGGAAGAATGGAAGCAAATCTGGGGCAGGTCACAAAATGTGTTACTACTTCAGCCGCCAGTCTATTAAAACATTACTTTAAAAATATGCATTTAATGTATTTGTAATTAAACCAATCAAACACACTGCTGAATAACATTTTTAGTCTTTTTTTTTTCCCAGTCTACCAAAGTTCCTACGATCAGTGACGCAGAGTTTGACTGTGAAGCTTGAACACAGCAACTGTCCTGGTCAAAACACTTAAAGCTATTTTTGACGTTCTGCAGAGTCCAAAGTGCTACAGTCCATGTTGTGTCTGCACAAGGAAAAATGGATGAATTATTAAAGAGCTTTATGTTGATGCTGCAGGGTTTCCAGTACATCATCCCTCCCCCAAAGAGGAGCCCTTAAATTTTTAATAAATCCTGTGGAGTCCACAGGAGTGGGACTGATAAGAGTCACAGCAACAAGCGGAGGGTAGCTAATTGGATTTTAACATGTTAAAGGAAATCCTCAAGGAAGAATATGTTTCTACTAAAGGCCAATATGTGTATGTGAACCCCCTTGTTGTATGTTCTACATGCAACACAACCACAAGCTCAGTACAAGTGTGTACTGGTGAGCTTGTGTTCATCAAGGTGATTTAATAAAACACACACATAAAACATAAAACAAGATTAGGGAGGAAGCCAGACTTTTGTTGGGAGCACAGGTGACATTTCCATCTCTAATAAATTGAACACCCTGAATATTGCAGCAAGAACACTGATTTGATTATGTTCACACACAAAAAAAACTCACAGCTGGGTCACACTTTAGGAATTAATGGATTACAGTCCCCGTACAGAGATGGCTGATGACATTTTGTTGCACTGAGCCCTCAAGTGTATTCACATAAAAGTCACAGCGCCGCTTCCGTGAGATGAAACATTGTGTTGAATGAACAACTGACGAGTGTAGCATTTCATAATAACCGATCTGACTCAGGGAAGTGCAGCAGTATAATAGGCACCATGTGCCGTGCACGCCTGCAGCCACACGCAGCTGCTTCTTTGAGCTCCACATGTGGCGATTTAATTTGCACCGAGAAGACGGGAACTGTACCCGGGTGAATTCTGCTTTGGCTGAGCACCTTCACTGATGGTTAATTAAAAACACAAATAGAAGCGCACAGATAATACACACAGGAATAATAAGGGGGGGAAGAGCATCTGCAGACAAGCGAAAGGGGAAAATGTAAAATATCCTCAAGTTAAATGCAAAAACTGTTTGAACAAGTGAGCGTTCTTGAATAAAATAACAAAATGATTCTATCCACCCCTTCATCCATTCCTTGTTTTGCTAAAGGTCATTAAAAGGAACAGTTTAGATGTTTTGGGTCATGTGGAAAGACTAGACGATGAACATCTTGGTTTTTTTTTGTAGGTAGCTCGTTAAATAGCTTTAGTTTAGAGTTTATTTCTGACCGTGCTGATGAAATAATGGCTAGTCTAAGCAAGAAAAGATCAAAGTGGCCTGATACTACCTTAAACCAACTTCAGTCTCAAATATGTTATGTATTTTTTTATTTTATACCACAAATATTATTATTATTAATATTATTTTATTTTTATTAATTTAAAAGAAACAAAATAAACAAAACAAATTCATCAAAGAGAAGAAATATTGAATGAAAAGGGTGCAGAAAGAAAAAGTTCTTATAATATTTGCCCCTTGTTTAAAAAAAAAATATATAAAATAACTTTAAACAAACAATAACTTAGACTTGAACATCTCCAAAGTGGAAACAAAAATATTAGGCATCCTTCACTTGGCCCCATACTTTCCTAACAATTTTAACTTAATCATCTTTTTAATCATATAAAATTACATGTATTTTAGAAATTTTTATTGTGATATCAAAGCAATTCCACAATCCTATTCCCTGAATTACAACTATTATTTGTTTATTTGACAGAGACAATGCTCACAAACATACAACAGAATAACGATGTGAATGATGCGTTGCACAAAGATAACTATAGCTAATTCGCAATTAATTTCACATAACAAGGTTTTCTAGCAACAAAAAAAAAAATCTTATTCCTGCTGAAAGTGCCCCAGGCTAAGCTGGCTGCCGCTGCCTGTATTTGAAGGTGCAAATACCCATAGAAAGCTGCATAAATAGTTGTGTAATTCTAAACTAACAATGATTTAAAGGTTTATAATATAGCATTTGCACGAACCACATAAATTATTTAAGACTGAAGTTGTTTAAGGATAGGAGCATTTCACCTTGGTCTTGGCCCTGCTCAGACGAGCCATTAACTCTTCAATTCAGTCAGACTTAAACTCTTGCTGCATTCAATTTGTACCCAGAAGTTAGAATTATTGAGCTCCATGTAAAAAACATAAATATGCAAAAGGTTGCTGGAGCAAATCCCGGCCAAGGACCTAAATGGGTGGCGTTTGCATTTCCTTTAATTAGCCTGATCACAAGTCTATCTGCACCTACTGTTTTTCTGTGTTGTGACTGGAATAACATGGCCAAGTTAGTTCAGACACCAGTCCCCAATCTGAATTCCGACACGAGGTAAATGGAACACAGCATCTAAAACTGTTCAAAGAGCTATGTACAACAGGTAAGATATTAACCGTTCATACCATTTTCCAAAGAAATCCACTTAAATATCTACACTGTTTCTACATGTCAGTTTTTTTATCATCATCGTCGTCATCAGCTTTATTTATAAAGCGCTTTAACACCAGCCACAGCAGAAACAAAGTGCGGAGCATCAGTAATAAATAAGATGAAAGGAAGCATAAAAGTAAAGTTATAAAGCTAAGCACACAATGAATTAAAAACTCAATGTAAAACACAATAAAACAAGTTAAACAGATCAAATCAATACCAGTAATATAATGTGTTTCATTGAATAAGTGTGCACAACATCATGGTTTTAGTGTGGAAACAGTCACACAGACTTCAGTGACACTCCCATTCTCCACATCCTCCTAGATGTAATCTCTTCCCCTCACTGTTTCACTCATTTGATGAATCTTTAAATCTGGGACGCCACCTTGACAGGGAAAATAGGCCGCACATTCAGGGAAGCTAGGATAATGTGGGTGGTGGTGGGGTGAAACTGGGTTCCTGAATCTGCCTTGAGGGGACACCAAGTACAGCTAAAGTCTTCCATTCAAGCTCTTTCTCTCCCCACTGCTTTCTGAAATCTGTCCTTTAAACTACCTTTCACCTTATAGCTACACTTCCCCTGGCTCAGACTTTTTTTTTTTTAGTTTACCTACTTTTGCATGTCTTAGCGACTAAACTAAACTAAAATCAAAGCCCTAAAAAAATCTAATTATTCCACATAGTCATTTTAAGCTTATCATCAATACTTTTCATCAAAAAGCATGTTTTTCACCAATAGAAAATACATGTTCAGACACCCAAATCAAGTTTTTATAAAGCTCCTCAGATGAGGAGCGAAACGTCTTCTGTTACAAATAAAGTCCAGTTGTTTTTGTATTGAACGCTTTTTGAACTACTCAGTCTTAAACTGGAGCATCAGAGTTTTTATTTAACCTACATTAAAACTATTTTACGTTTCTGAAAGCAGAATAAGATGTTTGCATGTGCGACACACAGCCAGGGTATTGCTAAAAACCTACACCTAGGGTGTCACTGCACCTATAAACACTCTCAGTAGTAAACAAAAAAACAGAAGCACTGTAACAAACAGCCCTTGTTGCTAGGCAACCACAGGCTGCATCACTGACAGCCCATCAGGGGCAGGGAGGTGGAACCTGCAAATTGCATTACTGAACACCTTGGCTAGGCTTCAAGAGAGAAGTGTACAAACAACATGAAGTGTTCCCCAAACACTCAGCTGAAAGTGGTTCACAACAATTCATCAGTGAAACGGAACAAAATCATTTTACAGAATCGGATTCAAAACCTATTATCAAGACTTTACTGCTTTATCTGACGAGACAAAAGTGTTACAGCAGGACAAAAGGGTTGAGTTTTGGATACGGTGGTTGTGATTAATTTTTAAAAGCATATTAAATATGAATAAAGTAAATTTTTCATTACACTACTGGATACGTAACTTTTGTTTTGATCTTTGATCATCCATAGATTATGTTTCCAATTTACTCATTTGTCTTTGGTCTACAAGATTAAAAATTAAAAATATATAAATTAATACGTATGAGTTTGTTATGAATTTCTTCTTCTTTTTTTCCCCCTGTGGGGTACCTGACAAATACAATCACAGGAAACAAAAAAATTAACAAAAATAAATAAAAATAGCAAGCATAATATTATTGCATAATATATTTAAAGGAAGTCATCCACTTTGTAATTTCCTATGGTTTGGAGCACATAAAATAATCTATAAATCTTTTCATATTCGATGATACAAACTTGTAATTCACATTTTACATAACATCAACCAATTTATATAAAATGTTCCTAAAAATTCACATCACTGTAGTTCATTTTCACAACCATGAATTTACTAAATGAGTCAATTTGCAACCAAAAGTTTTTTTTTTTGAGGGGTGGGGGTTTAGTTTTACACATAAACATAATGTATTTGAATAAAGCAATGACTATCAATGATCCTTATTACCACCCATCGCCATGAAAGCTGGGCAATAATGTACTGGCTTGTGTTTTTGTTTGTCTGTTAACAAAATATCTAATTAATACTGAAAAGAATTTAAAAAAAATTGAGACATTGATTAGGAGATGTTAATCACTTGATGAACATCTATAACTGAATTACTTTTGAAGTCAATCATATTCAAGATGGCCACCATGGCTAATCGTCCTGGAACAACACAAAAATGGCTACAATCTGGTGTGGTAGTAGCTGAGAGTCATTCCCAACACATCCACCAAGCGCCAACAGATTGCAGATCTTTGTTTAAATATTTGTTATAAAGTACAGCAGGGTTTTTTTTTAATTAGGAAATAATGACCAAATGGATTTGGTCACAAAAAGAAAAACTGACAGCTGCTACAAATTTGATCACATTTAGCTCACACAGTTTTAGATTTCCTAAGAGAACCGGTTTTTTTTTTAGATTTGCTGACAAAACGTCAATAACACAAAAGATGAGAAAATACATTTTACTTGGTTTTGTCTACTTAAAAAAATGCAAATTTATTCTTCAAGCTGTTCAACACAAAAAACGTACGCCATATAAAATGAGTACAAAGGGTCTTTGGAGTAAAATAATTCAATTAAAATATTTCCCTGGAGGTTCTGAAACAAATCGGTTAAAGCATGGCTCTTTTACAATTCCATTTTTTAGTACAACACTTATTAAAGGCTTTCACATCAAACGTCAAATCTGCTGATGATCGTCATGATGACTGGATTATTCTGAATGGACTGAACACGAATGAGTTCATACAGCTGAGGCAAACTGGAAGCAGTTAAAACAGACTAGATGGAAACGACGAGTTCATCTGCGGTTGAAGAGAACATTAGTACACAAAGATAACATTAACAACATAATGTTTGTTTCATCTAAATCTTATGAAGACAAGCATCATATTCATATGAGAAGTATTTCTGACATCTATCTTATGGCATAAAAAATGGTAATTCTGTCCTAAATGTTCCTCTCTATCCACTGCAGTTTTTTATGCAAAACACAACCCTCAACTCTCTGATCACAAACAGTCCTCTACTGGCTGAATCATTAATTAGAGAAAAATCAAACAGTGTTTGCACAAACAGTAAACCAGTCTCATCTTTCCTACTAAGTGTCCAGAGAATAGCACGGGAAGAACGCTGACATTACTTTGCAGCCATATGTCATTACACGCTTCATATTAAAAGCCTGCAAAGACATGCAGGTTTTCAGTCCTGCATGATTTCCTGCACTCTATTTATAGTTGGCATCCCGGTGTGAAGTGTGTTCTAATATTTACTCTGCAGCCACAGCAAGTTGGGGTGTAGTTGTTGTTTTGTTGTTGTGCAGGACAACAGAGGCAGATAAGCAGTCACTGATCTTTATCAGATGTTTATTTAACAGCTTTAATTCCAGGATATAAGGTCCCTCGTAAAATTATATATCACCCATTTACCCTCGGACTGTTGAGTCTTTATGATCATTGTTCTAGTTTTAAGAGCTGCAGCTCTAATTGTTTTCCACATTTACAGTATTAATGGCTTTATAAGCCTCCAAGTGCTCCAGAAAGGCTCTTGAACCTTTAATAAGCGCTTCCTGCCCATCACTTCATGGACAGAGATATTTTCCTTAAGCTCTGGTGATGACAAAAGCAAAGGCACACACAAAACATCAACAGAATGCTAATGTTCTTCAGTGTGTCCTGCATGTATTAGCAAGAAGCTCTGTTGCTGATGTAACTCAAAGGTTAAAAACATTTCAGTTGGTGATAATTTGTCACTCATGTTTCCAGCCTGCTGTGCTGCTTTTAGAAGCAATCAGCAGCTAAAAATATACAGTTTAGGTTAAAATCTTTAAAAAAAAGGATGTTATCAGTTCCCATAGTTTATGTACCAGGAAGTAGTAAAATTTATATTGTTTTAAGGCGTTCAAGCTAGGTGGTCAAAAATATGACACATTATACCATGTTTTTATTTTAAAAAATTTAAAAAGTCCAAAATGCAGATAACATCTGGAAAACAGCATTAATCCACATGTATTGCTTTCATAGGAACTGACATGAAGCCATCTGTCAATCAATCCAGTAGGCTTGTCAGCAACTGATCACAGAGCAATCACAATTTGTCCCGAGGTGAACGCCCCTTACCTGCAGCAGCTGCACCCGCTTTACAGAGTTTACAGGGTGGAATACAGTTTATTCCATTTCCAAAACCTAAGTGGAGTCTGGAAAAAATGTAAAAGATGGATAAAGGCCGGCAGCCGACCTCATGATCAGCTGAATACAACAGTGATAAACAGGAAGTACCACATGTTCAACTGCATGAAGGTAACTGCAGGTAAATCTTCCACGTTTTGTAATGATTGCATTGTATGTTTAATGGTTAAATTAAAGATTAATGCTTAAAACTAGTTGTTCATTGTTTTGTGTGTTTTATGTGGATACGGTATATGTTGCAACTTCTGGTTGCACACGTTTAGTCTTTGTTTTCTATATTCAATTAAAACTAAACCGATTTTGGACAACACAAAAGGTTGTGTGAAGTCTAACCTTTTAGGCTCTATTAGACCTGGGTTAGCATGTCTGTTTGAAAAGCTTGCTCAAAGAACATCTAGTTTATCTAAAGAAACCAGCAGTTTTACAACATGACATCCACAACTTCTACATTGATGCCCTTTGGACAACCCAGAACAATGATCTTTGCTCTGTTTGGTTGAATTTGTGCTACCTGTTTTTAATTCATCAGAATTCATCCAGTTCCTTCTATCTTCATCAAATCCTCAACCAACTTTAGTGACTCAGTGCTATAGGGAAACAGCATTCTGGGAAAATTGAAAGTATGTCCATGATAGACATAAAATATACTGTATGCAACTCATTATTCTCTTGTTTTTACATGTCAACTGATATGCAGGCACGGTAAGATCTTATGTTACAAAGCACAGCAACTCTTCTCATGATCATAGCAGAAACAAATGAAACATGTTTTTTATATTTTTCACCTGGCAACAAACATTAAACTTTACAAGTTGTCAGAAAGAGGGTGAGAGCATCCTTGATCTGGATAACTAAATTACCAGGGTGCACACTGATTTGTATACAATATATGCTGTCTATACAAGTAAATTGGTCTAACTTGTTTCTGAAAACAGATGCTAACTTGGCATGAAAATGCAGCTTCTTGTTTAACACTACAGTACAGTAGTTCCTACGTTTTAGCTGAGAGGTGGTTGTTCAAAATGTAAAGGCAATAAAGGAAGATACCATCTCTCTCTTTTTCTATTAGTCATATGGTATGCTGATGCCCTCCCATCACACTACTTGCATTTTACAGGTTAGCTTTAGATATTTAATAAATTGATCCATTTAATGTGTTGAAAGTCAATCTAAACTCTTTTTTTCTACAGAATGAAGTTCCAATACTGCTTTGATGTTGAAAATTATTTTATGTCGAATTCGAACTGGTTCATGAATATATCCCATCTTTTTTTAGAAGTTTCTGTTTTTGCTTATTTGTCTAATTAACTCTGTGTATACTTGCGGTATACTTGGTTGTCTAATACACTGAAAGTCAAGCCCAAAGACAAGATGCAAAATACCTGAAATTATAAAGCTTCACCGAACTAAAAGATTTCATTATTCAATTCAGTGTTTGAATTTGTATGTGAGTACCCTTAAATATAGTCAGTCTACAAGCCAAATGTGAGCAACTTGTACATGTTGAAATTTCACTTCTATTTTCCATAGAGAATCTTTATTGTTATTGCCTCACTCAAACAATTTTAATGGTGGAAATTTACCTGACGAGCTTCATAATCAGAAAAAAAAACAATGATAATTGTAAAAAAGACTGAAAAATGAGCCGTCACTCTGTTTAACACTCATGTCCTCAGTTAATAATAACACCATTTAAATGCATACTTATACGTTTCACTGTAGAATAATAAATCACACAACGTGGCAAAATGGAGCAAGTAAAAGGTGAATTAGTCACACAGGCTGTTTACAATCATCTGACAGCTACAGTTTGTCTTTAATTAGAGGTCATAAAGTGCAGCAGTAACTCTCTCAGTTAGTGTCCATTAAAAATGCCTTGGATTATTTTTATTGTGCAGCTCAATGGCCACTTCTTGTCTGGATATGACATGCAGACTTCAGTTTGTTATGACTTTTCGACTTCCATGTACATAGCTCTGAAGTTTGGAGGTTAATAGCAACACATTAACTTGAACTAATATTGAAACCTCGCTTGTTTACGTGCAGATGTTTCTGCATGATGGGCAAAGTGTAAAATAGCAGACAGGAGAAACTAAAACTATCAAGTGTGAATATGATGAGAGGAATGATGATAAACTTGATATGAGATGCAAAACAAATCACCAGGGAGTGTACACAGCCCCAGAAACACATGGGGGGGGGGGGGGGGGGCAGAACATTGTGCTACATTAATAAAACTAACACTAGTATTAGACATTTCCTTAAAGCTATTTATTCACAACTTATTCAACACCAAGTAAGCATTGTTTTCATTCATAATTCAAATAGGGTCTTCTTGTTGACAGATTCCCCCCCAGTACCTTGATGCATTTCAACAACAGACAAATATATTTAGTTTACATTTTATAATTATGTTTCTGTTCAAGGATAAAGCAATAATCTTTTGTTGTTGGGTAATAATATCATGTCAGAGGATTAAAAAAACTTTGCCATCAATTATTGAACAAAACAAGCCACTTAGAAGAGTTGTAAATATTATTTAAGGACCAAAATCCACCTCAACACTTGAATATACGACAGCATCTCAAAAGAAGGCTGCACTAATGCAGTCAAGCACTTCATCTCTTTCAAATGTGTGATGGAAGTTACTCAGATTCTCAGGCATCCTGTGTCTGAAGTAAAGGTGATGCAAAAAACTGGTTCAGGTTTGGTTTATTTGTCATATACAGATCAGCACAAGAGCAACAATGCAATGAAATGCTCAGGACGAGAAGAACCGTCTCGACTCGTCCAAAACAACCCAGCAACAACAACTACAAACGCATACAAGGCGAAAGTGAAATAAATGTACAGCAGTCAAAGTGGTTCTGTTTGCAGTGAGGTTATTTTAGCAACATGGTCCAGTTAGCAGCATGATAGTGTTAGCAGCGTGGTCTTGTTAGCAGCGTTAGCAGGTCCCGCTAGCAGCATGATGATAATAAGGACCACAGCAGCTGCCCGCCCAGACTGCCCTCCAGAACCGGGTACGGCAGACGGAGAACATCCAAGGTTTCCCCGCGGAACCGAACAGGTCCGTAGAGTTTGGTCCGTGCAGGCAGATGGAGGATCATGTGAACGCACGTTAGAAGGACTGGCCTGGTGGTAGCTGCCAGGCTTGGTGGTGTTAAACTAATGGTTGTGTAAAGATTTATAAAAGCATTCAAGCAAACCACTAGGAAATTATTTAGATTAAGTTGTTTTTTCAAGACGACAACAATCTACTTTGGCCTTTGTTCTATTAGAACTGTTAGCTGTGTTAGTCCCGTGAGATTTAAACTCTACGTCTCAAAAACAGAAGTTGTTCAAAAAGCAATCTATTCATTCAACCTTTATTTAAACAGATAAATCACATTGAGCCTAAAAGACTCATTTACAAGTGAGACCTATTTGGACAGACAAAAGAAGTGGTAAAATGGACACATGTAGGAGTTGGAGGTGAAAAAAATTCATATTTGACGTTTTTTTTCCTGCCTGAGGAAAGAAAACTCTAATATTAAAAAAACACCTCGCACAAACACGCACATAGTGACATAGACATTCTGCAAAGAGGGGAGCCGAGAGCGGTGAGCATGTTCATAGAAGCTCTCGAGGTCACTGTAACAGATAAGCCATTAAGTGATCGTATTTTTTCCACAGAGGTTCACTTTCAAAGACGTGAATGATTCCTTTAGTTTATCTGACATGGCTCATTAATGTGAAAGTTTCAACTGTGATTTTCCGTGCTTTGTTTCAGCTGCATCAATATGAACAAAGGAGCTCCACTTAGCACCGAGTTAGAGATTTCCCACTCTCAGTGTGAAGATCTATATCTATTTTTAGGGGTGGATTGTTTTGCTTTTTATGCTGAGCTCAGATAAGGACATTGTGTCAAAAATGATGTGGGGAGCAGAATTTTTTTTAGAGGTACAGAACATGGAAATTGAATTTCTCCCTACAGGAGAGAAGAAGGTTCAAACCAGCCATGCGAGCACCTGCTCATACGTATTCGCACACACATACAAAAGCCATCTGCACTGTTTAATATTTATTTCCCCCGCCCAACACACACACACACACACACTGCAGAATTACAATAAAAATTGTGCTCATTAAATCAGAGTGATAGCCCAGGCCGCTACACTGACAGCTGCCACAGACATCAAACAGACAGAGCCCTCAAATGTTAGGCCTTCACATGGCACAGGAACCTAGCTAGGTTTTGTGTGTGTGGGAGTGTTTCTGCAGTTGAGTGAGCAGGCATCTCACCCACGATAGGATCTCCGTTTCTCTCTGTTGCATAATTTACTTCACTTCAGGCCAGGGAAAAGAGTTAGTGCTCAAAAACGATCCAAACAGGCTGCAGAGAACATTACTATGAGCAGACTTGTATGTTTTAGTTTGATTGAGATTGTGGAGCAATGAAACTGACAAACATTTAGGTTTTACCCTTAAAAAAGTGAGTCACCAACTGTAACCAAGAGCAAAGGTTACACAATTACTAAAACACAATTTTCTACGGCCTTAGAAAGAAAATCAATATGAAATATGATGTGGAGCTTTTTTTTTTTTTTTTAATAACATGAAGCTCAGCTTTTGAAAATCAATATTTGGAGACTGGAACGGTAAAAGAATACAACGCCCACTGGTGTATTTTTATTTAAAAGGAACAGGACAAGACAAGTGAGAATCCAAATAAAAGTTTTGTTGTTATAGCTCTTCACTACGACGGAGCTTTAGGACCACAATAAGAAAAAAACAACTAAAAGCCATAAAATTACAAGAATAAAGTTGTAGTATTATGGGAATAAAGTCATACGAGACTTTTCTTGGCTTGTCTTTTTTTTTTTTTTCCACGAGTCGGATCCACAACGCGACCTGTCAATCAATCCAGTAGGCGTGTCAGCAAATGACCAATCCGAAGCTAAATGAGTCGTAATATTATCTGAACTCCAACACATAAAGCAGGGTTTACTGCATTTTAACTGTGGTAAAATGAAGAATGTTGAGCATCTTGTTAAGTTATACTTTCGTACCGGTTTTACAAATAAGAAGATAGTTAATCTGTCAGCACATCAGCATCAGATTATTATCAGTATCAGGACTTTGAACCTTCTTACAGTAAGGTGGTACGATCTGATGGGCTGCAGCGCAGCTCTCTGCACGTAAGGAGCATTTAGCTTCAGATTGATCATTTGATGACACGCCTACTGGACTGATTGACAGGTCACATTGTGATCTTACCCAATAAATGGAAAAATAAATAAATAAATAAAGGAGAGCTGCAAAAAAAAAATAAAAGTCCCGTACGACCTTATTCTCGTAATATTTTTATTCTACTTTATTCTTGTAATTTTATGGCTTTTAAAAAAAAAATTCTTAGCGTGGCAATGTAAATTTTTTTTTTTCTTAGCATGGCCCTAAAGCTTCGTCGTACTTCACCATGAATAACAGGTAATAATTCTAATGCTTCTGTGTGTGTGCGTGTGTGTGTGTGTGCGTGCGTGCGTGCGTGTGTATGTGTGTGTGCATTTGTCTGTTAGCAAAATATCTCATGAACTTCAGGATAGCAGAGGATATGCATTATACGAATCCTTTCAACTGAAGAAAACAAACAACAACAAAAAGATACAAGATTGCACCAATTGGAAGTTTATGAGCAGCATTTGTATTAAACTTGTTTAAAAAGCAAAGCAAGAAAGCTCAAGCCTGTTCATGAGCAGGACAAGCCCCAACAGAATACACACAAACACACACACACACACACACACACACACACACGCACACACTTCCTTTATTAAATCTTTAGATCCTTCACAAATCCTTTAGTCTGCCTTTATGCTGCACCTTTTCTCCTGACATTAAGCTCTCTGCTTAATGAATCTCCAGCAACAATGTCTTGTTATCTTTAACATAAGGAACTATTAGGAGGGCTCTAAGATTTTAAGGGAATAATAAAATGTTAATATTTAAGCGAAGTGACAAATGGTCTCTAACAAGACTTTAATTTGGACCTGTAACAGAGAGAAGAAAAAAAAGAAACATTTCCGAATGACAAAACACTTAATTAAAATAAAGACAGGCAGTGCACTTAGCGTGACGGTCTATTTTAGCAATATTTTTGGATAGAATAATCTCTGAGAAAAATGCAGGACTGATCAAGTTCAGATTAGCCATTAAACAACCTCAGTTTACAGAAAAAAGTTTAAATCTAAACCGATGAGTCACAGGCTTGACCAAGATTAAAGTGGATTGCTGCTATTTTGAACCATTTAATTCAGAAAAATGACCATGCAGTTAATATGAACCATCCATCCATTCATTTTCTTCCGCTTATCCGGGTTCAGGTCATGGGGGGTAGCAGCTTAAGTAGGGAGGCCCAGACCTCCCTCTCCGCAGCCACTTGGGCCAGCTCCTCCGGGGGAATCCTGAGGCGTTCCCAGGCCAGCCGAGAAACATAGTCCCTCCAGCGTGTCCTGGGTCTTCCTCTGGGTCTCCTCCCGGTGGGACGTGTCCAGAACACCTCATGAGGGAGGCGTCCAGGAGGCATCCTAACCAGATGCCTGAGCCACCTCAACTGGCTCCTCTCGACGTAGAGAAGCAGCGACTCTACTCTGAGTCCCTCCCGGATGATCGAGCTTCTCACCCTATCTCTAAGGGAGAGCATAGACACCCTGCGGAGAAAACTTATTTTAGCCGCTTGTATCTGAGATCTTGTTCTTTCGGTCACAACCCAAAGCTCATGACCATAGATGAGGGTAGGAACGTAGATCGATCTGTAAATTGAGAGCTTCGCCTTTTGACTCAGCTCTCTCTTCACCACGACAGACCTGTATAGCACCCGCTTCACTGCAGATGCTGCACTTATCTGCCTATCAGTCTCACACTCCATTTTTCCCTCATTCGTGAACAAGACCCCACGATACTTGAACACCTCTACTTGGGGCAGGACCTCCTCCCTGACCCGGAGAGGGCACTCTACCCTTTTCCGGCTCAAGACCATGGCCTCGGATTTGGAGGAACTGATCTTCATCCTGGCTGTGTCGCACTCGGCTGTGAACCGCTCCAGCATAAGCTGTAGATCATGATCTGATGAAGCCAATAGGACCACATCATCTGCAAAAAGCAGAGACGCGATCCTAAGGCCACCAAAACGGATCCCCTCAATACCTTGGCTGTGCCTGGAAATTCTGTCCATAAAAGTTATGAACAGAATCGGTGACAAAGGGCAACTTTGGCAGAGTCCATCTCTCATTGGGAGTGAGCCCGACTTACTGCCGGCAATGCAGACCAGGCTCTGACACCGGTCATACAGCAACCTAACAGCCCATATCAAAGGGCCTGGTACCCCATACTCCCAGAGTACCCCCGACAGTGTTCCCCGAGGGACGTGGTCAAATGTCTTCTCCAAGTCCACAAAGCACATGTAGATCAGTTGGGCAAACTCCCACGCACCCTCCAGGACCCTGCTGAGAGTGTAGAGCTGGTCCAGTGTTCCACGACCAGGACAAAAACCGCACTGCTCCTCCTGAATCCGAGGTTCGACTATCCGATGGACCCTCCTCTCCAGAACCCCTGAATAGACCTTACCAGGGACACTTAAGAGCGTGATCCCCCTGTAGTTGGAACACACTCTACGGTCCCCCTTTTTGAATAGGGGGACCACCACCCGGGTCTGCCAATCCAGGGGAACTTCCCCCGATGTCCATGCAATATTGCAGAGTCGCGTAAGCCAACACAAGCCTACAAAATCCAGAGGAACTCCGGGCGAATCTCATCCACCCCTGGGGCCCTGCCACCAAGGAGCTTTTTAACCACCTTGGTGACCTCAGCACCAGAGATTGGAGGGCCCGACCCAGAGTCCCCAAGCTCCGCTTCCTCAGTGGAAGAAGTGCCGGTGGGACTGAGGAGGTCTTCAAAGTATTCCGCCCACCGACCCACGATATCCCGAGTTGAGGTCAGCAGCACACCACCCCCACTATAAACAGTGTTGGTGGTGTAGCCAGCTTCTGTAGCCGAGGATCAGACTGCCAAGGTCCCCACCCTCGGCCACCACCCATCCCACATTGCACCCGACCCCTTTGGTCACTCCTACAGGTGGTGAGCCCATGGGAAGTTGACCCACGTCTCCTCTTCGGGCTGTGCCCGGCCGAGCTCCATGGGTAAAAGCCCGGCCACCAGGCGCTCTCCCGCGTGCCCCACCTTCAGGCCTGGCTCCAGAGTGGGGCCCCAGTGACCCACATCCGGACGAGGGATCATCGAGTACATTTATTTTTCTCATCATTATTAATATGGTTAATATGAACCATTTTTATAAATCTTTATTCTGTTATACATTTCACATTAGCGTACACAATTATCTATTTAGAATTCTCCAGGTATTTGGAAAATGCAAATAAAGGCAGCAGCAGCTAGCTGTACCACTTTTATTGGCACTAGGTCGCTTCTAGCAAAAATATGTCTAACAAACATTTTTCTAATCATTTGATTAATTCTTAATTATTTAGTTGTACAGTTTATTCTGAGGGGTGCTAAATGTATGCTTTTTTAAGTTAAATCATTATAGTTTTATTGTGTTAAATGAAAATGTATCTAATTTATATGTATATAGGTCATCACCTGCCCTGATTTCTAAGGATCAGCACCAGTCATAGACAGGGGCAGTGGTGGCGCAGAGGTTAGAGAAGGTGGGTATGTGATCAGAAGAGCACTGGTTTGACTCCTCGTACAGACATCAAAATGTGAGTGGGAAAGGTGAAGAACCCACACCTGCCTCCACTCTAATTTGTCCCACTTTGGCACATGAGCAAAACTCTTAACCCCCACCATCTGCTCCCCTGAGCACCCTAGATGTCAGCCCTCTGCTCCACACAGAGGACTGTGGTAGCTCGGTGGTCTGTGGTTACTTCAGGATGGGCGTCCGGTGTAAAAAATATTGCCAAATCTTCATGCAAGACAGTTCACTGTGGTGACCCCTGAAGAAGGGAGCAGCCAAAAGAAAGACAGAAAAAGCATTGGTCATAGACAAACTCATCAGATGACGTACAGTCGACAGGGAATCCTCTCCACAGGGTTAGTTTGAGCCAAGATGACAATTAGAGGATCTTTGCTCAGCAAAGTCCATCAAGGGAAAGTAAAATAACAAATGTAGAAGGCACATGGATGAATAAGTACCACTGTTCCTAAAGCTTCCCTACAAGCACTGATTAAACAGGAATTATTTCCACGCTGGACTGTTGGATAGTAGAAGGTCCGATGACAGCTAAAAGGCTTTTCACATTTGTCTGCATGGGAAACCAAGTGAAAAAATAAGTCCTGCAAAAACAAGCCGAAAATAACGAATGTTCAGAGCTGTCAGTGAAGTGGCTGTACTTTTGACAATAATCCATCTAATAAGATTGTTGAGCAAATTAGTTCATGGACTGCAGTTTTCCTCTGAAGTGGAAAGAGTCAAAAGGTCACGCTCTGACAATAAATCCTGTTTTACGTACTTCTTATAGAAAACAATCCTCAAAATTTGTATCTGTTAAGTGGAACATGAAAAAAAACACTGTCTTGGTGTGTTAATGTTGCACATTTGTCAAGATAAAACTCAAAACAAAGAATTCTTATCTTATAACCATAGTGAGCCCCTAGATTCATTACTTCGAAAGACTCTGGTTGGAATACAAGATTTTATTTAATTACTTAAGTTAATCAATCAATGGCGTCATGGTGGCTCAGTTGGTAGAGCTGTTGCCTCTCAGCGAGAAGGTCGCCGGATCGAATCCCGTCCGGCATCTTTCTGGGGGGAAGAGGGGGGGTTTGCATGTTTTTTTTTTATGTGCATGAGTGAATGTTTGTCTCATTTGTCTCTATGTGTCCCTGTGATGGACTGAGACCTGGCCAGGGTGTCCCCCACCTCTCGCACAGTGACTGCTGGATATGGACACTAGTGACCCACACAACCAGAAAGGAAGAAGTGGATGGATGGATGGATGGATGGATGGATGGATGGATGGATGGATGGATGGATGGATGGATGGATGGATGGATGGATGGATGGATGGATGGATGGATGATCAGGCAATCGATATCACACAAATGTCTGCATCTGGTGATCGCTGAAATGAGAAATTATTAACACAAGTTGCATTCCTCAAAATCTGTGCCATGAAACTCATTAGAAACTCTTTATCATCTCATCTATTCAAAGACCGGTGAGATTGATGAGCGTGTCAGTATGAATTATGAAGGAGATGGAGGAAAAAGGATTCTGGAGAATTAAATCACAGAAAATTCAATACAGATTGGTCTTAGCGGTGTGTATGCATATGGATCTTGGCGAGTTAAACATTAGAGAAATAAAGGGGTTTCTTATTTTAGAATTGATAGAAATAACATGAGACAAACATAATGAAAATTAGTAAGAAGTTTTTACTTTTAAAGTTAGCTCAAGGAAGGAGCTGATTTATTATGTTAGCCTCTGAAACTAAAAGGAATGGAGCAACAGTAAAGTCCTGTCCTGATGAGCAGGACAGGACCTGATGAGCATGCATCAGGACAGTAAAGTCCAGGGTTTATAAAGCCAACAAACGCCAAAGACAGGAGATGAAGGTATGTTAATCCACACCGGGTGGCTGATATATTACTTTACAGTGCAGTGTTTAAATAGTCTGTGCGAGTTTGATCCACAACTCTCATTGTACTTTACGTCTGAAGCAAGAACCATCCTTTAGTAAACAACAGATGAGACAACTGAGCATTTGAAAAATAAAACTGAGTAAAGTTTGAGGTATTTTTTTCAATCAGTTTGTAGAGTGCTAGTTGGAGCTCCAAACTGATGGAGCTCAATAAACTTCATGTAAACTGTCAGGCCATTAAAGACTAAAGAGTTATTGGTCACAGTTAAACTTTCTACAAGCATCTCAAAAGATGCTGGACCCCCACATCTCAATACCACCACCCCCCGAACACACCTAAAATATACGTTTCTCAAGATACTCCTACTGTGCAACATTACCTATTTTTTCTTTCCAGTCTGATATTCTTTCAATAAAAAAGGACTAAATAAATTAACAAATACAACATGACAAGGCATATTTGGTCAAGTAACAAAATTGGCAGTTATTTACTCCTAGTTATTGGTTTGTTTGTTTCCTGGCTTACTCTTTAAATAGTTCCTTTACCATAATTATTGGGAGTCAGGGTCATCTGAGTTATCTGGGTTATCAGAGTTATCAGTTATCAGAGTTATCAGAGTTATCGGAGTTATCAGAGTTATCAGAGTTATCGGAGTTATCGGAGTTATCAGCGTTATCAGAGTTATCAGAGTTATCAGAGTTATCAGAGTTATCGGAGTTATCGGAGTCAGTCTCCCCACCATCACAGACATCTATTCCAGATGTAGGAAGAGGGCCACCTGCATCATGAAGGACCCCACTCACCCAGCACACACAATTTTTGCCCCGCTCCCCTCAGGAAGGAGATTGAGGAGCAGTAAGTGTAGAACCACTAGACTGAGGAACAGCTTCTACCCTGAAGCTGTTAGACTCATGAATCTCTAACGAGGATAATCACTGTGAAAAAACTCACATCATGAAGCTGCTGATTTGTGTCATGCTGCTGTGTTCATTCGTGCTCATCTGCTCACACAGACTCATGTTCGTGCTGCTGTTCGGCGTATTGTTTTTGTACTACTAGTGCGTTGTGTATTTTTAGTTATCGTTTTTCTTAGATTATATCTTAGATCTTATTACTGTTTTTCTTTTACACTTTATACTTTTGTTGGATGTAACTGGGACCCTGCGTACACAATTTCATTCCACCTCATGTACCACATGTGATGAGAATGACAATAAAGAACCTTGAATCCTTGAATCCTTTAATTAGGTCACAAACAATAGCAGTGCACACACATCATGTCAGGATGTCCCAAGACTTTCTGACTCATTGGTTCTTGAATCTTAACAAACAAAGGACAGATAATAGTTCCTTGAGGGCAGTGGAAACTGATGCCAGTGCTGCCTGAATGTCATTTGCTCATGAACATTGTCACAAGTTAACTACAACTGCATGCTGTGTTCAAACTAGTGCATTTTGGGTCTATTGACCTCAGATCAAGCATTGATCTAAGTAGAAAAGCAGTGCAATAAAAATGTTACATTCTAGCTTTTAAGATTTTAGGAACAAGGTGAGAAGGTTATTTTTCTTTATTTTCTCCTCAGAATGATTTCCACCTTGCAACAAAAGCACAATATGAAACGGCAACTTCATCTTATATTACAAAGACAGAGAAAACCCACTGGGACAAAGTCTTATTGGATTAAAATCAGTCTGCACTCCAAAATGGAAAGATCTGGACTGAAACGGACTGCACAAAGAAAAATGCTAGTTCTAAGTTGCAAATACATCTGACTTAAACTCCAGAAAGGGCCGCACTGCTTCAGTTTGATATGATCTAAAGGGACGGCTTGTCCTCCAAGTACATACAATGTCCTTGTCCATCCTGACACTGGCTTTGACCTCAGCAAACACAAGGGAGCCTCAAGGGACAATGAGACGATGCTGCAGCAAATGTCAGGTTTTCTCCAAAGAGATGAAACCCAGCTTAAAGTGGCAATAAGATTAAATTAAATTCATGTAGCAGAAAAATATTCTGATTGTTTTTTCCCCATTGCACGATCTTGTATTGTAATATCCTAGAATCTATGGTTTATAATTTCATCAAAAGAAATCTCTGAGTAAAAGACAAGACTGAAAATCAATACTGGATGCCTACGATCTTTAAGCCCTCAGACAGAACTGTGTTAAAAGATAAGATAAGATAAGATAAGATAAGATAAGATAAGATAAGATAAGATAGAACTTTATTGATCCCATAGGAAATTGTTGTGCCAGAGTTTCAGTACAAAGGAACATATATAAAGAATGACTACAAAATGTCAGGTGCAGACAGAAACATTAAAGTGTTTATTGCGGTGCAGGATTAATTTTATTGTCTCGTGTAGAAAGAAGGAGGAGTTGAAAAGTTTGATAGCCACAGGGAGGAAGGACTTCCTGTGGTGTTCTGTGGATTGCCTCAGAGGTCTCAGTCTCACTGAAGGTGCTGCGGTAAGAGTCCAATGTTTCATGCAGGGGGTATGATGTCACGTGTTGTTCAGGATCTGGAGCAGTTTCCTCAGCATCCTCTGCTCAGACACCTCTGTCAGAGACTACAGGTCCACTCCCAGAACTGAGCCAGCTGTCTTGATGAGTTTATTGAGTCTGTTGGCATCAGCTTTCTTCTCCCTGCTGCTCCAGCACACCCCAGAGTAGAAGAAGACGCTGGAGACCACCGAGTGGTAAAACATCTGCAGCATGGTCCTGCAGATGTTAAAGGACCCGAGTCTCCTCAGAAGAAAAAGGTGACTCGGTCCTTTCTTGTAGAAGGTGGTGGTGCTAGCTGTCCAGTCCAGTTTATTGTCTAGGTGGACCCCCAGGTACTTGTAGCAGTCCACAGTATCTACCTTAGTACCCTTGATGTTGATTGGGTTGGGGGGGGGGGGGGGCTGATCTTCTTCCTGTAGTCCACCTGCAGCTCTTTAGCATTTCCAATGTTGAGTTGCAGGTAGTTCTGTCCACAGCTCCACAAAGCTGTCAACCAGACCTCTGTATTCAACTTCCTGGTCACCTGGTGATGCAGCCCACAAAGGCAGAGTCATCCGAGAACTTCTGCAGATGGCAGGCTTGTGAGTTGTACCTTAAGTGTGAAGTGTAGAGGGTGAACAGAAACGGCGAGGACTGTCCCGAGCAGCCCTGCTCAGTATGGTGTCAAAGATGGTGTTCTGCAGCCTCACATACTGTGGCTGACCTGTGAGGTAGTCTCAGATCCAGATGACCAGTGAGTGAATCATTCACCTGCATGTCCAGGAGCTTACTGCATAGTAGAGCAGGTCATATGGTGTTAATAGCACTGGAAGAGTCAAAGCTCTTGCAGAGCTGTCTGCCCTGTCCAGGTGCGTGTAGGCTCTGTGCAGCAGGTAGATGACAGCGTCGTCAACTCCAATGCATGGCTGGTATGCAAACTGTAGGGGGTTCAGGTATGGTTCCACCGCTGATCTGACATGCTTAAGGACCAGCCTCTCCAGCGACTTCATGACAAGTGATGTCAAGGTCAAAACATGTCAAAAACAGGTCTGATTCTCTTGGTCGTCACATGATCTTTTTTCATCAGGCAAATTCAAAAATTTGACATTTTTCCCAAACATCATACCAAATTTATGCGGCTATGTCTAGTAAATGCAGCATCACCTTATCTGCATTCTGATAGCCAGCATTGACGCATCACAGCATGTTGGCATACAGTTGCTGTTCTCTCAGCAAATTGCCTGCTAAGTAGCTTCAGGATATCAGGAGTCACCCTTACAGTCTGAGACCGGAGTGTACTTGTTTTTTTTAGCCTGATTCCTCCGGTAGCTCGCAAACACAAACTGCTTCTGTCATCAGATGTTAAAATCCAGATGGCTTCAGCTGTGATGCTGTCAATCTGATTTTTTTTTTACCCGTCCTTTGGACACAGACATAAGTGAAAAAAGAAAAACACATTGCAGATTCTCTTGTGAACAATGTGCCACTAACAGTGTCTTTCAAGATATTGATCATTTTTGTCATTGCAAAGTCATCATAGTTTTAGCATTATTTTACAGGGGTTGAAAATGCACCCCAAACTATCAGAAATACCTAAAATGCTTATCATTTTAGGAAAAAATAAACTTTGAATACAATAGGTTTATGCTTAAAGTTCTAATAATGTGTGTAGTGTGTTTTTGCAAAGCCCGGTGGCATTGAGAATATCGTTGTGGTTGTGAAATTAACCAGTCATGTTTAATGAAAGCTGGCATGAGCAGTGGATTATTTACAAAGCAGGAATTCTAGATGAGGCATAAGCAGCATGTTAGCATTTAGAAGCAAGGAGAGCATTCAAGACTATGTTTGACACATTTGTGAGACAGAAGGGCTGCAGGCAGTGAAGCAGTCTGTCACTGATGGTGTGAGCTTTGAGTCCTGGTCCTCTTCTCAGCATCCACTGTGCTCCACACTGAGTAGAGCTAATGTCAAAATTAATATTACTAACTTGATTTTTGTCTGAAACATGTCTTTGCTGACTTCTAGAATAACACGTAAAATTAACGTATGATTTATTACGTTTTGTTTTTACCAGTATGCAATAAGTTGGTATTTTTCAAACCATTTACAGTACCAGCAAATCAAGTAGATGCTGACACTCATCAATTTTTTAATGTATTCATTTGCTAAGCAAAATACAAATATTTTTAGCACGTAAAAGCTGCCATATGTATCGTTATTTAGCTGTTTCAAACAAAACTGCAGGGATGCATAATATTTTATTCTAGCTGACTTGCAAAAAAGTTGGTAGCTTACGTTAAATGTTCAGCTTGTAACAACTGCTGAGGATCGTTGCATGAAAGACCAACTAATTATTTTGAGTAGCCTTGGATGCTACGTGCTCTGCTAAGTGAACAGAAGACGTCATTGCAAAACAAAACAAGCAAGATGAACAACCAACTCTGCCAAAACACATTGGAAAATATATATATATATATTTTTTTAAAGCACTAATCTAAAACGTACCCAAAAGTTGAAGCCAAAATGGGACTAGCACCCTAGTAGACTGGTTCCTGTATAAGCTTTAGGTTCTTCGCATTCCAAATAAACAAATGGTGCATTGTGTTTGTGAAAACAAACAAAAAAAAAAAAACTCAAATCACGTTTTCAGGTGTTGATGCTTGCTGATTCATATAATCACCTTGCTGCTGTATGTCCAAATATTTATTTTTTCAACATGTTTAAACTGTAATTAGTTATTTTTATGCTCTAATTAAAATGTGATGTGACTGTGTGTGGGGGATGTAGGCGGGACCTAAAGTCCCACATCCCTAATGCACAGACTCTGGGTCCAAAAATACAACATGGAGACTTCCATGAAACAACCACATTAAAAACATGTGCAATAATAATGCAACAATAAAGAAAAATGAAAAAACAGCACGCCTACATACAATACCACCACCTTCATATAAAAGGCTAGCTACAAACTGAATTTAGCAAAAAGCTATAGCTAAAAGAATGCACTGATAAAACTGCAATTTCACAACTGCAACAGCTCCATTAACAACATGACTGTGGCCCCACCATATTTATAAACTTGTAAAAACAGTTGAATATCATCAACAAGCCACAAAATTAAAAAGATAGAATTTTAATTAAAAATAACACTTGAGTTTTAAAATAAATACTTATCAATCCATCCAATATCTTCCACTTGTTCTGAAGTCGGGTCGCGGGGGCAGCAGCTTGCGCTTGTATATTTTATTTAGTATTATAAATACTTATAATTCTAAATAAAATATACAATCCAAACTTTTGCAACATTGTTACTGAAGTATTGCAATTAAAATACATAAAATGCAGGTGAAATTAAAAAAAGAATAATTATTAAGTTGTAAAGTTGAATATAATTATTTCACTTTGGACTGAATGATTTATAACTCCATATCAAAATACGATGATATACTAAGATGAGTCATGAAATAATTTTTACAGAGAAAAATAAAATTTTGAAAATGTTTAATTCTACAAGCCAAGTATCCTGTTTTGGGCTACTTTGTCATTTCAAAGTAATATTTTTTAATTGACATTGACATCTTTTAACAAAGTTTATTTTTATTTCCATTGTTGTGTTTGTTTTTGTGAGTCAGTTACTGGTGACAAATATTCTATGGTGGATCTCCATTTTTGCGTTAGTTTTGTATTTGTATTGTTAGGGTTGTTTTTGGTATTTATGTGTTTATTTTCTTAATGTTTAACGTCCCTGTGTTCACTCTGCCATTTCACTTTCACCCTCAGTGCTTCTTCCAGTCAGACTGCCACTCTTCTGTCCCCTATCAACCCAGGTGCCTCCACTTTCCATTTACCTCTGCTCTATATATCCAGTCTCCGGCCATCACCACCTCTACAGTCCATCATCGGCCTCAGTGCCACAAGGGTCAGGCTCCTTTGTGCTCCCGAGTTTTTGCAAGTTGTGCTGCCAAGCCAGCCCTTTACTTTTGTGTAATAAAAGTATTTTAGTTTACCTTTGAAGTTTCCTCTTGTGTGCCTGCATTCCTAGGTTCCATCAACTTTTGGACTGCAACAATAATTAGCTTATTTTAGTTAATGTCAAAGTTTTTTTAAGAAATAACATGAAATTCTGCCACATCATTCAGGGCACACTGAAAGTAAAACTGACTCTTAAAAACTCAACTACAGAAACTGCATTTTCTGCAAAAATGTGTTGAGTGCTGAATGACTTTGCTTAAATTTTCTGGAAAAAGCTTAACTGCGTTGTTAAAAAGAAGCCGGACATTAGCTAAATGCTAAAACTAGCAAAATAGCTGGAAGTCAAAAGTAGTGAAAGGTTGGCTAAAAGACAAATGCTAGCTAAATGTATAAACCTTGCTAAAAGTAGCAAACCAGAAACTTAAAGGGAGAACTTGCACAAGTTAAATGTAGCAAAAAGCTACATATAAGCTAAAAATATTTAACACTAGCTACAAACAGTAAAAAGTTAACTAAACAAGTGTAGCTAAAAGCTCAAGGTAGCAAAAGCTAAATGTTCAAAGCAGAATTGCAAAAAAGCTAGCAAAAAAATAACAAAACTAGCTAAAACTGCAACAGTTCAGTTAAAAGTAAGAAAAGAATAGCTAAATGCTAAAAGTAGCAAAAGCTAAAAATAAACACTAGCTAAAACAACAAAAGAACAGCTAAATGCTAAAAGTAGCAAAAGCTAAAAATAACAAAGACTAGCTAAAAACAGCAACAGGTTAGCTGAAGTAACAAAAAATAAGTAGCAAAAGCTAAAAATAACAAACACTAGATCAAAGCAGCAACAGTAGCTAAAATAACAAAACAGCTAAATGCTAAAAGCAGCAAAAGCTAAATACAACAAACATTAGCTAAAAGCAGCAACAAGTCAGCTAAAGTAACAAAAGAATAGATAAATGCTTAAGTAGCAAAAGCTAAAAATAACAAACACTAGCTAAAAGCAGCAACAGGTTATCTAAAGTAACAAAAGAATAGCTAAATGCTAAAAGTAGCAAAAGCTAAATGTGACAAACACTAGCTAAAAGCAGCAAGAGATCAGCTAAAGTAACAAAATAATAAATAAATGCTAAAAGTAGCAAACAGTAAATACAACAAATATTAGCTAAAAGCAGCAACAGGTTAACTAAAGTAAAAAAAAAGCATAGCTAAGTAGCAAAAGCTAAAAATAACAAGCACTAGGTAAAAGCAGCAAAAAATATTGGCTAAAAGTAGCTAAAGCTAGGTAAAAGTTACATAGCAAAGCAAGTTCACTGAAGATTTCAAACAAACCAATATCTTTGCAGAAATCCCCGTGTTTCTACAGGGAAAGTATTCGAGAATAAACTTAAATATTTTGAAAAGTGTCAAAGTTTGAGAAACCAAAAGTCGCAGCACCTGACAGAGCTGAGTCAGCAGATGTTTCCAGCTGCACATGCATTTTAAAACAACAGTCCGGTTTCTTTCTGGGAAGAGCAGCTCACACCTTTCCTCTTTCTTTTCCACGGATAAATCCAGCAACCACACATTCCGTGGAACCAAAGCCATTGTTCAGTCTCACTCACTTTCATGCTTGGTAGTTCCCCAGGTGTGCCGCGGGACGCCGGGGCTCTTGATGATGGCTCTGCCGGCAGATTTCAGAGCATCCATCCCGAGGTGTGTCCACTCTCTCCGGCAGGTGGGTTCCCTCGGTCCGTCTCCGCTCCACGGGGGGAGATAAACACGGAGGACTCCGCTCCACTCGGCGACTGGTTCGTCAGAGAGACAAAGAAGAGGCAGAGACAAGTTTCCACTGGAGGTCTGTCAGCTCCGGGTGATACGAGCAGCTGAAGGCGCGCACGCGGAGTCCAGACACCGCTCCCAAAGTTGAGGGCGTGTCCTTCACCTCCAGAGGCTGAAGACTTTCTCCCAGAACGTCTCATCACCGGCTTTATACAGCCAGTCTTACACCTTTAAATCTTTATTATTATTTTTTTTTTTTTTGCATTAAGGTTGGCCATAATTTTGCTGTTTTTGCTTATTTCATATATCTACATGAAATAATATAAAATATATTAGCTGTGGTCATTTACATATTTGTATCTCCATACTAAGGTATAAAAATATAAATAGCCGGTATTTTAATAATTATAAAGTTTATATTATTTTTTTTAGCTATGATGAAACTGAACCTTCTTTTGTATTTTGGCGCCCCCTAGTGATCAGAGTATGTCCCTGCATCATTAAATAAACGTCTGGTTCAAGACTGTCATCTCATGATTCTCATCTATTAAAATACTTTGTTTATGTAAATGCAATAAGGTTTTAGTCAGATTGCAGTTTATTGCTGTCAAATTGTGTTTTTTGAATGAATGAAAGGTTAAATTTTGTCTTTTTATGTAGCTCTTTGAAAACATTAACTTTTAAAAATGTGCTATCCTTCCATCTATCCAGCCATTGTCTTTACCTGTTTCTTTCTTTTCAGGTCACCGGGGTCACTGGTTCCCATGTCCAGCCATCACTGTGCGAGAGGCTGAGTACACCCTGGACAGGTCTCCAGTCCATCACAGGGACACATGGAGACAAATGAGACAAACAACCATTCACTCTCTCACTCACACCTAGGGACAGTTTAGAGTTACCAATCAGCCTAACATGCATGTTTTTGGTCTGTGGGAGGAAACCGGAGTACCTGGAGAAAACCCACGCATGCACAGAGAGAACATGCAAACTCCACCCAGAAAGGTCTCTGTTATTTTTTTATATCTTGTGTGATTCCTTGTGTATGTTCCTTTGTATTGAAACTCTGGTGCAACAATTTCCTGCAGGATCAATAAATTTCTATCTTACCTTATCTTATCTTATCTTATCTTATCTTGTCTTGTCTTATCTTATCTTATCTTATCTTGTCTTGTCTTGTCTTGTCTCTTCTAGTCTTGTCTTGTCTTATCTTACCTTATCTTATTTTTTCTTATCTTGTCCTGTCTTATCTTATCTTATCTTATCTTATCTTATCTTGTCTTGTCTTGTCTTATCTTATCTTATCTTCTTTTGTCTTGTCTTATTTTACCTTATCTTCTTTTGTCTTGTCTTATCTTACCTTATCTTATTTTTTCTTATCTTGTCCTGTCTTATCTTATATTTTCTTAGTTAGTAGTTGTAGTCAAACGGTGATGTTTATGATTATTTGTGGCACATGCATTGTTTATGCCGTACCTTATCTTGTGCCAGCATTCTTTAACTCATTCATTCAGTTTTGTTCAAGCAGAGATGTTAGATAATAACTAATAGAAGTGGTTGCTTTGCACAAAAGACTGAATAACTTGCCTACTGACCCTGGAAGGGCTTAGTTAGGCAGTACACACTAGTATATGGTTTGTATATGTCAAATGTCCTGAGCGGGCTGATTAAAAACTGAAATTAAGTTTAAACATTGCCCCATCCTCCATAATTAGGTTCAAATTGATTATGTAGTTTGCTAGACGCACACAGCCTAAACTTGTGCATGCTGATATGTACATCTGTGCACATGCCAGCAGCAACATAAACATTTGTAAGGAGGACAATTAAAGCTGAACAACATACAGTATAAACTGATTTGAGATAAACATATAGTGCGATCAAGATAATATGTTTTTCAGGGAGGCTTGCTTTTTTGAACATGACAATTCTAAACATCTTGAGGGCCAAAGGAAAGACAACTAAACTGTCCTGCCATCAGTTCAGACCTCTGACTTATTGAAAATAATTTGCACAGAATGAGCCAAAATAGATGACCACAAACCTTGGAGCAGCTCAAATCCTATATCAGGCCAGATGTGATGCAAGACGATCATGTTTTAACAATCAAAATGAGCATTTTGAAGTAAAAATAAATCGTAAAACAAAGTTATTAGCCTCTGTAGCCTACTGATAGTAGACTATCCACCAATTGAAGCACAACAAAGCAGTTGACAAAAAACAATTTGCTATAAACTAATTGAAAACAAGGCAAAAATGTTGGGAGTGTAGCCAAACATATGTACAGATACAGTATTACCATGCACATGGAGCAGCTTAACTCCAATACAAAATAAGTTCCCAGTAAAGAACACACACAGCCTGGATCTCTCCTTCATGGTGAAATCTTTATTTATTGTTCACTTCAAAAACGCAGCGCACGTTCCCATTCCAAGTTTAAAGTTCCCTTATATTTCACACTCAGGAAGCAGTTCATGTGTAGCCATAGAGTCATAAATCCTCTAGAAAGGGCATGTTTAGCCTGCAGTGGCATGCTGCTGTGGTCATCCTGATGCTTTTTAACACTTCAGAGGATCTACAAGTTTTTATAGTGATGCTCTCAGCAGCAAACTCTACTGCAGCTGTGCAGACTCCTGTGCATGTGTACGTTTTGAATGTTCATCACTGCGGGGGTACAGAGGCGTAGCTGCAAAGTAGTCCTGCGGTAGAAAAAGCACTTCCCTCTCTACAGTGAAAACAGAAATGTTTCCTTGAAGGCTGTATGACAACAGCAATGCAGAAAACTGGGCCCAAATGGCTTCTATGGAAGACCGTGGATCTGTGGTTAAATTTATAATCCCTTGTATTTCTACGCTCCTTTATTCAACTTGGTGAACATTTTCAGAGAGCGCATCTTATTCCAATAAAAAATAAAAAAATTAAAACTGTGGCTACAGGTATACATGCATCATGTGTAAAATATTCACCTGGTAATTGTGGCCTCTTTTTTTTCCGGTCCCGCATCATGGCTTTTGGAACATTTTGTTAATTTATTGCCAAGACAGTTTTTTTTTTGTTTGTTTGTTTGTTTTTTGGATTCCCAGTTCCCAATAAAACAAATCATGCTTGTTTCTGAGGAAGTCTCCTACAGGTAAACCGACTAAAAGAGGACCGTTATATGAAAAAAGCTTTAAAAACTGAATGTAAGGTGTTTTGTTTCAGAAATAACATGTAAAGAAGAAAAAAAAAAACGGTCAAAGCTAGTCAGCTATTATTCTTTCCTGTCTGCTTTATAGTTTTTATACTATAGTCTCATGCTCATCCATACAAATACATACAGATTTTTTCACTGGCTCTCACAGCCCAAAAAGTCCTTAGAGATTGGAGGGTGAAGGCATTTGGTGGAAGGTCTCATCACTGAAGCAGAAGGGATGACCTTGGCTGAAAACTTTAAGGTCCATTCGATGACGGTGTCATCTCAGAATTTAGTCTGTTTCCATAAAATCTGACTAAATCAAGTAGAAAACATGCTCCCGCGTTCTTCATACATCAACAGTTTCAAAGACAGAAAAGACGCTTCCTCCTGGTTTCTCTCTTCCATTCAGCTCCTCTCCTCGTCCTCCACCACGTTCTCGTCTTTCTTCCAGCTCTGAGGCACAGGGGTAGTCCTGGGAGTGGCCCAGGGACTCAGCTGACAGACTTCGGCTGGACAGGACACTACTTGTACTGGACCGGCGGACGGCTCTCGGGTGAGTTTCGATTTCCACACAAACTTCAATGTTGGTTCTTTCTCTGCAGGAAGAACGATCATTGATATTGATCTGCAGTTACAGTGATGTAATCACCAAACAACACAATCAGGAGAGCTCCACAATTCATTGTATGAGCTGAAATACACAATTAGAGGAAAGACGTGCAAGTACAGTGTTTGGAAAAAAGAACAGAACTTAAAATCTGTAATGCTTACCTCAGACTAATTGCTTGTGCGTCATCAAGCTTACTGTCAGAAACAACCACCACCTCGCAGTCAGACTGACTGTCCTGCTGGGTGTATCCGTGACGATGGGCAGCTTCATCCACGTCCAAGTATTTATCTAGCTCTGGCGGCATGGTGCTCGTACTCGGGAGGACGCCCACTTCCTGTACACTGACTCTGACTTCCTGGACACTGGTGTCACTGGCCGTTGAGTTGCTCTGACCCGTCCAGTGATCGCTGACTACATGAGAGAATAGAAGATCTATAAGAGAAGTTGAAACTCAATCAGATAGGGCAGGATTCAGGGAGAAACATTTTAGTCATGCAAGCTGACAGACAACAGGTTAGCTGTCCATCTAAAGCAGTGGTTCTCAAACTGGGGTCCCCAGACGGCCGGACGTACGTACATACATGACCCATCATACATACGTACATACATGACCCGTCATACATACGTACATACATGACCCGTCTTACACACGTACATACATGACCCGTCATGCAAACATACATACATACATGACCCGTCATACATACGTACATACATGACCCATCA
>NC_056509.1:31956925-31969569 GCF_014905685.2 Nematolebias whitei
ACATACATACATGACCCGTCATACATACGTACATACATGACCCATCATACATACGTACATACATGACCCGTCATACACACATACATACATGACCCGTCATACAAACATACATACATACATGACCCGTCATACAAACATACATACATGACCCGTCATACATACGTACATGACCCGTCATACATACATACATACATGACCCATCATACATACATACATACATACATACATACATACATACATACATACGCACATAAACACACACACACACACACACATACATAAACCCTTTCCAAAAAATTTGAATATTGTGGAAAAGTTGTTTAACTTCCATAATTCCATTCAAAAAGTTCATCTTTAATAGATGATAGATTCATCCATCCATCCATCCATTTTCTTTACCCGCTTATTCCATTTTGGGTCACGGGGGTCGCTGGTGCCCATGTCCAGCAATCACTGTGCGAGGGGCGGGGTACACCCTGGACGGGTCGCAAGTCCATCACAGGGACACATAGAAACAAACGAGACAAACAACCGTTCACTCTCTCACTCACACCTAGGGACAATTTAGAGTTACCAATCAGCCTAACATGCATGTTTTTGGACTGTGGGAGGAAACCGGAGTACCCGGAGAAAACCCACGCATGCACAGAGAGAACATGCAAACTCCACCCAGAAAGGCCCCTGGACCGGGGTTTGAACCAGGGACCTGCTCGCTGAGAGGCAGCAGCTCTACCAGTTGCGCCACCGTGCTGCATGATAGATTCAGGTCCCACAATTTAAACAATTTCAAGTATTTATTTGTTTATTTTGACATAATTTGGGCTTCCAGCTCATAAAACCCACGAAAACAGGATTTCAAAAAATTAGAATACTGTGAAGGCATCAGCCCACACTACTCAGTTTTTGCAGAAGCAAAAAAAAAAATAGGATTACAACTAATCAATCAACATATGGTACTTTCAAAACAATATGTCAATCTTCAATACTTGGGAATCCCTTTGCCTTAATCTCTGCCTCGATGCGACGTGGCATTGAGGCAATCAGCCTGTGGCATTGACTGGGAGTTATGGAAGCCCAGATTTCATTGATGCTTGCTGTCAGCTCTTCTTTGTTGTTGGGTCTGGTGCCCCTCATGTTCCTCTTGAGAACACCCCAGAGATTCTCAATGGGGTTTAGGTCCGGTGAGTTGGCTGGCCAGTCAAGCACTGTGGCATGGGCATCAAACCAGGTTTTGGTGCTTCTGGCGGCACGGGCAGGGGCCAGGTCCTGCTTGAAGATGAAATCTGCATCTCCATACAAATCCTCAGCAGAAGGAATCATGAAGTCCTCTAAAACATTCTGGTAGACTGTTGCGGTGACCTTGGATTTAAGAAAGCAGAGTTTACCAATACCTGCACCAGACATTGCACCACAAATCATGACTGACTGTGGATATGTCACAATGGACCTCAAGCAGGATGGGTTCTGTTCCTCACCCTTCTTCCTTCAAACCCTTGGACCTTGATTTCCGAATGAAAGGCACACTTTACTTTCATCAGAAAAGAGGACCAAGGAACCCAACAGTAGTAGCCCATCTCCCAGATGCAATGTGGTGGTTTTTGAAGCTGTGACTCCCGCCTCAATCCACTCTTTCTGGATCTCTGCCAGATTCTGGAATCTTCTATGTTTGATAATCTGCTGAAGCCCATGGTCATCTCTTTTGCTGGTGCATCTTCTCCTGCCACATTTTGCCCTTCCACTAGACTTTCCATTGATATGCTTGGACACAGCACTCTATGAACAGCCAGCCTCCTCAGCTATGACCTTTTGTGGTTTACCCATCCTATGGAGGGTATCAATGATGGTCTTCTGGTCAGTTCTTATATTTGCAGTCTTCCCAAAACTGAACCAAACTGAGAAAATTGAACCAAACTGAAGCAATTTAATGACACCTGAGGAAACATGTGCAGGTGCTTTGAGTTTAGTAGATGATTAGTGTGTCACACTCTTTTTAAAGCTTTCATGCCCTGCAACATTTGGGCTGATTTCTCCACAATATTCTAATTTTTTGAAATCCTGTTTTAGTGGGTTTTGTGAGCTAGAAGCTCAAATTATGTAAAATAAACAAATAAAAACTTGAAATCGTTTAAATTGTGAGTCCTGAATCTATCATCCATTAAAGATGAACTTTTTGGATGGAATTATGGAAGCTAAACAACTTTTCCATGATATTCAATTTTTTTTGTATATATATATATATATATATATATATATATATATATATACATATATGTTGGGTTTTTCTCAAGCGCGTAGATGTTTAACAACCCATTAAAATACACCAAAAATCACATCTACTTTATTAAAAAAATTCTGGGGAAGGACTCCCCAGACCACCCCGCCGGCCCGCTATTTGTGTTCCGCCGTCAGTCGGTTTACAAATTAAGACCTGTTACTTGGTCTGTTATGATTCTGTTCAAATTTATGTAGTTTTCTGTAATAATTTGAATAAGTGTCAATACATTTTTGTCCATTAAGTGAATAGGTAAAGTTTTAAAGTGGTTTTTGATGCTGTTAATTTTCTCAAAACTGTAATTTTTGGAAGGTCAGATTAAAAACTTTGTTAATTATGTGTGTCTTGAATGAAAAATACCCCATGTTTAAAAATTGTTTAAACACTATTAAAGAACAGGTCTTAAGTATTGATGTTACACAAATATTTCCATTATATTAAACAGGCAAATTGAATAAAATTACTTAATAAACATGAGGGTTATGAGGGGGTCCCTGAAACATTTTCTCTCCTGTAAGAGGTCCCTGAACCCAAAAAGTTTGAGAACCACTGCACTAAAGCACAGCGTGATTCAGTTCTGGACTCACAGTTGGCCAAGTCTTCGAGCTGTATTTTGTGTGTTTCAGGGGGCTCGTTCTGTGACCGACACCAGCCGTTCCTACAGAGTGACATAGGAACGACCCCGTAGACATAAGTCAGCATTAGCGGCACACCAACACCTGAAAGACAACAAGAAGTTTTATTTATCATGTAAAAGATTTGGGATGTCAAACTTGGAACAAAAACTTTAATAATAAATGTACAGTAGAAGGAAAGAACCACAACAGAATATAACTATTGGTAGAATCTTCACCCAAGGTGCCACGGCTTTAAAATAAAACACACAAACACTGATTTTTGAGAAAATTAAAGGATTTTAAGAGTGCCTTATAGTCCGAAAAATACGGTATATACTTGGTTTATCATTTCGTTTAAAAGCTCTAC
The DNA here is from genome assembly GCF_014905685.2 of Nematolebias whitei. Classification (NCBI taxonomy): domain Eukaryota; kingdom Metazoa; phylum Chordata; class Actinopteri; order Cyprinodontiformes; family Rivulidae; genus Nematolebias; species Nematolebias whitei. The sequence goes on from NC_056509.1 coordinate 31,960,182, forward strand.
ATTAGTAGGTTTACATGCTTTATTGTAAACATTTCTGACAGATAAATAGCTTAATGTATATTTTATTGATACCAAAGGAGATTCATATCAACAAAGATCAAACATCATCAAATTGTGAAGGTCTAGTTATTATCTGCAGGAATACTGCAGATGGGTTTCAAGCTTTAAAAGCTAAGACTTTTATTGTATTTCATAAAACTGAGAAGCAATAATTTCTGTGGTGGAAATATGTTGAAACCCTAAAATATTTAACATAATGTATGACCTGCTCAGTTTTCATAATGCGCTACAATAACAGTAACACAAAATGACCACAAGATGAAGCTATTGCTTTTAGAAAGAGGACTTGAAACAGTAAATAAACAAGTTTCTTGGGATATTAATCTCCAACAGGATGTAAGAAAATACAAGCAGCAGTAATAGCATCCAAAAAATGTGATAACATAAGTAAATTAAAGGGAAATGCCTTGTGAGTTAAGAATTTTGTCAAAATACATAAATTATTTTGATTTCCACCCTTTCTTTTCCAGAAGCTTCTCAAAAGATGTTTTCAGTAAACCCTCAAACACGATGATCAGAAGCAGCATGTGCTGTGCTGTGTAATTATGCAACGCTGTCCTCAGATAGGAATTTGGAAACACAAAGCTGAGTGCCAAACAAACAAAGCGACATCATTAGCAGAGCCAGAACACTGAGTTGTTATTGACGGGGTGAAATCGGGGCAGGAGAACGACCCAGCCAGCCGAATGGCCTCACACACAGGGATGAGCAGATTTGTTACACTGTGTGTGTGAGCGTCTTTGAAAAAAAAAAAAAAAAAAAAGAGCAAAACAATGAAGCAATTGTGCCTGAATTATGAAAGAAAACAAGATTAGATGTTGAGCATTAGGTGCAAAACAGAAATGTAATGAGATAAATGAAGGTTCAGAGACAGACAAATTTACATGTACATGTAAAAAAATTGGAACATTGTGAAAAAGTTCAGTATTTTCTGTCAATCATTTCAGAAAGTGAAACTCGTATATTTTATATTTTTACTCATGACACAGAGTAAAATATTTCAAGCCTTCATTTCTTGTAATTTTGTTGATTATGGCTTACAGATAATGATAAAATTCAGTGTCTCAGAAATGTAGAATATAAAGTTCCATAGTAAAAACTCGTGCACACTATGCGCAGACGAATCCCCAAATGTCGCGTTCCTCAAGTTACACCACTCCTGAACCAGAGACAACTTCAGAAGCGTCTTACCTGCTGAGGATTTCAGAAAACACAGTGGACCAACACCAGCAGGTGACATGTCCCCAAATTATGACTCACTGTGGAAACTTCACTCTGGACATCAAGCAACATGGATTCTGGGCCTCTCCTCTTCTTCCAGACTCTGGGACCTCGTTTTCCAAATGACATGAACATTTACTTTAATCTGAAAAGAGGACATTGGACCATTGACTACAGTCCAGCTCTTTTTGTCCTCAGCAGGTAAGACGCTTCTGACATTGACTCTATTCAGGAGTGGCTCAACATGAGGAATGAGACATTTTGTCATGTCGTTTGTGCATAGTGTGCATGTTTCCAAATTAGAACTTTATCACAATATTCTAATTTTCTGATACACTGATTTTTTTTTTTTGTTGATTTTTTTCATTATCTGTAAAGCCATAATCATCAAAATTACAAGAAAGGCTTGAAATATTTCACACTGTGCAATAAATTATGTAATATGAGTTGCACTTTCTGAAATGATTGACAAAAAATATTGAATTCTTTCATGATGTTCTAATTTTTTGGTTTGTACTTGTACATAAAATAGACTTTGAGATGAAGTACTGGTACACTGAGGTTGAATGTGAGTGATACAGCTGACTGAACTGAACCCATGGGGCAAAACAACAAACAAACAAACAAAAACAAGCATGAATAAACAACATTCTGGAATACGTGTTGTAAAGACATACAAGTGATTAAACAGAGAAAAGTAAAGAGGAAAAATTTTGATCGTTTAAAAAAAAACTATTTCCTAAGAGCTGCATACAGTCAGCAGTTTCAGATTTTTTCGGCATGTGAATTATTATTTTTTTAATATATTTAATTATTTTTTGCCAGAAGTTACATGAAATGATTATTATCACTGTCTCTACAAACTGCCAAACCCAAAATGCAATACAACACTGGTAGCCTATACAGTAAAAAAAACACTTATTTTAATTACAGATTTTATAAAAGGAGGGGGGCATTCTAAAGTTTTTACATGTTCGATTTCCCACCAACTTTTGCCTCAAAAGCTTTACTGAACATCTTGACATTTACCAGAACCCCACACAGTTCTCCGTCAGAAGGTGAAGCTGCTATATTGCTAAGATTAGCTAAAAGCAAATTTTTGCGCTATCACTCAATGAAAACAACAAAAACTTATTGTTTAGTGTTGCAATTTTATTAGGTTTGCTACTTTTGTTTGTAGTAATAACTAATAATAGTTTACCAAAAAAATTTAGGCTGTTTCACATTTTACAAATGACCAAATATCAAGCTACGTGGCTAAAACTCAAGGAAACTGGCTCAAGTATGCTAAGAAAAAGGCTATTTTTTAATAAAAAATGTCAGTGTTAAGTAGCAAATGTATAGCTACAACTTGCAAGAATGTTACATTTTCAAGTCTTTGAATGGTACAGACCATCTTTATTTACGATAATGGCACAGACAAGTCGCTAAAAGTCACTAGCTTTATATTTTAATGGTTATTTATAGCACTAAACATAAATGCTCAGATGAAAACACTTCAAGATGATTCTCCTTCTTACCAACAGTGACAGCTGCTATGACCGGCGACACAAACACTGACATCATCACCCCGCTCGCCACAGTCAAGTAGTGCTTACTTCCTGAGATGCTATTTTTCTTACAGCGACCGTGGACCTGGAAGGCAATAAATGGGAAACAAATTACCTCATGGAAATTTAATTTGTTCCTTCTTGTTGTTCTCCATCTGTGCAATCACTTATCCACCTCCATGAATGCATTTATGCAAACAGGAGGGAAAAGTAGGCAAACTGTGAAACCAATATGTGACGCTAGCACAAAAACCAAATCTATAAACACCTTTAATTACAAATGCAAGTTAGTTTGACCAAGATTACTTCATCCACAGTTTAATTAATATCTGTTAGGTGCTAAAATCATTTCACTCCCAGCTTACAAGTATAAGCACATTATATTTTTAGACAGACACTACCTAGAAGTAAAATGTACAAAATACATTTAAAGTTAGCTGTTTTAATATATCGGTAATACAAGCGGGGCTCCGATGTCCTCTGTTGCAGGAGGATTTGAATAGTGAATGGTTTAGTTTTCTAGATGAGTTTCTCTGACTGGAATTGAACAGAGAATGCAAGTAAACCATAATGTTTTTGATGCAAGATATTCAAGTGGGTAGATGTTACACTGCGGAGAACAGAGGAAGGTTGTTTTCTTGTCTGAGTGACAGATCCTGGTGAGCAGAGGGAGAAATTTGATCTACCGCCAGGTGCAATATTGGAGCCAGGAGGTTGCCAGAGGTGGCCTTGACCACCGTGGATGAATCTTCGGCCATCGCAATCATTTGAGGAAACTATACTTTTAAGAGAAAGCATAGCTTCCTCAAATGATAAAGGTGTACACACATACACACATATGTACTGTGTGTAGAGTAGACCGTCGCTACTTCGCAGTTCGACTTTCGCGGACTTGCTCTTTCGTGGTTTTTTCAAAATACGATTGGACATGACACAATTGGCTGATTGATGGATGAGCCATGGATTGATTATTTAAATAAATTATTTTAAATGATTTAGCGCCTGCTAAATCATTAGGTGCAGGGAGGAGCTCCCTCTGTTAGGATCTCCTCTCTGCCACATTTCTCACTCGTGCTGCAGCGGCTTGGCGAAGAGTTAACCCTTTGCTGTCCAGATGCACCTATCGACTTTTGTCTTCCAACTTAAAATTCAAAGTATGTCACGTGGTAAAATCGTCATGAACACAAAATATCAAAATGTTAAAAGTTATTTTTAATCATTTTAGAACTTCTATGTTCAGTTACAGTGTAACTTTTTTAAGCTGCCAACCCAATTTTCAAAAGGAACATTTCTTACACCTAGATGCAGCAACACACCGAATTGGAAGTTGGTACATCCCTTACTTTTCAAAATATTGCACTCACGACTTGCATGGATAGGCACACAGACAAACAAACTGATGGACTGTATCTCCTGTTCCCCCCTTTTTTTTTTTGGCTCCGCAATGGGATAAGCTCATACAGCTGGTTTTCTAATAAATAACATGTTACGACATGAGATGTAATGACTGTTGTTGCTCTCACTGACCTTACGGCCCATGTAGATTGGTATGCCCACTATGATAACTGGAATGGCAATGCCCGCTATGAGGGAGATGACCACAGGGGCTCCAAGTAACATGCCCACCTGCCACAGTACTTTGCGGGTTTGAGACCAAGGCTTCTTCCCCCAAAATGTGCATCCTGAGGGACTGAAAGACACAACAGACACAACTGCTTTGATAAGTTAGGAGTTCAAGTGTATTTTTAGTTATTATATTACTGCTGTTTCTTATCAGTGGCAATGATAGTATCTTGATATCCTCAAGAAAATAAAACTAACATCAATGACCTATTCACTGTTTCAGTGAGTAGTGCCAGTATATGTATAAACAATTGTGTATATATAGTTTAGTTTATGACTAAATAAGTGAACAGCAAGTGAATTCCCATCAGTTTTGGGGTTTGACTTTATTCAGAAATACAGCCAAACCATCCATCTATGCGTTCTTTTTTTTTTAGCCGCTTTTTCCTTTCTGGGTTGTGCAGGAGCTGGTGCCTATCTCCAGCAGTTGAACAGGTACAGAGCCACATAGAAGGAAACGAGCCAAAGAAATACTGTATTTATCCTCTTACCTAGGGACAACTTAGTTTACAGCCAACCAGTATTGGTTTAAAAAGAGTCAACACCAACGTTGCCCTAAATGTTGGAAAAAAACAAAAAATGGGAGTCCATTTTTGGCCGAGTAATTCAGACTGCTGTGGAGAACAGTTTAACTGCCTCCTGCTGTTTGTCTTACTAAACCCACGCTTAGCTCGTAGGAGCACAGAGAACACCGAAGGGCAACGCAGTTTCTGAGAGAACGCTGTTGTTTTCCAACAGCAAATGTCACTTCATCACTTCGAATAACCTAGTGGGAGGAAAATATAATGAGGTATTGTGAAAGTGCTCTGTTGCTCTGGACCTGCAAATTTTGCTGTACGATGCTAAAAGCTTTGCCCTTTTGTCGAGCGCTCGCTGTCATTTGCAGTAAGAAAGACAGACAAAAGACGATGGGAGAGGAGAAGAGGAAGATCAGGGGAGAGGGGAGCGATCGCTATTTCTGCACAGGAGTAAACACAAACACAAATTACAGTTTTGTTTTTTTTTAACAGCTAAAACCTTTTTCAAAAATTCATACATCATACTCTCATCATTCCTCTGTAACCCTAAAGTTGATTCAGACACACCAGAAACATAGAGATACAAACAGAGCAGCTCATCACAAATTAATGACTCCCACGTTAAAAATCTATGAAAAAGAAATTGGTTTGAATAAATGTATCTTATATGTGTAGATATATGATCACACCTTACTGACAGATCCAATGTATAACTCTCATTGACTAAGAGTTTACAGATTTTATTGGGTAAAGCAAACTCTACAAGTAACAGTGACAGTGGAAGTACTATCTGAAGATAACTGATCCTGACAAACTATACCAAAAGGTGGCGAATTGATTCACTCATTGTTCAATGCTTCTGTAATATAAACTAAATGTAGAGAATATTTTCTAGAAAATGCAACAAAAACACAAAAATGCAGTTTGTTCATTGGTATGAACCTGAAAGTGTTTTTGAAATTGTGAAAACTATCAATCAACCCTTTGTAGAGTATGCTTTCTGGGCATAAGACCATCTAAGATGGACAGAAAGACAGTGGATATGTGTCATAATGAATAAATAAGTCTATTTTTTGCTATTTTTCTTAAAGAACAGGGATGTAGGTTGCTATATGCCAAATATAACATAATGAAATGATGAGTTAGTGTCCACTGCATGGATGACCAAACAGATGAGCAAACTGCTTTTAACAAGAATAAAACTCAAAATTGTCACAGTTAACCTCCATTGTTGAATAATTAAAGGCATAATTAAATAATGGTTCTTGTAAGCAATAATAAACATGAATTACTTCCAAGCAGGGCTTAATTTGAGCCGGATCCTGCTGGAACGAGATCCGGGAACTCTCTTATTTTGACAGGGCGCAACTGTTTTCTTGGATCCGGTAACGCTCAGGCTTACTAATAATATAGTTATGAACAAATATGACTGCTTTGAATGATTAAAACTTAACTGAAAAACAATTACATAAACAATAATTTTAAACACAGCCACTTACGAGCTTCTTAAAATCACATAAGAGCTGCCTCGTCAAGTTGCATTTCCACTTTTACACTTAAAAAAAATCTCTGCCCATAAAAGTACAGTCATGGGCAATTGAATTAAAAAAACTCAAAAATATAATTAAACAGCACAACTAAATTGCAACTCAGTTTGGCAGTTTAAGTGGGTCATTAATACAATTTTATTGTTTTATTCAAAATACGAGAGAAATGTTTGATGCGTACAAATATTATGTATCAAAACAACGGCACTAATTTGTCACAACAAAAGTGATCAAAATGTCGAAAAGACAGTCCAATTTACTTTTTATTTTAAAAAGTCTTCTTATTGTCCTTAGCTGGACAACAGAGAATTGAAGCACCTTAAGGCAGCAGCAATCGAGACTGGAGCAGGAGCGAGCAGGTGGTGGGGGTGAGTTCTGACAAGCAGGAAAGTGAATTCACCAGAGAAGAGTCGGGCTTGGAACCGCCCAGTAAGAAGGAGAGGGATAGGATGCTTGAAGATGAGTGTTTACAAATGTAGATAAACGTAGACGTTTAACAACAAATTAAAATACAGCAAAATGCAGGAAATCGCAACTACTTTATTCAAAATTTTCTGGGGGAGGACCCCCATCCACCCCGGCCCGCCCACTATTTGCATTCCGGCATTCATAGGTTCACAAATTAAGCCCTGCTTCCAAGTTGGTGATATTTTAACATTGTCTATGTTGACTGATGTGCTGAATATGAAAGGCTTTACACCTACAGTGTTACCTTTTATTTACTGGCTGAGTATTCTTAAGAAATAGCTTGTGCATGCTTTTTAGTAGAACTGCAAGGCTCTTATGTGTGAAATAAATGTCATCATGAGAGGATTTCTATGTAAGTTGCTGCTATCAGCAGTGTGGAAATTATATAGCTTTAGACTTATGTGTAGCATTCATCATTGCAGTGAACATTTATTGCAGTAGTGGTGTAGTCTACGTGATATGCGGTTATACGGAGTATACCCACTAGAAAATCTTGAGAATTTCAGTATAACCACTTAAAAGTGCCCAATGATACGTTACATATCATTAGGCATGTGTCATTCATACGGTAAATGGCAATTCAACACTTCCGTAACAATCTATTGGTATACTTGTTTATTACATTTGCTTATCCAGCGAATTATTGTATAATTAATACTTATGTACTTAATATTTAATACTTGAACACGTTTTGCTTTGATACTATTTTATAAATTATATAACGTGTTTTTAATACAAAGCCAACTGTTGTACAAATATTGTTGTTCATTTATTCACATATAAGCATCAGAGAAAATTGGAAATGTTCAATATGTTTAAAAATCAAAATAAATTGACAATTACATTGTACTAACCAGTTTACTTTGGTTTCTAAGCACAGTATATGGACCAACCGCAGTAAAGTTAGTTTTACGTTGGATGTTGGACATCGCGATCCGTGGCTTCAATGGTGTCCAACGCCGAACGTAAGACTAACCGCGGAATACCCACTACAAAAATGTAGAATACACCACCGCTATAAAGCTTACATTAATTGGTCTGTTACATCTGATTATTTCTGCGGATGTAGTGAGCTGAGTGTGAACATGATACCTGAGGTAGTGCACGTCTGTAATCTCCTGCATACACAGCCAGCAGAACTGACAGGCACACACAGTGCAGTTCATACGGTTACAGCTGCCATCGTTGGTCTTCATGATGTAGGCGCCGCAGCGAGGGCATGGTTTAATCTCCTCTGCATCTGCAATGGAGTCAATGTGTAAGAAAAACCTGCAATGTTTTTTTTTTTCTAACTTGAAGAAAACTGTGTATTTTTGTCATTTAATTTGCCTTAGGAAACAGGTATGTTTTACTTTTTATACATTTTATAGATGACAGGTGTTTTGACAATTTACAGTCAGACAGTTGGGCTATTTGTTTCACAGTTTAATAAAACCAAGCTAGTTGTTATGTCTTGGTTTCATCTACAGGTACATCTAAACAAAATTTGAATACTGTGGAAAAAGTAAAGTATTTTTTTTGTCAGTCACTTCACAAAGTGAAATTCATAGATTCATAGAGCGAAATATTTCAAGCCTTTTTGTGTAATTTTAATGATTATGGCTTATTGATAATAAAACCCCCAAAATCAGTGTCTCAGAAAATAAGAGTATTGTGATAAAGTTCCATACAGGAAACTCGTGCACACTATGCGTAGCATCACAGACGAATCATCACTAACTGTGGAAACTTCACTCTGGACTTCAAGCAACGTGGATTCTGAACCTCTCCACTTCCTCCAGACTCTGGGACCTTAATTTCCAAATGACAAACAGAATTTACTTTCATCTGAAAAGATGACATTGGACCACTGAGTCTAGTTGTTCTTCTCCTTGGCCAGGTAAGACGCTTCTGATGTTGTCTCTGGTTCAGGAGTGGCTTCACTTGAGGAATGTGACATTTTCTCATAAGACTCATCTATGCATAGTGTGCATGAGTTACTTCCTTACTTATATATATACTTACTAATACGATCAAATAATTTTTATTTAAGATTTTATATATACAAACCGGATTCCAAAAAAGTTGGGACACTAAACAAATTGTGAATAAAAACTGAATGCAATGATGGGGAGGTGCCAACATCTAATATTTTATTCAGAATAGAACACAAATCACAGATCAAAAGTTTAAACTGAGAGAATTTATAATTTTAAGGGAAAAAAACTGTTGTTTCCAAATTTCATGGCGTCAACAAATCGCAAAAAAGTTGGTTTAAGTCCATTTTTACCACTGTGTGGCATCCCCCCTTCTTCTTACAACACTCAACAGACGTCTGGGGACAGAGGAGACCAGTTTCTCAAGTTTAGAAATAGGAATGCTCTCCCATTCATGTCTAATACAGGCCTCTAACTGTTCAATC
>NC_056509.1:31984569-32010214 GCF_014905685.2 Nematolebias whitei
CCCAAAATGGAATAAACGGGTAAAGATAATGGATGGATGGATGGATTTGTTTCATGGAGGTTGCATGGTGACGCAGCTGAAAGGGCTGCCGCACCTCAGTGAGAAAGTCACTAGATCAAATCCCTGCGCGGGACCCCACTGCGTGGATCCTGCATGTTCTCTCCGTGCATGTATTGGTTTTCTCCAGATACTCTGGTTTTCTCCAACAGACCAAAAGCATAAATGTTAGGCTGGTAACTCTAATGGTTGTTTTTCTTGTTTTGCTCTATGTGTCCCTGCAATGGACTAGAGACCTGTCCAGAGTGTACTCCGCCTCTCACAGTGATAGCGACATGGGCACGACCCCCGTGACCCAAAAAGGCATTTCATATTTTAATTTTGTGAACATCCTTGACAGATTGTTGAGGTACTTAATTGTGAATTACTGAATTAAAAAAGTAAATACATATTTGAATACAATATTTTGTATCAAATTTGTTAAGATAAATTGTGATTAACTGGATGAAAACTTTGAAGCAATAAAAAGCCCGATCTTGCTGATCCCTTTAGAAATGTAACAACCAAAACTGATGAAAACGTTGTTGTCAAATTAACCAAAATTAGAAACTTTAAGGGAAAATTATCAGACATTATAAAAACGATATATGTGTAAACAGATGAGGAATATGTACATCTGAGTGTCAAAACATTAGGAAAAGTATAGTATATAGAAATTTAGGACTTTTATTTAATTATTCAATACTTTTTTCAATGCCTGATTACTTGTTTCTAATGAATTTGACAGCTGTCAAAAAAATGTAAACTGAAGATAGTTTAAAATCAACTGTGCTTGCGTTTTAATAAAGATCATAAAATAAAGTTGATTGTGTGTTTCACTGTCAGAAGCTGGTGAGAAATATATATTTTTATTGTATTTGTTTGTTTGAAAGAAGTGCAAGAATCTTGATGTGAGCAATAAAACACAATTTAGTAAATAAGTACCATTTAGGGGAAATGTTAAAAAAAAAAAAATCTACGTCATGGTTTGCTTGTTTCTCCACCGCAGACAAAATGACGAAATTCAATATTAGATTTTTATAATGGTGATGGACGAGTTTGTGGTGAACACGAGGGCGTTGAGAAGGAACGAATGAAATGAGGCTTTTATTCTGAAATTCGCAAGCCGGAAGTTTAGTTGTCGCTGCAGTTGGATCACAGGCGAATCAGAAAATCAATTAAGTTATGAAAAATATCGTTAATTGCCTTTCTTTGTCACGGCAGCTCGTCAAGAAATGGCGGATCTCCAGATGTAGAACGTTTGAGGGAAAATGCTGTCCATCTATACGACAGTTTACCGCCGATAAAGACCGACATCAGTATTTACGTTTTGTAGGTAAGTTAGCCTGGTAGCTAACCAATGAGTTCATAGCTAGTCGCTAATTAGCTGTACGGTTTGGGGGGTTTCTGTCTAATGTTTACTAATTATGGTGTATTTAAGTCATTACTTCATCACGTGGACGTGTTTTAAATTATCGACTTATCGTGCTGCGATCGTGCAGTTATTGATATATTGTGTATTCGTTACATTTTTATACTAACTGAGGACATTTATTGAAGCTTAATTTGCCCACTACTGTCTCGCACATCAGCTAATTCGTTAGCCATTTTGCTAAAGTGGCTTAATGGCTATTGTTTGCAGTGTATATGCATCACTTGGAGAAAAATAAGCATGAATACTGTAAACACTGACTTTAAGAAGAAATACTGCTTAATTTTCTCATGTACACAGACACTTCTGTAAAATCTAGGGGCATATTTAGAGAGTTAATAATGTAGTTATGGTCCTCATACGAAGGTGTTTGTATTTATTTTATGCACAGTTCTTGGCGGTCTGTGATTTCCCCTTTGCTACTTTATTTTAATTTTGTAAAAAAATATATAGGTTTAAATTAGTCAAACAGCAATGCAGGTTCAGTTTGAATCAATATTGATGCTGAAATGTTATTTCTTGTTGTCAGTGGCTTCTTTCAGCAAGAAAAAGCAGCATATTGAGTGTTGAGTGAAGAATACTGAGTGCAAAACGTGAATAGATGAAGAATAGATGTAGCTACTACACTCTTTCTTCTTTTTCAGTTAATTCATATGGAGTAGGGCAGCACAGTATTCATTAAACATCCAAATATATAGTTGAATATTGTGACAACAATTTCAATAAACCCACATATAGTCTGTGTTGATGCGACCGTAGATAAACAAAAATACTGTTAAAGCTCAAGTGGATGTTGATGACACAAACTAAGCCTATTGCTTTTGGTTGTTGTTTTTTAAAGATTTGCACATATTTTTACATAATAAATCTCAATGATTGTGTTCTTTACCTTGATTTTATGGAATCACTGGCAAATATTTTTCAAACAGATGAAAATGAGCTGATGGTTGCCAAGGTCTGTGTCAAGACGTTGGAAAAAAGAGAGAGGCTGACTGGAAGATGCCAAGAAAAAAACAACAGAATCCACAGCCAGTCAAGTGTAAGTGTTCCACTTAGTGTCTTCCTCATGTCAGTTGTTATTGTTGAACATTTGTGGCATAAACTAAGCTGTATACAGTATTTTAAAACTCATATTTTAGCGCACACACCACGCTGTGTGCCTCCATTGATTAAGATTAAATGTCTGTCAGTGCTGTCCCAGCTGTTTGCTTCTTCTGCTCACATCTGGACACCACTTGATGTTAAAGAACCAGTAACATTTCACAAACAAAATAGCACAATCTTATCTATTAAAGCACACATTTCACATTCTGCCTTTAATGTAACATTGTGAACTGTGCTCACTCTGATTTTAATACTAAAGCGTATTAGTTGTAAATTAGAAATCTGTGAGTCGGATAAGCCTCTATAACATTGTTTAAATATATTTTAGTTTTACTCCTGCATTACTCTTTTATTGATTGGATAATTGTTACTTTGATGCATCATGAACATGTTTATTGGTTCATGTACAGATATGAGTTGCTGTTAGTATGAAAGTGATAGTTAATAGTTAATGTATGCTTAGAGTCTGGAGTAATAGTTGGTGTAATTTATAAATTATTAAAGATGAATATGTTTTGCTTTTGTCTTTTTAAAATATAATTAGCATAAAACAAGGTTTTGTCCGCCTCCAATTTATAATTATTGACTATCTGATCTAAATAATTTGTGGATTGACACTGTTTACAGCACGGCCTTAAATGGATAGTATGATTATTTTTGTAATTTATTATGTGTGTAGAGTATTTTTGGAGTAATTAATATATTTCTGCTATAGACACAAGATTCCTCCTTGATTCTTCAAACTGTGACCTCTATGGCACAGACTACTCCTCATATAATCTCACCTAAAATAGATTTATCCTTTTGTTGAATTTTCTTATGTCAATGTTTTTGCCTTTATCTGATTGTATATTTTATACTGGCTCTAAATGAAAGGATTCCTAAGAATGTCATGCTTGAATTGGCCTGATGTTTGCTGAAGAGCAACAGATGTGCGTTTGAGTCAGAGTTATAAAAGCAGGCGTCATTGGCTGCATCTGTAATAAAAGAGCTCCATCTGTCAGCTGTTGTCAGTTTATTTTGGTTTTAAAATGGTAAGTGTAAGAAAATGTATTTGTCTTTTTTATTTTCCTTTGTAAATGGGGTTTTGAACTTGTCTAAATTATGAAAAGTATTATTGAAACAGCCAACCAGAAAACTAGTGTTTTTGAAATAGCATTTTCCTCCTTCCAGATGGCTTAAGGTCGTATTTTTATTAAATCCTATAACCTCGTAGGGTTAAACGTAGTGTACCTATGGAGTCCCTGCTCTGTAATATATTTAGACTTAAACATTAAGGTGTTTACTTCTCACTATTAATGCTAAATATAACCAAAGTACTGAATGGTCAGCATTTTGATTATAACACAATATTTGTATTTGCAAATTTATTAGTATTTATTTACTTATTTATTCATTTGGATCCATTCATAGTGGATTCTGAAGATGGTGTAGCTGTTGAAGCTCCAGGAAACCTCCCTTTAGATACCGACTTCCTTCTTGGACAAGACCTCGTGTTTGGTGATCCAGATCACGACAAGATTCTAAGCCTGGAAAAGTTTTCAGGTTTGTACATTTAAATAAAATAAAAAATAGTGAATTATGTGAAGTACAACCAACTGGTCAAAAACAACTACATTGACTGGTTTTATGTAACACAAACATTGGGAGATATGCAGCTTGTAGTCTGTTGCTCTTCACTGAACACCTCACTGTGACTTTCCCCTTTTGCTTCATGATTTCAAAATGAGGGAATAAAGTCATTGGCATGTTTTGGAGAGGAATATTTAGTTCACATTAAGATTATTTTAACTTCCAGCTCTCTAGCTTCCAGTTGGCTCCTAATGCCCCCCAAAAAAATTCCTGAACTTTTTTCCGTCTGATTGCACCAGTCTGCCACTCTCAGAGGAAACTTTTAAAAACTGTTTTAGAGCCACTCGGGGTTTTGGCTCGGTGTGAAATACTTGAAGGCAGGAGACCAGGCAATCATGACATAATCACCACACAGCCTAGCACTATTTACGCCCTTTGGTTTTGCACATAAAAGACACACTCAACCACTAATCAAATGCATGGTATTACTACTGCACTCTTGGAGACCTTGAAATAGTAAGCAGGGGCTCGTCTTATGAAGGAAGGGCACGGAAATGTCATAAAAGTAATCAGTCGGGGTCCTAACACCAGCACTCACAAATGTGTTTATTTGCCTGAGTACAAATTTAGGCTGTTTACTGCGTCAGATGGAGGAAAGTACTTTGTTCTTGCAACTCTATCTGTTATGAAAGAGTCTGGGCAAGCAGAGATACTATTTGAATTAGTCAGTAAAGCATTAATTAATCTAAATAACATCCCACTCATACCTCGTGCACACACACACAGAAAAAGAACAAGTGACAGCTATTCATGCATTATTTTTTTCTCTTTTTGTTCATTTAGAGTGAATTAATGAATTAAGCTCAAACCAAGTTAGCACAACAACTTGTTTATGATAATAAAAATAAGTGCCGAGCTAAACCAAGTTCTCATGGTACCATTCTGAAAACAAACTCTCAACAATGTAAGAGAATACTTGTATGAGCATTATTCATCACGTCCATCTTAACCAGGACTAATGTTAGCAGCTGTTTAAAGATTAGTATTTTTGTTTTAAATAATTGCTGAAGTGTGGCTGGTAAAAGTCCCCTCTGACAGAACAGAGGTTTCTAGGATGCTCATGTATGCTGTGGCTAATTCTGTGTGCTGGGAGTATTTGCATTCCTTTAAGTGTTGCAAGTTAAATCCATTAATTTGGAGGAGTGGGCATGTATTCTGGCAGTAAAGGTGGAACTCCCTCCATGTCTGTAGTTTCCATTTTGCAGTCCTTTCCTAATTAAACTACAGTGGCTGGAACAGACATGGGATCATATCCAGATTTAGCGTGCCTGTCTGAAATAAACATCATGCTGGTTTGGAAACAACTTGACGCATTACTGCCACCTCATGTTAGTGGGTTAGTTGGTGTTAGTAGAGTAACTGTGGGCAACAGAAGACAGACTTTCAAAACAGCAGTCGCTTTGGCTGTAAGTAACATATCCCAGCCCATCCTTTGTTCGGACATATTTTTATGTTTTCAGACTTTTATATAAAATAAATCACTAGAACTTTAGAAATTACTAGAACTCACTCTTGTCTTATCTTAGCTTGGTTATCGTACATTTTAATGTTAAGTTCTGCACAGTTTTAATCACATGGGTCTAACCAGTTTTTTTTTTTTTTTCATTCAGTCGTGGTCATTCAGTTTCCATAGTTTAAGTGATGAGGGGTAGATTTTATATGCAGCAATTACAAAACAAACAACAAAGATAAACCCCAACATCCTGCTCATGTTTGAAGTCTCTGTCAGACTGACTGATCAGAGAAATGACAAAGTAGAAGAAGGAACAGAGACACCAATATTATATTAGGGTCATAAAGATAGGACCATTACCATCAAGGACACCATTATAGGAGGGCATTTCATCATCATCATCATCATCATCATCATCTGCTACCTCTGCTCCCACTACTGCACTGCCATTATCGGTTCCCCCATCATCATCATCATCACTGCTACCATCATCTTCTGCCCTCATCATCATCATCATTATCATCATCATCAGAACCAGCAGCCTCACCATTATAGTCATCATCATTATCATTAGGCTATGTAATCATCATGAGGGGTTTCCAGGGGCCAGGATAAAAGGGCATTTCAGCTCTTGCGTTCCTCACTTTGTGCTTCAGCATCTGGAAAAGAAGTTGGGTCTCTTTTGTCCCCGTCCGCTCCAGGTTTTGGAGTCTTGAAGCTCTTCCCTCTACCTCCTGGAGAAAAGAAAACGCCTCCTTTTGTTTTTACTTTAACCCTTGACCTTGTTAGTTGCATCGTGAGTATCTTTTGTTACGCTTTCTCTGAAATCTGATGCGTTAACGTGGAGTCGGGCTGTCTGCCCTGTGGTTAGTCACCCAGTCAGTGGGATGTGTTTTGTTTGGAATGTCCTGTACCTGGTTGTGGTTTTCTACATTCATCAGACAGTTTTGCAGTTTTTTGTGTTAAAATTTGAACTTCTGAAACTCAAGGTGTGTTTAGCACATACAAAACATAAACATAAACAAAGTTATTTTGTTATGCATCAGTCTTCAAGCTAATTTACAGAAGGTTCACAATATTCCCACAATAAAAAACATCTTTTTTTTTTTTTTCCTGCAACATAAACGCTTGTTGACTTTTGGCCATTTAGTTTGTGGCCACTGCATAGAAGACTTACAGGCTTTTATTTGTGTCAGTAAAAAATACTAATGCATTTGAGCGTCATTTGCGATTATACTCCTAAAAATATGCCCAGCTGTTCAATGTTGCAACCACAATTTGGGATTATACTGAAGAAATTACTCTCTTAGGATAAAATTACTGTGGTTGTCAGGATTAAAAAAAAAAAACTGTTTGGCTATCTGTACACCTGTTATTAGATTATAAAGAGATTTTTAGGTCAGTTGCCAAAAATCTTGTAATTTCTTTTTGGCTATTGATAACTGTGGAATAACAAGAATGTTAATTTTGCCATGTTAAGTTAAATGTACACACATTTTTTCACATCACATGTACATAATAAAGCTTTGTTCAAAACAGCTGATGGGAAAGTTGTTAGAGTACCATTACGTGTCTACTGTCAGGTTTTAAACCCATCTGTCTAACTCTAAACCTTCTCATACAATAACAAAGCTGGCTGCTGCACAGTTTATTGGTTGGTTTATTCATTTTAATGTATTTATATTATTGATAATAAGGCTTTAATAAGCTGACCTTACGGTAAGGAACGAGTCTTTGTTCCTTATAGAACTTTCTAGAAGTCTTATTTGCGAGTGATGGCATGATGGAACAGGAAATAGAACAACAGATTGAGGCCTTATCTGCAATATTGAGCATATTGCTCCAGTCTGTTGTGGTGAAGAAGGTTCCAGTCCTCATCTATGATCATGAGATATGGACCATGACCAAAACGATGAGACCCAAGTACTAGAAATGAAAATTCTCTTGAATCTGGGCTCAGCCTCAGATCAGGTGAGGAGCTTTGTTTTTAGGGGAAGCTCAGTGTAGAGCTGCTGCTCCGCCACCTTGAAAGGAGTCAGCTGATGTGTTTCAGGCGTCTGGTTAGGTTGTCTCCTGTTCACCTCCCTATAACTGTTTCCCAACCACAACCCACTGGGATGGATGGATGGACAGACAAAGCTTTGTGCATTACTTGGGTTTCTACACATTACAGGTGGACATTGTATCATAGCAGTAATATTGTTTTCATTAATAAATGGATTATGCTTTTTTTTTGCCACTGATCATCTTCTCTAGTCATGAGTCATCATTCTGAAAACATTCTGCTCAATAAATGTTTCTGTTTGTCTTCACAGAAGTAGCTGCTGAAATCGGTTTCTCTGTGTATCCTCTGGGTGATGAGGAGAGTTCTGCCTACAGCCAGCTCAGTATGGAAAGTAAAACGGACAACTCGCGCAGCACAGCTGACGACAGGAGAAACGAGGGCAGAGCAACTCCGTCTGAGCCAAGCTTTCCTCCTTACCTGTCCTGCAGGGGCTGTGGACAGCTCCGTGATGAACCCCTTGGACCTGGCATAGACCTGGTTGGCCCGTACTGCCTTAGGTGCTGCAAAGCCTCCAGGGAAACTAAAAGTACAGACTTCTGTTCACCTTTTGAAAGCAGTAGTGGAATTCACTCTGGTTCGCAGAGTCATACAGATTCCCAATCTGATTGTGAGGGGGTGGATAGTGAATTGGGTGACAAGGACGAACTGTCTACCGAGGACAAATTGTCCAAGCAGCACTCGTGTCACATCTGTGGCTTCTCCTCGCGTTATGCCAACCACGTGAAGCGTCACATGAAGACTCACAATGGGGAGAAGCCCTTCAACTGTCCCATATGCACTTACGCTTCAGCCCAGCTGGTGAACCTGCAGAGACACCTTCGCATTCACACCGGGGAAAAACCCTACAAATGTGACAGGTGTGCTTTCGCCTGCAGTTCCCTTGGCAACCTCAAAAGGCACCAACGCATGCACGTGCCCTCTGCTTTGCTAGGACAGGAGGTTCTGCCGCGAATTGCCTGCGTCCAGAACAGCTCGAAGAGGCCTGCGAGTGAGCAAAGCCCTAACGATCAAGTGTCTAGTGCTTCAGGTAAGGCTTTTTATTGTTTTCTGAGTTTTAAACACGTATTACATGTAAAATAGTGCTGATCAGTGATATGCTTCTTTTTTTGTCACTCTGATCTCAAGAAGTATCAGAGGTTGCAAGGCCGACCTCTAACCTCAGTTTGGGAGCCCACAGCAGTGACTACTTATCAGTTTTTGATGGCTTAAAGGGAGCATCGCCACCACCTATACCTGCCTCCAACCCAGCTTCTGGCCACCAACCTTCACCACTGCTGGAGATGACAGGCAGCAGCAGGACTACCAGAGGCAGTGGAGCAGAAGGTGCCGCTCTCCCACCTTCACTGTTTCCCTATACTTGCCGGTTGTGTGGCATTGTACTGGAAGATGAGGACGGCTCCTCAACCCAGATATGTGCCAAGTGCACCCTTGAAATGCTGACTAAAGACTCCTCTTCGTCTCCGAACAGCCCCGGTGAGCGCAGTGACAAGGTGTACACTTGTGCCGCCTGCCCTTTCCTCACGCACTACCCCAACCACCTGGCGCGCCACATGAAAACTCACAGCGGCGAGAAACCGTACAAGTGCCCGCAGTGCGACTACGCCTCCGCGCACTTTGACAACCTCAAGCGCCACCACAGGGTGCACACAGGAGAGAAACCTTACAAGTGCCATTTGTGCGATTACGCGTGCGGGAACTTGGCCAACCTTAAGCGGCATCAGCGCGTGCACTCGGGCGCCAAGCCCTTCCAGTGTGCGGTGTGCAACTACAGCTGCAACCAGAGCATGAACCTTAAACGACACATGCTGCGACACACCGGGGAAAAGCCGTACAAATGTCAGGAGTGTGGCTACACCACTGGACACTGGGACAACTACAAACGACACCAGAAGAAACACGGCGTGGCCACAGACGGCTGGGTCAAAGTTCCAATGATTGGAAATGACGCAGAGGAGGACGTGAGGAAAAGGATGGGCAGCAGCATTCAGAGTCACAGAAAGGAAGCAGGAGTTGGTGTACAGTATTTGCCAAGGGAGGGGGGTCAGGCAATACATTGAAACTACAAACTTGAGATTGTGTAACTTATAACTCAAACTAAGCTACCAGCAACTCTTTTGTTTGTTCTCACTGAGCCGTTGTCTGGTTTTCATTTGTGTCTTTCAGTGTTATGTCAGAGATGTTCTAAGGCTGCTAATTGTTTGTATGTAGTCAAAGTTTAGACCAATCGTTTGTTTTGTTGTTTTACATTTTGTTGCCTTTTTGGGTTAAATAATGAGAGGGTCATAGTTCGTCCTCTGTTTCCTGTTGAGCTAAGTTCTGTAAAAGCTTCTTATAGTCTCGTTGTTTAAACGGCACCATGCCAGGCTGCTTAAATCACAAGACATGCACGTTTCACTCTGAAAAAGAAAAATACTGCCAAGTATTTGTATTTTAGGGAACATTTGCCTGAGCTGTTTAGAGATGCAGTGTGTACATTTCTTCATGCTTTTAATACAGTTTTTAAAAGAAATTGTTGTATTTACGTTTATTACAGTTGTGCTCAGATTTTTTTTTTTTTTTTACCAAAAAATCAAATGGTTCATTATTTTAGTTCTCCTATCTTTCTTTCTTTTTTAAAATAAAACAGTTATGTTTTTTGAAGTGGGGTTTTATGGAGTTGTTTATAAGTAGTAAGTATTTTACCTGCAGTAGACCAAAGTTTGAATGAAATCAGGCTGGAGAATCACCAAGAAGTTTACATGGAGGAGCTAACAGCTAGTCCTATTTCCCAGTGGATGTCAGTCATCTTAAATAAGTCAATGTACATTATTTTATAGCAATTCAAAAGAATGTGTATTTAAATAACTTTTAATGCCTTTTGCACCAAATAAATACATGGACAACAGTGGACCATGATCCAGTCGACGTGGTTTTCAGTGTAAATCACAACGCAAAGATTGAAACCTGAACAAATATCGACTCTGGAATAGGCCTCGCTCTGACCAGCTGTCTTCTGCACTAAAATACTAACTCTTGATTACAACTCCACATCATTTGTTTATTTGAACGTTTGGTTATGTTTGAAATACGTGCACATTCAGCACACTTCTTGAACTACACAGTGCAGCTTTAAGCAAAGTTCTTCAGAAGGCCATATTCATATTGTGCTTTGTTAGCCGTAGCATCCAAGCTCTTGTTAATGGTATGCCTTCCGATTAATGTTTGTAATACTAAGTGCTATTTAATAGTACTGTAATAGTTTTAGACTTGATTATAGAAGTAATTTAAACTACGATAAATGATACCCTCACTTGAATAACTCATTTTTTTAGTTTGTTTTTTAACTGATGACTTCAGCGTGTTAATTTGTAACTTTAAAACATGGACAAAAATGGAAATAAGTTGGAAATTCTTTAAATACCAAGACTGCATGCAAAAGCTTGTTATCAGGCTGTGTTCAACACTTAAACCGTTTAGGACCACTAAGATGTGATTCTTCTGTTCATGCAGAATCAACAGTGAACAATAACTTGAATGCCGAGCGCTATTTGGTTTTGTTATCACATACATTAACCTGCTGCTCAGTCTACAGTGAACTACGTGTGTATATTTATTCTCTTTGATTTGTTTCGAAGCTCATTTGGCATCGTGGGCTGTGATTGTGCTCACGGTGCATCTGTTTGCTGAGCTGCATCGTTCCAACATCAGAGCAGCTTGACGACGCAGCAAAGCTGAATGTTACTGAGCAGCTCCGCCTCAGCATTGTGTCAAGGATGTCTTCATCCTGACGTAGTCACTAACCTCGTTCTCCTAAGATTCCTTAATGTTGGTTATTTCGTTGTTTCTTTCTTGCTCATGTCTAGAAGCATCGCCAAAACTTGCTCTTGTGCATTCTGCTCCAGTTCACGTTAGCATCTGACTGATGCAGTCAGTTACTTAAAGAAGCAACGACTCTCTCTTATTTGATCCTGTTTCTCTGGCGTTTGTTAAACCTTCGTATCCAACAAGTTAAATATATCTAACAACGACTGTTTGCCAGTTATTTTGTCAATCAGCAAAGCTATTTGGCCTCTTCTGTGAGCTGTGATGCAAAAGCTGAGTGCAGCATGTCACATTATTTTTCTGTAAGGGTAAAGATGGTCATATTTCTTTTATTTTGTGTCATTTATTTATTTAGATGCCTGCCAGTTGACATTTTAAAGAGGGCAAAAATAACCATTTGATAGGATGAGTTTACATCAAGAGAAGTGGTAATGAGTGAAAATCATCCCAACGGTTCTAATAAAGAAGCACAAAGTGACAGATTTGGCATTTAAAAATAGGAAGAAACATATATGGATGTTTTTCTCATGACTGTGATTAAAAATGTCTCGAATTTCCCCATACAGACTTGTACTTTTAGCATATCGGCGTTTTGTTTTTTAAAGTTTTATATTATATTTTGTCATTTTTTAACACCTTTTAAAGGGAGACTGTTGATTCCAGTTAACATTTACTGTGAAATTATCTTGTTTTGGTTAACTTGAAAAGAGGTTAAATTGTTAGTAAGCATGTGAACAAGTACTAGTTTCTCATACGTGGCTGTAATGCACTTAACTGCGTAGAGGTGCTGTTTCTTTTTAGCTGCCATGATCGGAAGATTTAAAAACTGTGATTTAAAATTAGCCTTTGTGATCTATGATTATATGCAAGGGAGACGTTCTGCAGGTTGTCAACTTGCTGTGTCACGATGGAGCATCAGTCCTAAACCTTTACAGCAAGAGACCAGTTGTCTATGCAGTGTCTCATGAATGCCTTAAAACAAGAAAATAAACACGTGGATCTCATGTCATTTAATGTCACACATCAGACTGTTTGTCTTTTTTCCTCCAATTAAGTCTATACATTTCTACATACAGTTAGAGCTAGATTTAAAAAAAAAAAAAATAGTTGAGTTGAATGTACAGCATCCTAAGGTGTTTTGGTCATTACTTCCTGTCACCAGTTTCCATTTGTCTTATTTAATTAATTTAAAATTTAAGTTGTAACCCTACAAACTTGAGTTCCATAAATTGGGGCATTATGGAAGAAACCTTTGAAAAGTAAAAGTTTATTACAGAATAAAAATAATGGATCAGAATTTTTGTATTAAGTTGCATCCAACTGGAGATGAGTGGATCTAGATGCTGCTGCAAGCATGCATGACCCCATACGATTAGAGCTGTTGGACTTTTTATCAGCTTCATCTTGACTAAACAAAATATTTCAATAAAAAAAAAAGTATGATAAACTAGCAGAGTATTTAGCTCGATCTTTGTAGTAAACTTGTCTGTTTATCCAGTTAGAACTCAGTGGCAGGGACATGAGGTCACTCATAAATCTGTTGCGTTCTCTGGGGGCAATGCAAAAACTGGTCTGAGCAGGAAGTGAGATTAAAATATTTTTTGTCAACCATAACATCTCCTCATGAAGTATAAACAAGGCTCAAGTCCTAAATATATAACTATATATGGATTTATTTAAAATTTAAATTAAATTTAAAAAATGAACTTTTAAAGCTGGTCTCTATAAGAACAGGTCCAAGTCAAACAAAATAAATTATGAGGCAGAACACTGATGTCCCTTTATAATGAGGGTTTTATGTATCTTTATAAATACAATATATTAAAGAGGAGCGAGGGCGGGTGTCGGTGAGTTGAGCAGTGATCATGATGTTTTTAGAAATTAACAAAACCACATTAGTCCAATATCAGAAAGGGATTTACCATTTTCCTTATTTTGATATTTTTCAAATGGCTTAAAAAATGGCAGCTACATAAAAATATAAATAAATCCTTAATTTTATGACATTTATTTGACTTGTACTACCAAGATTATCTGTACCCCCCTCACAATTTAAAAAAAAATTCTTGAGATGCTCCTGCCCAGTAGTTGATATAAGAAATCATAATTCATATTAGCTCAAATACCTCAACTACAGCCCCAAATCCCAACTGAGCTGAAAAGGAGGCGCCGTGGACGAATTCCCATCAATCTGACTGCCAATATCCTGAAGCCGGTGGGAAACTCGGCACATGACAACGGGAGGACCGGGACCATCCTCAAACACCTTCAGTTGTCTGTCCGTGGCGACGAGGAGCTCAGCAGACTGCTGGGAGGAGTGACCATCGCTCAGGGAGGAGTTCTGCCCGGCATTTGGGCAGTCCTGCTGAACAGGAGGACCGAGAGGCCTGCCGGATCCGACAGCAAGCTGGATCTGGGTGGACAGATCGGTATCTGTGGCCAGATTCTTCAGCCTCGCTGCAGGAGATCCTTCTTGCTCACAACTATCAGCATTTATAACAACTCTTGAATGAAACCAGGATGATGAGCTACAGCATTTAATTTCCCTTTGGGATTAATAAAGTATTTTTGAATTATGAGCTAAACTTTATAAATTAGAATATTTGGAGGGTAAAATGTGAAGGTTAATTTTTGAAGATCACAACTGGCTCTTCTTAAACCTCCCCCTCTGCTGTGCTTCTGCTCGGAATCCTAAAAGTGGCTGGCATCCACATACAAGTTAGTAATCTCTGAACAAAAATGGAAGAAAACAGAAAAGCTATTTATATAATTGTCCTACTAGGAACACTGATGATATTCCTAATAGGACAACTGCTCTTGTATTTATGAAACTAAGTGCATCCACAAATCAGTGAAAACTAATTTACAATAAAACGTTTTTACTTCTTAAATTGTAATTCTATATAATTTTCATTGAAAGAAAAAAGTCCTCATACTAAAGCCTGTGGTTCTCCTGCACAAACCATGAGGTGACAACCTCTTGACTGCTGCATTTCAGTTTATTTTAGCATCTAGACAAACAGAGCAGACGTACCAATAAAACCATGATAAACATTAGTGTGTTGAATGAAGTCGGTACAACGTTGATAAAAAAGTAATTTAGTTGGAAAGTGATGCTAATGGAGAAACTGCAGTGTCATTTGGCATCTACACATGTACAGGTACGTACTGGCATCCAGGACCTTCCAGCGCTGTACAAGAATAAAAATGACGAGTGGTGTCCACATGA
Organism: Nematolebias whitei; assembly: GCF_014905685.2. Lineage (NCBI taxonomy): Eukaryota > Metazoa > Chordata > Actinopteri > Cyprinodontiformes > Rivulidae > Nematolebias > Nematolebias whitei. The sequence goes on from NC_056509.1 coordinate 31,999,322, forward strand.
ACCTTTCAACCATACAGAAGCAAAGGACAGAAGACCCAGCACCGACAGAACAAGACATTTACACTGAGAACATTGACCAGAGAGAGTAAAGCTGTTGATGGGACGGCACTGATTTACATTTAGAGACAGCTTTTTGAGTAACTCAAGCTAACAGCAACATAAAATGACACCTTCGAAAAAAATGTGAGATGTCCATTTTAATCCCCACTATTACTTTGTTAACTCCAGCAATTTCAGTCACAGTCACCTCTTCAAAGCACCTTTTCTGAGAAACTTCTGAGATGATTGGCACAATCAACCGAGAAATTATAAAACCAAAGAACGTCCGCAACAGTATGATCACCTGCTCGAAAAGGAAAAGACGAACAAAATTTGTAAACTTTCCATAAGAACTAATTAAAAAAAAGTCCCCTAAACATCATTATGTAAACATAATAAATGTTGGTCCATTTACGCTTTGTTCCAGACACCTTAGATTACATTTGATCTATTTGATTACAAGAAGCTATGATGATAAAAAAATATTAGTAAATGTTCAAAATGCTTACATGCATGTACAGAATAAAAAACTAACAATGTCATAATTTGTGTACTTTTTGTGCAAAATGCTTCAGTAAACTATAATTTGGCATTTATGAGAACCCTTAAAAAACCGTGTTAAAAAAAAATATGGATTTACAGAAGCTCGTGAAAAAGGAGAAAGATTCTTCATAATCTTTTAACGTTCTTCCCACCTCTACTTGTAATACTGTGCAAAATGATGGGTTCAGCAAGTGCAAGCAGCTCAACCAAATCAACCTTCCATCAACTTCTGCAAGATTATAGTTGGTTTAAATGTTTCCTCCCAACCAACACTGAATGGCAGGAGATTCTCTATGAGGCAAACAGTGAAGGCACCAAACTACTTCTGAGGGCAGGATGACACCTCCAAAGATATTTGTTAATTTGGCACGTTTCATTACACACACGGGACAAACCATAACATTTTTTTTCTTCTATTTAGCCAAGTAGAACTAACAAGTTACTCTAAACCAATGGTTCCCAACCATAATCTAAAAAAGTTAAGTCTGGTCCTCTGGACAGGTTCATAAAAACAAAAAAAAATTTATAGAGACGTTTCGTCCTTCATCCAAAGGACTTCTTCAATCTGAGAAGCCACCAAACAAAAATGATTCCCACAAACAGCCTTCACCACAGTAGGGAAAAAAACAGTTTGCTGCCCGCCCTCTCCAAGGACCACACCAGTAAACGTTTTTTTTTCCCCCCCACTAAGGTGTATGTTGTTTGTGGGAATCATTTTTGCTTGACGGCTTCTCAGATTGAGGAAGTCCTTTGGATAAAAGATGAAACGTCTCTACAATTTTTTGTTTTTGAACTCATCCAGAGGGCCAGACTTTACTTTTTTAGAATGTTGGATTTTATGCCTGGATTACTGAGCATGAACTTTGGTGTGCCCAACCATAGTCCTTGAGGAACACCATCCTGCATGTTTTGTTTTCCTGCTTTGACACACCTGATTTGAACGAACGAGTGATTAACAGGCTTCTGTAGAACTTGAGGCAGTAATTAAATCACTGAATCAGGTGTGTTGGAGCAGGGATGGTGTTCCTCAAGGACTATGGTTGGGAACCACTGCTATTGACAGCTGTGGAATAAATTTGAAAAGCATTTACTGAAAATTGCTGGATGGTTGAAATAATTATTTGCTCACTTCTAGGTTATATAATCACTAGTGGCTGGTCTAGCCTGACATTTGAGCGTGCAGACACTCAAGGGAGAACCCAGGGTTTCTTCGTGCAGTCCAGTATTGTAGTTGGAAACAGGTGGTTAGCACTATAATAAAAGTCAAAATGAGTTTTCAGTCTTAAGAAACGAAGGTTAAATGAGAGCTTAAGGCAGCCAGGAAGCAGCTAGAATCTTGCAGAAATGGAAAAGTGTGGAACGCTTGGCTCAGCTCGTAATCTTTGTCGTCATAGTTAACAGTGGAATGAAAAGGGGGGGCGGAGGTGAATCACGGTTTACAGGTCGTCATCCCCAATTCCCTCAAAAGCGTAGTTGCCATGAAAGTCGTCGCTGCTGATGTCATTTGCGGAGTTGGAGGCGCTGATCCCTCTGAGAGACACTGAGTTCAGCTTGGTCTAAATAGAAAACACAGCAAACTGACTTGGAATGTACGAGAAGACACAGAAGCAGATTGTGTGACTCTAGCACTGAATTTTATGTTGCATTTCTGAACATTATAAAGGAAAACTTTAAAAGTACTCACCGAGAGTTTGACAACTTGTTCCCGGTTTGGATCAGGAGAGTCCTGCAACAACAAAAGTACAGAAAAAATTACCTTGTACTTGAAATCTCTGAACTTGGGAGATGTAAAAAAAAAAATAATAAAAGCCTGCCGTTCCATTTCTCACCAGTAGAGGGGGAGATTTCACAGCTTGCTGACTGTCAGAACGGTGAATGGAGCCATTGTGTCGCTTCCTCAGCATCTGCAGACAGCAAAACAAATTGAGGCAACAAACATTATTGTTGCTCTTTAGAAAAAGTGCCTACAAACAAAATTATTTAACATCCACAACGATCCAATAAAGACCGTAGGTAAATTTAAAATAATCTCATGCATCACAAACAAAAACTGTTATTCTTGAACACAAACCTTCTTTATGCTGCCTCCTGACTTCTTTACCATTAATTCATCCACCATAGACTGCAGGCAGATGCTCATCATGATGGCCTGAAATCACAAAGCCAGTTACATTTGGCACGTAAAGACCAGTAGCTGCAGCTGTTTTGAGTCATTCGAAGACATTTTCTGTCCGTGACTCACGATAATAAATGCAGTCATGTCAAACGAACAGCTTTCGTCTGTTTATTAGGAGCTCAACAACAGATCAGTTTGCAGCTTTAGGACAGTTTATGTAATTCTTGCTAACGTCACACTGAGCTTCTTACCTGCTGACTGGTGATGGTGACCCACTGCAGACGATCCTTGCTCATAAGATACTCGAAGGCGAGCTCCAGTTTCACTTCAGACTTGCTTGAACTGCAGGGGTTACTTGTACCATTGGATATTGGGACTTGCTGCGATGTTGAAGAGGAAAAAACTATTTTAGACTTTGATGCTTTGTTGTCACTAAGAGCAACACTATCTTCTGTAACAGTCATCACTGTAACAATGTTTTACTCATAATAATTTGAATTTTGCAACATTTTAACCAGCAAACTTTAGTTTGTTGTGTTTAAGTTAAAAAAAAAATATATATATATAGCAATGATTTAGTTGTGCTTAATGTTTAATATTTTGTGTTTTTCTTAAGTGCCAAGGTCTCTTTGTGTTTCATTTGTTAGTGACTCACTGCAGCTGCTCTCTGCAGATTTATCTAAGACAACTAGTTACTCTGAGCAGCACTGAGCAAACTGGGAATGTCCAGAGCTGAAAAGAATTGCACAAGTCTGGAAATTCTCTTAAAGCTGCTTCTAAACAGCTGCACAATCAAGGATCAATCAGATGCACACAAATACAAATGACTGGTGGTGTAGGAATGGTCAAAAGAAGCCAAAATGGAAACTTAGAAACTTCTCTATAATAAGAATCTCTTCAAAGAAATTACTATAAAAATAAGTTCAATACATGTAAACATATAAAGAAAGGTGCCTCAAGATTTTTTTTTAATTGCCTTTTTTTTCCTCTCTCCAGCATTTGAGTTCTTTTGAGTTCTGTGGAAAGGTTATGAACAATAAATATCTTACCTGTTGTAGGCAGCTCTTTGGATGAATCTCAGTTTGGGGGAAACCGTTTAACTCTGACTGAACAGACGAGTTCATGGCTAGTCTGAGCGGGGCGAAGACTGAAACGGATTGCTGCCATTTTAAAGCAGCTCCAGCCTCAAACGTGAAAGCTATTTTACGAAACATTTACGTTCCTGACAATTTGACATTACGCCTACCGTAATTACGGTGGACTTCTGTACTCATTTGCAAGCATAAATAGCGGTAGCAGCAGCTAGCTGTAGCAGCACTTCCCACGCAGCCTGGGCCACTTCAAGCAGTAATATAATCTTTCTGCTGGACTAGCTTGGTAATGTAAAACTGATGGGGATATATTATACAACAAAAGCTAAAATGAAACTTCATGAAACTTTTGAGACTGGACTTCTTTTAATCCTCGTTGGTCTCCGCCCCGCTGAGATTAACGCTAGCTCGTGCACTTGGTACAAATTAAACTATTTCTCCAAACTGAGGCCATACAGAGACATCTACAACAGGTAAGACATTAGCTATTTATAACCTTTCCACAGAACAACTTCAATATAACTCACATTTCTTTTTAAGGTACATTTTTCTTGTGTTTGTGTAAGCAGTTAAACAAAATCGCATTTGCAAATTTCCTGCCCACTTAGGTAGAGAATTAACGTGCCGATCATGACTCGGGGTCAACTTGTGTAGCTAAATCTCATTTCCTTTCCAACACTTTTTCTTCTTAAGTTGTTGCGTCAAAATTGTCAGGCAGCCAACTCTTGACATGAGCCAAAAAATTAGTTTGGCTGCAGGAAATACATTTACAAAGGCCTTCAAAATGACTTTCCACGGCCAAGAACCGACTTGTTACGAAGGCTGAGCTCCTTACTGAGATTACATGAGCCAGAAACAAGCTAATCACACAAGAAGTACTGGCAAAAACCAAAGCATAAATACTGTGCACACGTGTTCTTTTGGATGTAAATTTGAAATTCAGCTACGTGAAGGAGAAAGGAGTTGCTGTGCTGCACTAAACAAGTTGCTCTGAATATTTTGTTGAGCAGGAAAGGGCTTGTTAAATGACTTTGACCTCTGACGGTGAGCTCAGGAATTAATAACGCCGGTGGGCAGTTCTGGGGCTCCATCTGTAATCAGACAGGCCAAGATGCATTTTAAATTCATGCAATCTCTGTGCAAATTAACTTTTAGAGAATTTAAAGGAAACTAAAAAAAAAAGCATATTCAAGGAAGAGCAACAAACTAGCACATGCTTCTTTTTAGTGAATTTCTTTACACAAATGAGATACCGTATTTTCCGGACTAGAAGTTGCACTTTTTTTTTACATAGTTTGGCCAGTCCTACAATTTATAGTCCGAAGCGACATATACATTTTTCGCCCTATTCATGACAATTTTTAACTGACGCGTGAAATGTTCATTCGTACTGACATGAACCAAAGAGTAAACATTAACATTTGCAGCTGCGAGAGGTCCCTCTAGGCTTTTGACAACTGTATGTTGTTCCTCTACCGCTAACCCTTCCCCGCCAAACATAACTGAGAAAAACTTAACGTGTTCCCACAAGTGATGTGGCCTGAGACTGGTGAATTTACCGGTAACTTGCTTGTTGGACTCGTTGGCTTGTTATGTTAATTAAGTCAGATCAGAATACCAGGTATGTTCTGTGTAGGACTGGACAATAATTCGATATCGATATACATCACAATATACTTTTATTCAATAACTGTGATATGAGTTTTAAGCACATTTTCGATATTTCGATATGATTGCAACGTTTCACTGACGCATTTCTTTTTCTGTTCGGGTTGAAGCGGCCGTTTCAACCTGAACAGAAAAAGCCATGACACAACTACGTTAGTGCGTGGTGACGTACACCACACACAGACCTCCAAGGAGTCAGAGGTAGCAGGCTAGGCTAAGCTCCAACGTCATGCGGCAAGTTTTCGCTTTAAAACGAGTGCCCATGACCGTCAGAATGTGACTGAACATGCGAAGAGAAAGAAGATGATATAATTGATAAGAGAGGAAAGACTAATTCGGTGGTGTGGAAGTGGTTCAGCTTTCTAAGATCCGATAAACTGCAGGTTTCAGTGTGCTGCAAAATGCGCCGGAGATCCATTCCAACTAGAGGTGGGAACACATCTAACTTGTCCAGCTCGATAGAATATGTTGAGAGTCAGAAGATGAAGCACAATAAAGTTTGAGCCAACGTGTCCCTGAAACAACTCCCCCAGCTGTGTCAAAAGAGAAACACGTGACGTTTCCTGCACGGGTTAGGTTATGTTGTTGTTTAAAGTTAAAACTATTAATATTCACAATTTTGAGAGTTTTATGTTTATTTGACAGTGATTTCAAATTTCTTTGAAGGCTAAATACAAATAAAAGGTGAACATTAATTTATTTGTACAGTTTTTCTGAGGCTTTTATATTGTTTATATCGATACCGAAATTATATAGTTATTGACCGATAATAAGAAATATATTGTGATAAAAGTTTTGGCCATATCATCCAGTCCTAGTTCTGTGTGTTATTGTTATTTCAAATTAAATGCATGTTCTTGCACTTTGTGAAATACACTTATAAATAAACGTGACTTATACTCCGAAGCGACTTGTATATTGTTTTTTCCTCTTCGCGAGGCATTTTTTGACTGATTCGCCCTATACTCCGGAGTGACTTATAGTCTGGAAAATACGGTATTTACATTTATTTAAGTCTTAATAACAATTAACAAAAACAAAAATGGAAATCAATGACCTTAGCTTGATCAGTTTTAGTTTTCAGTTTAAAATACCTGGGAATTGAAGACAGAAAATGAGAACTAGTTCAGGTCAGTTTTGCACAGAAGAAACAATCTAATAATTCTGTGCAGGTGTGTAGAATAAAAGAAAACCACAGGACGCCATGTTTGCACTGCATCTACGTCTGAAACAGCAACAGACCCACCATACTAAATATGCTGGGAAGGTTCTGCTGAACCCACACCAGCAACTTTAAACATCCCGTGTTAAAAACAAGAAGATTCAAAGTTTTTAGGTCTGCCAAGATAACCTTAAATGCACGATCGTGGTTCTTTTTCTTCTTTTAAGATGATCACAGAGCTCATTTCACAGAGTTGTGCTCCCTTTATTGAACTTCACTACTTTTATCTTGTTTGTGTTGTTTTTCATTTCACGCTGTAGGTTGGAAACAGAACTGTTTTTGTTTATGACTTTAGTGAAATTAGTTTTTCCATTGAAATATTTAGTCTTGTGACGTTTGCAACAAAATTTACAAAAACTCAAACAAACACACACAGCCAAACAAAAACAAAATAAAACAGAAGAATGATATGTTCTTCTCTATCTAAAAAGCAACTATAGACTTGAATAATGTTATGAACTAACTGATTAATTGCTATCATTTTCAGAGCTGATAGACTGATAGTATTCTCGACTGATCCATTCATCCAATAGGTCAACTGTAAACTAGATAGCAGCTTCATGTGTTTATCACATGATCTGTGTTCTGCAGAAACATCTGCAGAAACATCAGCACCGCTTAGCACGATTTAGCTCTATGATCCAGACTGTTAGCACCTGGAAATGCAAATAGTTTTAGTTATTCTAAATGTTCAGAATGCTAGAGTTTGAAGAGCTGCGTCAAAAGTTATACAGACCAGTGCCCAAAATGTAACATGAAAATGGTGAAAATAAATACAATGAAAATAGATGATAAAAAAAATAAATAAATAAAATACCACTTCATCAGTAAAACATGTGCATACTTGTGTTTGAAAATGTGCAGTACATTTACCAGGACACTGATCAAATACTCTCGGCTGATAAAAACCAGTCATCAGGTTTCAGTTTAGTGATTTAACTTGCTGTGTAGAAGGCAGAAAGTTTATCATGTAAGAGCTGAAGCTTTGAAGGTCTGCAGAGATGCACGTGCGGCATGACGGACATAGTCAATGGACATTTACCAGTCGAAACTAAAAATCCTATTATAGTCGTTTAAAATAAAGAATTAGAAACAAGTATTGCTGCCAGCTTCCATTGATAATTGTTTCGGTGCTTCAGAAATAAAACTAACTTCACTCATTTTCACTTACAGACGACGTGACTCGCCAGCACCTCATCCGTGTGACCTTGAAGCTTCCCTCCTTCATCTGCTCATTGGGCAGCTTGACGTGGAAATTGAGCTCATTGTTGCCGGTGCTGATGATGACTTGGCAGTCCTTCTCAGGGAAGTCGGTGATGCATGGATCAAACTTTATATAACCGTAATATTTCAGAGTCTGACATAGGTGGATAAACTGCAGGTGGGGAAAAAAAAAACAAACATGCATGCATTTCAGATGCTGAAATGTTTTCAGAAATCTTCACTCAATGTTTTAAATTGACCCATTATTGTTTGGATTAAACTAATATTGCATGAAGAACAAGACTACTGTATTTTCCGGCGTATAAGTCGCACCTTTTTTACATAATTTTGCAAGTCCTGCGACTTAAACACAGAAGCGACTAATATATGTTTTTTCCCCGTATTTATAGCACAATTTTTGACTGAGATCTGACGATTTCATTCATTTTGAGATGAAAAATATTAAACATTAACATCTGCAGCCGCTAGTGGCACGAGAGGGCCCTTAAGCCTTATGGCAAGCCAAGTGTCTCATCAACAGATAAAAGTGGTTATTAATGAGACACTTGGCTTGCCATAAGGAGCCACTTTCGTCTCGCTCCAGAATTCCTGGAGCAAACGTCAAATCAGCTGCATTTCGCCGCGTCACCCAGGCGAAATGCAGCTGGTTTGAAGTGCATTTATTAAGGAAAAGTTCAACTGAGACACACCTTTGCTATAATGTCGACCAAACAAATGTTTTTAAGTGTTAATCTTGTTCAATTCTTGTTAAAGTCCTCTCGTGCATGCTACCGCGGCCACCATTTTGGCAGCCAATTGATTTTTGGCACAACACTGGCCCATGTTTCCAGGTGGTCAGCGGTGATGCATAATAGATGCGACTTATACGGCGAAGCGACTTATTTACGTTTTATTTCACTTTATTAGTCATTTTTGGACTGATGCGACTTGTACAGAGGAAAATACAGAATAGCACACCAGTATTCATTAGCCACCATACTCTGTGGTTAGCAGATTTCTCCCGGAACCTATTTAAACTTAACACACTGCAAAGGCTGAAAAGTCTAGGCGAGATGTTCACATGCTTACTTCTTTCTTGGAGCCTTTCTCCTGCAGGGATTTGAGCTGCCTGTGCTGCTCTTTGTTGACGAGTATCCAGCCTCGCTCAATGTCAGACACCGTCTAGTGGAGAAAGAAAGGAGTGAATTAAATTCATGTTTCAGCACAAAACATAAATCAGTCTTCTTCTGGTGGATAGTCACACAGAAAGGACTGCATTTTAGCAAGTCTGTTAATTACACTGAATTATGCACAAATTCCTGCAAACATCCTTTAGCAACAGAGACAATGCACAGCAATTCAGAACTAAACTTTGAATCTGCTCCAAAGATTAGATTTAATCAAACTTTATTGATCCCTTGGGAGGATTCCATTAGGGAAATAAAAAATGGTACATATTGTGAACATTAAAACAAATAATCTGGTACTAATGAGATCAAAGAGGAGCAACGAGTGTTGTAAAATCAAAACAAGGCCACTTCACAACCAGAAAACGAAGATGTGTGGGAGCTCAACTAAACATTTGACAACCCAAGGACAAAACCCTTGAATCAGACGTTTTGCTTCATTTGATTCTGGCACCACATTTATTTTAATATTCTTTTAAAAGAAGATTTTTATTTTAAAAGGTAGTTCTGAGAGGACATCAGCAGCTGGTTTACACGACTGATGAATTTACTTACCTGTCCGTAAAGTAAATTCAAGCCGACTCTGTTGTCCATTACATCACTATCGTACGCCATGTCCCAGTAGCTGAGAAAACGAGAGAGGACAGTCCGCTCAGTAAAACCAGAATGAAACTTAAATCTACGTGACTTGAATAATCGTACAACCATACATGGCTTGGAAAAAACAAAAACTATGACAATATTCCAAAAAATATTTTATTTACATTAGGTCAAATATGAGAACTGCACTAACTCAGAACATTTTACTACACTTCATCGTCTCTAAAAACAAATATCTCCACATTAAGACATGGCTTGTTTTAATTTAACACAGGTAAGTATCAATACACAATATTTAATCTGAAGGTGACTACTGCACAGTCAAATCAACTAAGTGTGACCCAATACTAGTTTTTTTCAGACTGAGTACAAGTACAGTAGTCCCTCATTTCTTATGGCGGGGGATCTGTACCCTGAAGCCCTGCGTTAAGTAAAAAACCGCAAAGTAGGAATAGTAGTACAAGTAGTAAGTAGTACTTTATTTTAGTATTTATATATAAATATATGTATATTAAGGTGTTTTAAGCCCTTCCCACACTCTTGCAATATTCTAAACAATGTTTCTAAACTCTAAACACTCTAAGAGCACAGAATGTCATGATTTCAGCTCCCTGCCATCTGCCGCTCATGGCCACGTCCACCTCCCCACAGCAGAGTGAGGATCAGCTGATCAGCTGCAGGAGGAAGCTTTTTCTGCAGCTGTGGGCTGCACACAGGTGCTAAATAATTTTAAATAATTTATTTTAAAAAAAAATCCCATGCTAATCGTGCGGCCCATCCATCATTCAGCCATGTGTCATGTCCAATCTTAATTTAAAAAACGGTGATGAGTGAGTGCGAAAAGCAAACCGCGAAGTAGCGAGGGACTACTGTACTTCAGTTTGGGTCCTTGTTGATTCAGAGTACCAATAACTGGTAGTTAACAAGTTAGTACTTATAAGAAACATTGATTTTATTAAGAACACAGCAGGCTTCTGTCTTAACATCATCGATGATTAAATATCTCTACACTACAGACTTTTTAATTATTTTTGTCCTTGATTACTTGCTAAGTGGAATGGAAAATCATGTCACGCAACATAAAAGTGGTATCGGTCTGAAGTATCAGAAGGTTTTAATGAGTACAAGTATAAGTATTTGAGGCTGGTATCAGGTCCAGGACAACATTAAAATTACCACCTGAATCTAAAGCTGGAGACAGAAAAGGTCTGTATGCAACCCAAA